>NC_088884.1:119332873-119642373 GCF_037157495.1 Lathamus discolor
GATTACTTCTCAAGACACACTTGCTTCTTCTGTTAGAATTGGGCCTGCTCTTGTATTTCTTCTGTGAGATGAATGGGTAGGAGGCAGTCTCTTGCCTCCTATAAGTAATGTAAAGTTTATGTTAACATGTGACTGTAATGGAAAGAGCTGCTTGGTCACAGACACTTAGCAAATGTAGTTTGGAAGACTTCGTGTTTGTGAGAAATTGTGCAAGATTTCTTTCTCTTCCTCTTTAGTTTTGATCAACTGGAATAAAGCCCACCTCCCACTGAACAAAACTCAGGCTGATCTTTGGAGAGATTAAAATGGCATTTCATGTCAAACTTTCTGTATTGCTTTGGTTCTATTTCTGTGTTTTATTTCTGTGGTTTAAATAACTAAATATTTATTGTTTAAATTCTAACATTAAAGGCATTTGTCTTTGTTTTCTGCCACAGACTCTCTAGACATTTTCTGTCCCAGAATTTGTAGACGTATCTTGGCACTGCATGTCGTTTCTTCTAATAATTGGGGTGGTCTGCTATATTTGGATTGGGCATTGCTTATTTTAAATGGTGAATTAATTGTCGGTAATTTAGTTTGATCACAGGAATAGCAGTTTGTAACTGGAATAGCATGAAGTTAAATAAATTATTTAATATGTCACACTAGTGTACCATATGGGGACAGCCAAGGATCTAGTCAGCCGAGAAGCCTCCTGGCAACCAGGCAGCCTTCCCACTTTCCAGCTGGACTTTAGGGCGATAACTCAAAAGCAAATCCCGTTCAAAAGGAAGAATTGAAATAGAAATTGGAATATAGTTTTTGAGGTGCTCAATAGATAGAGAGGCAGGTAGATGTTGGCTGGCTCCATCTGTTTTGCTACTAGTTAGTTGCAGGAGGGTTAAGAGAGGCACAGCTAAATTAAGAAGGAGACTAATCATAGACATGTGAAAAATGTTAGCAGCATGTATTCTGGCACTTCTTACATTACATGGTGATCCTGTTAACGCAAGCATCAAAATATATCCTGTATAGCCGGACTGCCACAGTAGTTTACAAAGAAACTGCTGACAGAATGGCTGTGATGGTTTACTGTTAGATATTAAATCTAGGCTATAAAAACTTTAAGAATATGCCCTGCCACTGGGAGAAGACGAATGACTTAAAAATGTACTGTAGTGACGCATACCCTAAATGTTCCCCTGGAAGAACTGCAGACGACTCTGCTTCTTATGGTCAGCACTTTTGCTCATGTGTAAAAGTATTATTCATTCTCTCTCACTTTAAAGCCTTCTGAATATAGTCAGGTTTGGATGCATTTTAGGAGCAATTAATTAGGTAGATGGTGATCTTCAGTCCTTATGCCAGGACAGGCTCCCTCTATGAAAGAGACATAAAGATTGGAGTAGATGCAATTACTTTTGATCAAGTTCTAAATGCATGAGATGAGTGTTCAGCAATTTGCCTGCTCCTAATCCAGTATGGATTTATTTGTCTTAGTGTTATTAGTCTGCCTAAACATGTGTATGATCAGTTTATTTCTGGGTGACTTTCTGTTCTTTTGTCATGTAAAGCTATTATTTGTTCTGTGCTACATTGAGCTTCTGTTGTTGATTATTTTTTTTCTTTCAATTCTGGAAATATAGAGTGGCAATCCTTTCTTTTTCTCCTGTATTTTTTAATGTGTGTGCAATGCTAGGTTTGAGGATATCCTTTCACAGAACTCATCATTCAGAAAGTTGTCATCTATACTGCACCTGCTTCCTTCTACATCAAAATTTAGTGGATGTTGGTTTATTTGTGAGTTTTAAGGTGTGTGGTATCGACCAGTGTGTTTTGTGAAGTACTCAGGAGTTGATTTAGCAAGGGAAGAGCAGTGACTGGATTACTCAGCTGCATAACTCTGACTAGTATGAAAATATAAATACAAAGATGCTTCTGCACCTTGTGCAGAACAAAACCTCTCCAAAATGGTAATGAAATCATGAGCAAACACACGTGACATGATTACTTACAGAGCAACCAAAAAAGGAGATTGCACTGAAAAGATTTTGCTGAACTTGGAAGTGCTCTTGAAAAGGTCCAAACAATTATGTTTTTATGTGCCTCTGAATGCATTAATCTCTATAGTGGTCCTTGGTGAGAGTATGTGTACCATATTTAGCCCTAGCCATATTTGGCCCATGATTTATATTATTAGAGAACTTGCTTACTCTGTGAAAAACAGGATGTCCAAAAGAGCAGATGTCACCAAGTTCAATGATGTCAGGTGTCTTCAAGGCCACCCTGGTTCTTCTGCAAACAGCTTTATGTTATAAACACTGTGAATCGGCCTGCTTACAAATTCCTCAGGATCTAAAATAACCCCTAGGAATGATAAATCCAGGCTGAGGAACAGGCCTTTTGCAGCATACGTAAACTATTGAAGAGAGAAAACTGCCACAGCTTGTCTGCATTTCCACAGTACTTTTTTTGCTTCCTTTTCCAGTGAGGAAACAGTATTCATCTAATACCCTTCTACAACTTTACTCCCGAAATCCCTATATTGGTGGAAGTGTTAATGTAAACCTTCAGGGATTAACTCCCACATGATAAGCTTTGTAATTGCCCTGTACTGAGGTTAGGAAATCTAGGGCCCAAAAGCCAGGTAGAGCCACAGCTTGATTTCATGCCATGTAAGGTTTTTTTGTTCTGAGCGTTACTCTGAGACAATATTGTGATAGGAGTTAGTGTGTGGTCTTCCCAATGCGCTAGAAAGGCTTGCTGGACACGCCACAAAAAACAAGCTCTTCTCTTACCTGTTTACTTATTTTTAATCTGCTCTGTGTAGTGTTGGGAGCAACTGATTTTTCTGCATCTCAGTTCAGAAAACATTTTATAACAAAGAGATAAAATTCAGTGTTGCACCACGAAGA
The DNA here is from genome assembly GCF_037157495.1 of Lathamus discolor. Lineage (NCBI taxonomy): Eukaryota > Metazoa > Chordata > Aves > Psittaciformes > Psittacidae > Lathamus > Lathamus discolor. The sequence continues at coordinate 119,335,771 of NC_088884.1, forward strand.
TTTCATGCTGTTTCTCAAAGATGCAGTGGTATTTTTTTTGTTTTGCATCCAAAATAGTTGGAAATAAATTTTGGTTGTGAAATACAAACATGTTCTCAGATACTTCCTTACTAATTAAAGAGGAATAATTTTCCATTCATTCGCAAACGTAATGCTTTACTTAAAATCTCTGTGGAGACAAGTGCAATCTTTTATTACACTGGAAACAGAAGACGGTACGTAGCAGAGGACTTCTATGAGAACTGTGCTACGTGTTCGGTGTAGGCATAGCACACGCTCATCCCTTAGCTTCCTCATTCTAGTTAACTTTTTTACTAGTCCCTCCTACAAAAGTAAAATAGTAATTAAACCCCGCATACTAGACTAATGCATGCAAAAATCTTCCCATAAAAGAAGGTGAATTTGCAAAAACTGAGCTGTTCCATTTTCCTGTGCTTGCAAAGTCCACAATTTTCGTTTGTCTTAGCAGCAGCTGACACATTGCGTAGTCTTGAATACAAGCAAGTAGAAGAGCAGGAAAGCTTCTTCCCGTATTTAATTTTTTGGTATGGATCTTTTTCTGAGCTCCTGAATGATGCCATTTACCCTCTGAACAACCATCGGTTTCCCTCTGGGATGTTCTCTTGCAGAAGGCCTGCTTGGAAGGTGTGCACCCTCTGGAGGGACCTCTATTGAGGAAGATGGGCAACTTTTAAACTTTTAAATGAGAACCAAGGTAGCGATCAAGACATGATTTCCCCAAGCTCTATGGCATTGCTTTTAGAATAATACAGAGTACCTCTGTAAGGAAACAAGACAAATGTCACTCTTACGGAAATATTTCTAAAAGTTTCCTTTTTTTCTTCTTGAAGATGAAGTAAATTTGAAAAGGTAGGAGGTAGTGGGGAGATATGCTAGGTTAGTACTGTATTCACTATGAAAGGGCTCTCTGCTCGGGGTGATGACTAGTCAACCTCCGTTCATTGCTGTGTGTCTTGCTTGTATAACTTAGAAATGGGTGTAACTGCTAAAGTGGCATTTTTCATGCAAGAGTCGTGTATTAAGGCAGCTGTGTGCTGGCTTCATTTCACCTGACGTCCCTGAATGGCAGGGCTCTGCCAAGTGATACAAACAACCCTGTGGAGCCATTAATGTCCATTAACTATGCCAAAAGGGAGTGGCTACTATGACAGCCTTTGTGATGTCTACACTGAGTATTTTGAAGGTTTGTCTGGATCTAATTAAATCTAGCCTAGCCTTATAATTTGGATGGTGGCTGACAGTGAATGCCTACAGAAGGGCATCTGAATAGATCACACATATCATGGTACTCCCCAGAATGCTTTCATATTCAGTGATTTGTGCTTCCAGTTCTGCTTCTGGCAGAGGCGGTGTCTTTGTGTTTTAAAATCTTTAATCATTTTATCCACCATGAATCTGTACTTCTTTCTGGAATGCCTGTGAAATACTAACAACTGTAGCATCCTGGGGCAATGGGTTTCACAGCTCAGAGGATGACAGAATATCCAGCACATCTGTGGACAACAAACAGGAAGAGTAAAAAGCGATAGATTTAAATTGTGAATAAAATTTAACTCAGAATACAGCATGCTCCACCTACAAAACCCCTAGTGAATGCTGCTTCATCAGGCTTTCAAACGCATTTAACTTATGTGACATACATCCTAACAGCCCCCCACTGTGGTATCTGAAGAGAAGTAATTCAGTACCTGAGATAGTGCAGACTCTGTATGTGCTGTTTGTAACAGGTTTTCTGCTAGGATTTCTCAATTACTTTTAACAGCAATGCCCAGAGGTGGTTTCTTTACATACACCTCAGATGGGTTTTATCATTTACTCATATAACCTGTATCAGTAACAACATGGTACATCTTGTTGCAGTCATCGCAAGAACTACTTCTAAAGTTTCAGGTAGTTCTTGTACCTGCTCATAGTTTGCAAAGGGAAGAGGATTCTAAGATCTGCTCCTGTTCTCTGACTGCAAAAGATTTAGGCTAAATAAGCCACCATCTTGCACCTTTCATTACAAAAATAGTCCTCATCCAAATTAATGGCTGGCTATGACAACTTATTTCCTAGTGTAGAAGTGTGCTTAGTGTCACAATTACGGTTGAATGGTGATAGCTGAATTGCGTGAGGCGTTTAAGACATTGGCTACCTATGCTTGCACAGGATCTGTGTTCTGTGTAGCTGGTGCCTATCACAGTGAGACTCTGGCAGCTGGAATATATTTCCAGGTGCTATCACAATCTGAATGATAATGTGGCTGGTTTAAGACAATTTTGTTCTTGGCTAGCCTGATGCCAGTGTTTTTTCCAAGTGCCTTTTTTTTTTTTAATTGAAAAAGATAGCTGCATTCACATGGTTATTGTTTCCTAGACTGTCTCCTAATTTGATTTTCATGTGCCTAAAAATGTATTTGTTCTACTGTAAACTCAAATGGATGTGTTTTTATACAGAAATGAATGTACTGTGTACCCCAGTTCAGCTTGGGAGAGTCTTTAAACTGTGTCGTTTAAGTGGCTCTACTTGCCTCCTCTTTCAATAGCTTCTGCTTTATAAGTTGTGATGTCAGTTAAAAAGACAGATATTCATGCAGGCAGTTAGGTATGACGGTCTTCTGAGAATGTAATTCTGCAGAAGTCTGACCTACATCAGTCCTGGGCATTCTCTTACAAATAGCCTGGCAATGCCCCTTGGGCATCTAGCCTGAACCTGCTTGTGCTGAGAACCTGGAAGAGATGTCTAACAGAAAGCTTAGGAGAATTATTTTTGGAGATGAAGAATAAAAGTGGACACCTTTTACTACTGCTGCTCTTTGCAGCTTGTGTCAGGTATAAAACCTTGTCCCTCAAGGAAGAGGCTTGAGCAAAACCTGTTCTGAGTCACAGCATCTGCTTGGTAGGCCCTGAGATAGGGTCACTAGGACTGTCTGCCTGCTCAGGGATATGGTGGCTTTGGAGTCAGATAACTGCATCTTACTGTGGCTAAAGTGAAACTTCGCAGTGGAAACACATACTGGGAATTGATGCATTTTGCAGATAAGGCATGAGATATGGGGAATGCTTTGTCTCTGCTGCAGAAAGGTTTTGGCTTTGTCCCATAACAACAGTTCTTTAAATAGGAGCGCTGGCATGCAATCAGCAAACGGTTGTTCTTGCTAAGGACTGGAAAGATGTGTTTACTGGGTGAAGTTCAGCCATGGGGTGTTTCCAAGCTCTGAACTGCTGGACCTGGCTCCTGCTAAATCAAATGCAGTGACCCTGTGAGTGCACAAAAGGAGGACAGGGCACTGCAGCCTGCACTGCTCTGTGTGCTTGGAGCACCCTGCAAGAGCTGTAGGTGGCTTTTTGTTACTGTTGTTTGATCAGTTCAGCTCCTGTGCCTACAAGCATTGTTGAAACCCACAGAGCTTCCTTTGCCAAGGTTGTTCTGACATTGCTTCTCACTATTGCTGGTGCTGCCAGGCTACCTGCTGTATGCAGCTACGTGTTTGTCTACTTGCTGTGAAAGTTCAGTGTTGCATTCTTGCCAACATAAAGAGCCAGCCTGGGTAAACTGCTGCCTGCCACTTTATGCTTGAGCAAGGTTTTTGCTGAACTCAAGGACAATATAAATATTTAGATATACTGCTGTGTTTTTGAAAGACATATCAGTTCAGAAGAAGACTTAGCAGAGAGAAGGTAACATCGCTGCTGTGCTTTGGGCAAGAAAATGAGGTGGGTACTGTACACAAGCCAAGGTAAATATGGACGTGCAGCAACCAGTATTTCATCTTTTAAGCAATGGAAGTGCTGCAGAGGATAAGAGCCTGAATTTAGCCTGCTTACAGACTGGAGAGGTGCTGTTCCTTCCCTCTTCTTCTTAATTTCTATCCCAAGATCTTTTTGGGGGCAGAAACCTTACCTGCTCCGGCACCCTATCTGCTGTGTGCTGTGCACTAAGAAGACGTGAGTTCTTTTGTCTTCTGCTTCCATTGTTTGCTGTTTTAGCGCTTATATTCTGTCTGCTGTTTCTTGCAGTGAAACACCTATTTTTTTCTCCCAATTTACTTTCCACATGCTGTATCTGCTGGGAAGTGGGGTTGTGAAGGCTGCAAGAAAACAATTCTAAAGGGCTGTCAGTCTCTAAGTTAATTTTGTGAAGAAGTTACATGGTATGTGGTGATTGCTGGGTGCTGCCTTCTCCCTTGCTGACTTAAACTTTGTGCTAGTTCAACAAAATCCCACTGAAGTAGGTGGAAACAGAAGAAGATGAACTTAACTTTGCAGTGATCATAGAGAATATACAACTGAACTCCAGTACCCAATGTATATCACCTCTCCTAAAGGGAGAATTGCGGAACTGTAAGATCAAGTGGAGATGCAGTGTGGGGCAGTTCCAGAAGTGTGTGTCAGGAGTGACTGGAGGGGTTGGTCTCTGAGCAGTTCAGCCTTCACCGCACAGCTCAGTCCCAAAAGCACTGGGCATTTGTTACTTGCCTTTATTTTTCTTGCCATTGCTGAGCAACTCTGAAGAAGATGCCTATAGCATTTTAAAATATACCTTATCTATTCCTACAATATCTAGGAAAGGCCAGGGACATCTTTCCAAATAGATTCTTGCTCAATCTTCTGCTTTTTGTCTGTACTGCTTGTTATCCTGTGCCTGGAGGGGTTAACAGTGATTAGTATCAAGTCTCCGTGGAGCAATTTTATTTCAAGTAGCATTTCAGAGCAGATGTTTATAGAAGCAGCAGTGATTTGATGTGCAGTTTTAATTATTTGTCAGTTCAGCTTGGCTTTATTTGAACCTGTGTGCTTATAAAGGCTGAACAGAGACCTGTCAGTGTTAACAAAACAGGTAGGCCCAGGGAGTCAAAAATGTACAGTTGTAAGGGTGATGTTAACAGCACTTGGTAGTTAACCAGGGTAGGGGGCTTTTCACCATGGATGCTCTGACTCGCTGCTTTGGATGGCAAGTATGTAATTTTAGACCCTTCTACTTGGGCTTGTACAACATCTAGCCCCTGAAATAATTACTTGGACCTACCGCACTGCAGTTTTTAATAGCTCACCTGAGAATATGTCATTTTATTAAGCATGGAAAGGGCCCTAAATGACAGCTCTGAGGCTGTCATTTAACCTGATATGTGATGATTTAATCCCGTCGTTTCCCTCAGCATGCCCTTTCCCCCTCATTTCCTACCCCCTCTCTCTGAAACTTCGTTTGTGAGAATGTTGGCCATTTAGCTGGGGATTCATGGACTTCCACTGCAAGCATTCAAATTGCCCTTGCATGTGCAGTAAATCCAGTGTGCTCCAAATGTGGTGGAATTTATTGTGCAAGGTCCTGACCCAAGATGAGGTCCTGAAAACCTCAGGCAGACAAACAGTCTTGAAGTAGGTATCATATCTCAGTTGAGTGATGACTCTGACTATACAAGCTCTAACCTCCCAGTCTCATCTCTTGGTGTGCGTAGGGCAGCCACCAGCAGGTCCTCTCTGTGCCCACCGACCGGACAGCTAGGAGGTGGGGTTTGTGAGGATGGAAGCAGGACTATTGCACCACCAAAGGGTGGTGAAGGGATTCTGCAGAGGCAGGCAGAAGCTGTGGGGATGGGGAGAGAGAAGAAAAGGGTGTATTATATTCCACTCATAACCCTTTCCTCCTCTAAAAGAATATAAAGCATTAGTATGTCGATGTCTTACGAGGCCCACCCCTGTATTTCAGGTGTTCACCCTGTTATAAGCTTTGATTACAGACTGAGGAAAGGAAGGAGGAAAAAGCAACAAAGTGTTTAATATATAAAACTATTCATCAAGGCTTTCATTTATAGCAGTGGCTTCTTTTCTGTTATTCCTGCCTTTAGCAGTTGAAAGCTTTTAAAAGAACCCTTGTTTGTGACATCAGAATCTGACTGGTACTGAGGGTGAGCCCATTGCTGTGCAGAAGAAATACCAGAATGCAGTCACCAGAGGTTGTTTCTGGTGTCCGTAGTGCCTGGCCCCGCAACCTCAATGGCAAATACCCAAAAGGGGAAAGAGACAAAGTAACACAGAGGAGAGAAAAGCAGTTAGTGTTTGGTGCTGCCTGGCTTGCAACATCAGTGCTGGATGCAGGCAGGGAATGCAGTCACTGCAGCCAAGCTTGGGCTGGCTGAGCCAGGAGGCCAGGCTGTCCCAGCCTCGCTGCAGTTGTGCTAGAAAAGCCGCACCTTGGCAAGCTAAACTAGGTGTAAGCAGAATGTAGAAGGAAGTAGAATAAAGTGGCAAAGGCATAGGAGGATGTGTGCTGGGAAGGTCTCCAGCAGCCCAGCATTGTATCCCAGGCAAATCTTTCAAGTTCTTTGCCTCCCAGGCTATGACAAGCCATGTGTTGGGTCACAGGCTTCAGGGAAGAGCATCTGCTCCACTGAATCACAACATTGGGATAGGGATTGTGGCTCCAGGCTGTGGCTGGTGGGGAGGAACCAGGACCTGCAGAGTTCCTTTTGGGGCAGACATGCCCTTTAGCTACAAACCCACAGTGGGAGGAAGCTGTGGCTCTTCCCAGGCCATGTGAGCTACAGCCTGGGCTGTTGGAGACCATGGAGTTGGGGTTGGAAGTTTCTCTTGCTCTGCGAGAGCTGCTGCATCTGCATGGGTAAAGAAAGGTAAAGGTGCCTCCACTGCCGCTGTCTCATGAGGATGACTAAGGCCCCTTGATTCCTGGTGTGGGCATGGTCCCACAATGACAGAGCTCGGTGTTTTCAACCCACATGCTTTCCTGGCGCCACGGTCAAATTAAGGGCGTTAGAACTGGGTGATGACTGTAACAGCCCATCCTTTCCTGTGTTTGTGTTCCCAGACTAGCCCTCATTCGCAGCATGCCAGCTTTGGGTAATCAATTTCTGGTCTCTCACACCTCTTGTTTTCCAGTCGGTCTTAACTGCCAGGACTTTATTAGCTGGCCATTTAGTCTGGGTCAACCCAATATTATTTTTTCTCCTGACCTTACAATCTCTTTCCTATAGACCGAGTTAAACTACTCTCCCGTCAGTCAATTTATAGTACAGGCTTCAGTGCAGACCATTAATTTTAACCTGGTATGTTTGGATGACTTATTTAATGTTAGGAAGGTTATACCAATATCTATCTTCCTATAGTTTGTAAATTAGCTGTGGGGTTTTTTAGCAACTTACTATTAATGGGCTCCCTAAGAATATGAACTGAGATTGTGTTCGGAATGGGGAAAAGAATAATGTTTTCAAAACCCATGACATTTACAGGAGCTCGATCCCTTCCACGACACTATGAAGATGGCACGTGCTATGTATTTCCTTCTCCTGAACTTTATTCACAAGTCAGCAGTGATGCAGATAAATCATAGAATCAGAGAATGGTTTGGGTTGAAAAGGACCTTAAGATCATCTAGTTCCAATCCCCCGCCATGGGCAGGAATACCTCAGAGCAACAACGAGCGCAGCAAATCTCTGAGGGAAAGTAGCCTATTCTTTTTAAAACAAAAAGGACAAAACAAACCACAAAACCAAAACCAAGCACATAACAACAACCCCCACTCCCAGCTCCAAAGACATACACATACAATAAACCTATTTGAAACAGGCTGGTATTAACTGCTATGGGGGTAAAGTACACAACTGTTCGCTCAGCTACAAATCCATTTCCTCTTCACTAGGGAGAAGAAAACCATGTATCAACGTTCAGCATGTAAGAGCAAAAATCACAAGGGAAATTCTAAGACTTTTGTCTTATTTTCCTTGCCACAGTGCCGCATTTTTGTTGCGCTGAAGAAGCAGGATTATTTGCAGGATATCAGCTCCCTGTCAGCAGGCAGTTTCTCAGAGTTAATTATAAGAGAATTGCGCTTTGAAGCAATCACTCATTTGGAGGTGTAGACCTCTGTGAGAGTGCCTGCAGCTGTGGCTCCTCCAGTCTCCTTTGGCCATGAGGTATGTTATGGGATCGGTTCTGATTTGAGGGGTATGCAGCCCTTAATACTGACCGTAAATGGAAATAGTAATTTGAGCAATACTTGTCGTTCTGTTTTAGTGTATGTGAATTTGATGCTTGAAATGAGAAAGGAAAGCAAGCAGCTATGTGGTGCCTGTATGCTTCAGTCTGAGAGTTTTCACTTTGATTCTGGGGGGGGGGGGGGGGGCACTCCTGAATTTTCCCTCTTGATTTTTGTTTTATGTGTGTCAGTGTTCCAGTGGCGAAAACAAAAGGCCTTGGATCTCCTTGTGGGAGTGAAACATGTTGCTTGCTCTTTGCAATGGGGGTTCTAGGCAGCTTAAAAAGAAAGCAAAAAATCCCCAAAGAAACATAAAAACCCACCCCTCCAAAAACGTGCCTGAAATCTCTGCCCTTCTTTTGAAACTGTGAACCCTGCTGTGCAGATGCCTGTTTCTTCTGACCTGCTGAATGTTGGAGCTAAAACGAAACATACTTTGTTCTCTCTCTTTGACAGAGTTAGCACATGTTGAGGGAATCAGAGGAGCAGTATTTTGGCACAAGCACCCAAACTCCTAACACATGCACACACGCTGCCTGATGTTTCATTTCAGGTTATAAACTGGATTACAACATGCTTTTACCCTGCGGGCATTACCCAGGGAAACCAGGCTGGATCTGCCTGATGCATAAAACAGATCTGGTAAATGATTGCCAAGTGACAAGTAAATGATGTATGAGGAATCTGTATTTTTAACAGGAATTTAGATTACTCTTCAGCCATGCTACATGATTATTAATACTATTTACCTCATTGGTGCAAGAATTGGATAAATTCATTCTGTTTTGGAAACTGTGCTTGCAAAGCTTAGGACAACATTTTAAACTTCTGAAATAACAATATCTGTCCTAATTAAGTCAGAGTAGCACACACAGTGTTTAAACCCCACATTTTTTGTTCTTGATGCAAATGGACCTTTGTGTCCTTTTATTTGTGGGAAGCTTTGTTAGCCGCAGTTAGCTGAAATACTTGCATATGATTTGCTTTTTCAAAAGAAAAGATACACTGTATTTAGAGATGCAAATACTACCTAGTCTGCAAAACCCACCAGCTGTTATACTGGAAGACAAAGCTTTACTTCTATGTTGCTTTACTTCAGTAGTGTCTGAGTATTCACAAGCATCTTTTTAACAACCTTCTTTGCATGCTGGAGAATACCAGACACTGAATTTCCTTTGGTAGTAGCCTAGTTAAATCTGAATTGATCTGTGATTTTCCTTTTCTTTTTAAACAAGTAAATAGATTAACTAAGAGAATACACCTTTGCATTAATGTTTGTACAACAGTTGGGCTGACTGTTAGCTCTGATTTTCACGTTCCTTAAATATGAGTTTACTAATTGCTGCCTTAAGTATTTGACTTGAGTCTGAGTCAGGTCAAATACGCAACTCTGTAGTAGAAGAAACTGCCGGTGGTTTGTGTGTCAGTAGCACAGCTTTCTGAAGAGGTTCTTTGCTGCTTCTTTAAACATCTGGCGAGACAAAGAGCGCTTGTGGGGGTCTTTTGTTGCTGGAAGTTGAGGCAGGGAAGGATTATATCCCGAGAAATACTTTGAATCCTGGAAAAATCAAGGTGGAATTGTTGAGTGTGAAACTTCGTCTCCTTTACAAACAAAAGTGCTTTCGTTTCATCTGTGGCGACTGTCCTGGTGATGGCCGTTACGTAATATTTACTCTCCCCTTCGGAGTTAAATCCTTTTTCCGACTCCCAAGTAATATTTGCATATGTATTTCTTAGCGGCATTGAGATGCCAGATGCACAGCGGTAGCCGTGCCTGCCTGCTAATCCTGTAATAACATTCTGGTGACCAAATTCAATGGCCCTGCGCGGAGCCTTGAAACAGCTGATTGCTGAGTAGGGAGGGAAAAGAACCACCCAGCGAATCTCGTCGCAGCTCTCTGCTGCATCCCTATCCCACAATCCCTTGCACCATTTGCTGCAGTCTTTCTACACAGGCTGAGTGAGAAAAAGATGTGCTAAATAAAGATTGATGGGTTTGAATCCCGAAGGGGTCTCCCCCTTGTGAATGACCCGGGGGGAAACAAATTCATGACGACTTCTCTGGGCCTCCTCTTGTTCTTCCATTTTTCTTTCCACCTGTCCTCTCCGTGGAATGGAGCGTCATTCCTTAGAGCACAAAATCTGTCATGCATCTAATAATGACTGTGCTGTGATAGGGATTCTGAGACAGTTTTACGCGTGAGGCTTGCAATATTGACAGATGATGTTTGGTTCGTTTGGATTACTGCGGAACTGCAGCTCCGTCCCTGCAAGGATTTTATCCTCAGCACTGCACTGATTAAGCTATTTTTCTGCAAAGATGGGTAGGTCTGAATAATGCTCAAGTTCTCTCAGTGTTATTCCCGGTGGCTGCTGCTGCGTTGCTCCTTCTGTTTCGGCCACCAATGGTTCATTATGCTTCTGCATGCTGTAAGAATGAAGAGGGTTGCTGTGTTTTAAACAGGGCACCCAGCTGATGGCAAGAGTGGGAGAGAAAGGAATGAAAATTTAGCTTATCAAGCCTTTTACACAAGTGGACTGTGTGGAGGTTACGGTTATTAATTTGCTTGGTGTGTTGGCTAATTTTGGGGCTGCTGTTAGAACCTGTTCTTTATTCCTAAAGACTCTGGACACATGATATATCTGTTTTAAGGACTTTTAAACCTCAGCTCCCCCATTCCTTGGAGCAACAATACTGAGGTTCCCCACCCTTTCTTACAGCTCTCGAGGCCTAACCGTTCCTTTGGAAATGTTGCCATTGGAAACCTATTCATTTATAATACATGAATAGACCCTCTAGGTTGTGAATACCATTGATAAGAAGAGGATGAACACGCTGCAAGCAATTTGTTCTCCTCAGGCTGTACTTTCAGGCTAGTTGCAGCTCTGGCTGGGTGGAGTTCAGTGATGGCAGTGTATCAGCAACAGAGAATTCTGCACTTTTGAGAATAAATCCTGGAATTGAACAGACAGTTTTAAGTTTTCCAATGTCTTTTTGTTGGCTGAGCCACAGAAACTAATAGAGAATTCAATAACTGTTGAGAAATTCCAGAGCTCATTTGAAGATACCTGTAGGAAGAGTGTACCTTCCTATTACATGGCTCTGTCTGAAACAGCTCTCGTTGAACTGTTATTTGCTGTACCCTAATGTGTATTTTTTCCTTTTCTAATGCTATAGGAAGTTCTTTTCATATGGGTGGGGCCGCACCCTGACTTTGGTTCCTGAAGGCATGCATGCATAACAAGGCAAGGCTTTCCACTAGCTTAGAGAGCCATTGTGTTCTCCTTTCTTTGCTGTATGGTATCCTGTGGGCGAAAATTGATAGTTGTATCTCCAAGCTGAAAGAAAAGAAGTGTTATTTTTCGGGTGGCTGGAAAGATAACTGTCCTTGAGCCTCAAAGGGGTAACAAAGGGTACACGTTTCAGATCCCTTTTCTCTGCTTGATTTAGCACACATGAACTGGGTTTCCAGTGTGTGCTTCTTATAGATAAATGGCTGAGGGTTTATGTCTTGTTTGGTGCAATGTTTCATAAACCTTTGACTTTGCATGTTTAAATTATGAAGTGTTCACTATACAGAGAATGGATTCTTAAGACTTGGTTTCAGAGCTCATGCTTCAGCTGTTCTTTATTAGATTGTGAGGCAGGATGAATGTCCAAAAGAGCTCTGGCAGTTTCCAAGCTCAGAAGATGCTGCTACAAAAAAGAATGAGTTTTTTGTGAAACTAGTGTTACTCTGCAAACCCCCCCACTGCTAATACATCTGAAACGTAGGTTGCTGTTTCGAGGAACTGCTGTGAGCACTGCAGTAAGTCAGGATACTGCCTTTGGTGAAATTCAAAAGACAGTATTCTGATTTAGTGATGAAAGCATCATGTAAAGTCTGCAGCTTTTCCTCCAATACTCTTTTAGTGTACAGTTCTTTCATTGAGTCAGCGGGTAAAATCATCCTCGTGTAGGTACATCACATTCATCAAAATCGCATCAAAAGTGGAGCTGGCTCAGGGAGGCTGCAGAATCCTGAAAATTCCATACTCAAACCACTTTTTAATACGAATCACCTGTGAAAGACGTTGTTGTACCAGTTAGTGGTACAGCTTGAAATGTGCTGATGGAACTCTATTTCCAGGTGCATGTTTTGAGCCTGATTTATGTGAGCACAGGGGATAAATGACAGTCATGGCCTGCTGTGTTCCAGACAAAACATCAGATGTTGCAAGCACTTATTTCTGAATTGTTAATGATTTCCTCCACTGACAAAGCTTAAAGTGCGAACATTTGGAAATTAAAGTGGCTGGCATGAGCCTTGCGTAGTATGAAACACCAAGAATCACCTGGTTTTGCAATGAGATTGGGGGAATGTAAAAAGCCGAGATGAAGATCAGGTTAAATGAACATGACTTTTTTCAGGCAGCAGGAGCTTTCCTTGTGTAAACACTATTTGCTGGTGTAGCTGCACTTGATAGCAGCAAGAGGAAATCACAGAAAATATCTGGTTGCTAGAGAATTTTATTCTGTTAAATGACAGGCAGCACTCACTGCAGACCTGTTCTTTCATATAAGTAGAGGGTTTTTCTCTCAATAGTCTGTACTTAGTCTGTAACAAAAAATCTACACTGCTCATAGTGTATCAGTGTCCAGCTTGGAAACTGTACTTTTGATAGCAAGTAATTCCTATCAAGGGGTATCAAGGGGTAACGGGTTAAAACTTAAACAGGGAAAGTTTAGATTGGATATAAGGAGGAAATTCTTTCCTGTTAGGGTGGTGAGGCACTGGAATGGGTTGCCCAGGGAGGTTGTGAGTGCTCCATCCCTGGAGGCGTTCAAGGCCAGGTTGGATGAAGCCTTGGGTGGGATGGTTTCGTGTGAGGTGTCCCTGCCCATGGCAGGGGGGTTGGAACTGGATGATCTTAAGGTCCTTTCCAACCCTAACTATTCTATGATTCTATGATTCTATAATTCCTGCTCCTGATTATCTTCCCTGCTTTGTTTTGTCCCCACCCCTAACTTTTGGGGGTACGATCTATACCTGTATGGGAAGCAAACACAGCTGCATCCGTGGTGAAGTTACACTTCTTTTGAAACACATTAGGGAAGTTCCACGTGTTATGCTGCCAAATGCTTGGATACGGTAGTGCATATTTGAGAGTCTGCTCTTTCTATTTCCTTTTGTGAAAGCTCGATATTTTATTTCCACTGCTCGTAAAGCCGTTTTTAACTCAAGCTTTTAAAAAGTAGCACGGATTCCCAGTTGATCTCCCAAGGTTTATTGTGTGTTATTTATGGCATTTAGATAGGTAAAATTAATTTGTGTCTATGTAATATTCCATTTTACCTTACTATGGAGGAAGAAATGAAAAAAAAAAAAAGAAACAAATGCTCAATCCTGAAATCGTGCCTTTTTGGATTGTGAACCAATGTGATAGTTTACAAGTGTTACAGCAATTTGTAACCTTGTGGATTCTCCCTTCTTGGAAAAAAAAAGGGAACAAAAGAGCCAGCCATAAAGGCTTTGCTTTGAATTAAATGTCAGTTACTGCTGTTGGGTATTTTTAACTGTGACTAACTTTCTGCTGCTCTATGTGCTAGCACAGAGGTGATTCGTGAGGAGCCTGTTATCGGGGAAGTCAGTACAGCCTAATCCATACTCGCTGTTATTATCCTAGAAATAGCCACTTGCTCAATGTAGTAAGTAAGCCATACCTGTATGGCAAAATACACAGCTCAGGAAGAACAATATGAGTTCAACTCTGCCAGATTAGTGTGCCATGCATTCAGCAGAGGAAGAAGATCTGATGAAATGCTGCCAATAAAATGCTACATGGCATGCAAATCATTGTTGAATTGAGTGACTTTGAATGACAGTGATCAGCACCAAGGCAGAGGGCTCCTTATTTCTGTCTTGGAAAGGCTGAACTACCCCTGAGCCAAATTATCAAATTGTCTGAAGTGGATGACTAAAAACTGGGGTAGAAAAGGTTTAGGGAAGAAGTTACCTCCTTAGGAGTGTACCTGCAGTGGAGCCCAGCTGGGCACTGCTCACACAGAAAAAGAGCCCCTGAACTCAGTGCTGCAGCACAGGCGCTTGCTCCAGCCCAGCAGAAATGCTGGTGGAGAGGAGCTCTTGCAGGGCCACCCTGCATGGCCTCCGCTTGGCAGGTTTTCCTAAACTATTTTAGCAGGAAGTTTACTTTTCCCTGAGATTGCTTCCTTCCTTTTCCTCCCCTGTCTTCTCTTTCCACATATGAATTCTGGTGGCTAGAATCTGTACCTCCAGCTGAAAAGAAACTTAAGTTTTTCTCTCCTTGTGCCTTAGGTGTTCCAATCCTGCTGGCATTCCTTAACCTGTAAGTTCAATTCTGTCAGTCAGTAGACTTTTTTTTTTACCCTTCTATTTCAGGCATTATATGCCAGGATTAGTAAGAGTCCTAGAAACATGATTCTTACTACTCTTTCTGCCTAGAATGGCATTTTTCTTGCATTTATTATTTTGGTGTGCTTTCATGCATCCTTCACCCTACCTTTGCTGATTCTTGGCACCTATTAGTTACCTCTTCTTTGCTCGCTTTCTTATATCATGAGGATTTTCACCTACCTCACCTGTGTGGCTGATGCAGAAATTGAGAGCTCCCTTTCCAGAGGCTGGCTGGGTCTGGAGGTTCCTTTCTGGGGACTTCCTGGAGTCCAAACCTGCCATATCTTTGGCAACACCAGCACTGATAAGGGAAAAAATTGTTAGGCCGCGTCACTCTGCCTGTGATGCAGCCCTTTGACTGCCTGGTACGGTTCCAGTCTAATCATTTTGCCAGCAGTACTGCAGATGTAAGAAATCCTGTGTTTGTTAGCACTGACTGAACCTACTGGCGCAAGAACATTTATATCATGGGATTTGTTTAAAACCAGACAGCCCTGTAACTCCATCAGTCCAGAGGCAACATGCCTTTCCAGAATGCCTGCTCAAACAGAGGTGTTACGTGTTGTAGATATGGCTGCTTCCCAAGTTCTCGTCAGTGATAAGTCATTTTAGAAGTTTAATTCTTCACTGGTTTGGTTTTAGAGGGAAATATGAATTCCTGCACAAGGATGAAACATCAGTGAATTAGCTGTTGATTTTGTTATTTCATGGAGTTTATAAGCCATTTTTCTTCTTTTCTTCTTTTCCCCGCCCCACTCCAGCAGCGTGCAGGGTAGAAGGGAGCAGGACGCGTATGTCAGTGGTCTAGGATGGCCAGTGAAGGCTCCAACATCCCAAGTCCTGTGGTCCGCCAGATTGACAAGCAGTTTCTGATTTGCAGCATATGCCTGGACCGTTACAAGAACCCAAAAGTACTTCCCTGCCTGCACACTTTCTGTGAGAGGTAAGTCCTTTCCTCAAGCTGGTAACGAGGTCTTTGTGTTGTGCAACAGGCACATGGATGGGGACTTTTCTCTTTACTTGTAAAGGTCATCTCAAGGCATGATGAAGTCTGGGGATGCTGGAAAGTCGGGGGATGTAGAAAAACACTGTTATTTGAGGCAGTGGAATATCTGAAATACATTCCCTTAATGCAAGGATAAATAAAAAGTAAATCCAACAAAACTAATGAATACAGTTACAACCATGTGAAAAGTGTTGGCATTCAGAATTTGGACCTCAAATTTATCCTGATTAGTATAATTAGAAACAATAAAACCCTTTCTTTGTTGATTTACTAAGCAGAGAATTAATTATCCCATCCTTTAATGTCCAAGGGTTAGACATGATATATACATTATTAATAACCTGTGATTAAATGTCTTCATTATTCTGCAGCTTGGTTGACTGAAGTGGAAAAGCTCTGAAAAGAGATGTGATAAACCACAAACCTGACACCTACTGTATTTAGCTAAATTAATTGAATATCCATAGTGATAATACTATATTATCCATCAAATGCTGGAGAAAATACAGTATCTGCAGAAAAGTTAGCTGACGAATTATTTGTTAGAGTTCTTTACCCAGTGATGTGATTCAGCTCTTTGGATTATATGTTGAATGGCATGAGAATTTTAATAAATGATATATTGTGTGAACATTTAGTTCACGAGATTTCCACTTCCCAGAATTGTGGTGTGCATATTGAGCTTTGCACAGGGTGCAGGAAAAATTGTGGATCTCTGAGTGTGTCAGATGAGCTGGTCTTTTGTAGAACAGGAAACCCTGACTTTACTGAAGTCAGCAGTGAAACTCCCGTTGAAGTCAGGGAAGTCAGAATTTTCACCACCATGTCTTAACTGTCATGACTTCAGTTCATGTGTAAATCCTAAGGTCAGCTTCTGGTTTTCACTGTAATCCTCTTATGCTGATCTGGTTATGGAGAGAGGCTGGAAGAACTCTTCCACTGTATTCCTGATGTGCAAAGCCTAAGCTCTCCATTCATAGAGCCCTTACTGGGGGGTCAGGAGGAGAGCTGCCATGGGAGGGTTGGTGCAAGAAAAACCCTTGGAAGTGGATAAGAGCTATGTGGCTGTGCAAGGTCACACTTTCTTGGTTGGCATCTCTTAAGGAATGCGGTGTAGCACTGCTCCCATTAAGGACTGCATTCTGCAAAGCTTCCTGTGCTTATGGGACTATAGTGAATTGCAAATTGCAGTTGGATGCTGCATGCCCAGCAGCCATTAACTTTTCAAGGCCAGTTACCTAGGCCAGTCTGCTGCATGTTGTTGATCACAGAACTTCTGTGTCACATTTATATTCTGTGAAATTTAGTTTTTCTAAAAAGCCCCCAACAACCCTCCCCCCTCACATCAATGAAACACAAACAAACAAAAATCTCCTCCAAAACTCCCCTGAACACAAACTGTGATAACCTAGGCTGTGCTTCTCTATGTAGTGAAGACAGCTCTGTTGATTCTGGCTAACTGCCAAATAACATCCCTAGTTGAAATAGATGGAAAAATTTCCATTGGTTTCATTGGGACCAGGTTTGAGCTCTGAAACACTAAACCCACAAATAAAAGTTAATAAAGGAGATTCTATTGGAAAGACAAGGGTCAACCACCGGTTAGGCAGTTAAAGACACAGGCTCAAATACTCGATGCAATAACTTCATGTCTGTCAAACTCCATCTGGTAGGCTATCATTTTTACTAGCCTGTGAATAGGATGCAGTAGATGTCCACAAGTGCAGATCCCCTCTGCATAAATATATCAAAGGCAGGCGCATAACTCTCACAGTGATGCCAGTTTATAAACCTTTTCTCATGTGGCAGAGGAAAAGGGTTTAAAAGAAAAAAACCCACAGTAACCACTTTTACTTCTCAAGCCTGGTGATGTACCTTTCCTTTTGTAAGTAGGGGTCAAACCAGTTCTTCAACTGAAAGGAGTTTTTTTCCCTCTTTGATGACACTTTGCCTTTCTCTCCCCTTCCACCTCCCTTCCCATAGGTGCTTACAGAATTACATTCCAGCCCATAGCTTAACCCTTTCTTGCCCCGTGTGCCGCCAGACCTCCATTCTGCCAGAGAAAGGGGTTTCTGCACTCCAGAACAACTTCTTTATCACCAACCTGATGGATGTCCTGCAACGAACGCCGGACAACAGCATTGAAGACTCCTCCATCTTGGAGACTGTCACCGCTGTTGCGGCAGGCAAACCGCTCTCCTGTCCCAATCATGATGGAAATGTAAGTGAGATTGAACTCCTGTGATGTGTACACGTACTGATACGTATTGGCTGGTCTGGTTTGTCATAGATATTTTGTTCTAAAAAGATGGGGGGAATTGGAATCACACTAGTTCTTTGATTTATAATATGCCAACAAAAGACAAGAGATTCTTACAATTAACTCAGATACTTTTAGTGGAGCATTTTAAAGTAGTCAAGATATTATTTCATCAACCAGTTATCTTGGATGATACTGCCTTTTAGCACATTGGGTCAAAATTATTGTCCTGTAAGTGCTGAACCTTGTGCTTTTGCCACTTTGTGATGGGTTTCCATAACTCTTTTTCTTGTGGAATCAACTATTGTCATGGAAGCCTATCTGCTTGTTTAGTCAGTATGTGGCAGGGACCTTACAAGTTTAACTGACGTGCACACTGAGGCAGTACCAAAAGCTGTGTGAGCATATTACAATGGAGCCAAGTAAAAGGGTTCAGAATGATTTGGGTTAGCGCAGGCTAGAAACCGAGAGCTTCTTTTTATCTGCAGTGTTTTGTGCATCTCATGTATCAGTTCTTGGAGGGTGCTTTCTTTTTTTCCTCCACCTACTTTTTTTGCCCAGCATCCCTCCCACATACACCCTCAAATCGGATCACTGGATGCGTCGGCAAGTACTCCCAACTGGGTAAGTATTCCTAGATTATTACAAGAACAGCTCTAACTCTGCTTACTTAAAAATTTTCAGCGTTAACCTGTGTGGCTTCATGGTAGGCATATGAGCTTCTGTCTTACCGCCAGGCTTATGCAAATGTGTAAGTAGGCAGCATTGCAAAGCTGAGTGATGCTGTGTTGTGAACTGAAGGCTGTGCTTCTAGGCAAGCCAAGAAATACATGCTAGTATTTTAAGACAACTTTCGGGGAACTCTTTCATTTGATACTCAGTTTAGGTATAGCAGTTTTATAGGAATAATTTAGCTGATAAGTGATTCCTCTTATAGAGGAACAGCTCAGTTCTTTTACCTTTACTGACCTGATGGAATTAGATGGACTTGTAGAACTGATTTGCTGTACACTCTGATTAATGAATAACTGGTATAACTTTTGAATTGTGTGCTATACCTATGTGTGTGTAGTGGTTATTGGTTAATACATTCCTGGGTTTTATTTGCATTTTATTGTCTCTCCTTAAAATGAATCACAGTTCTTTTCTGACACAGCAATCGTGAAAGGGGTCGTTTGATTGTGAAATGCAGAAAATGGTCAAAATGAAGATATTACTTGGTTTGCATTTTACATTTTCAGCTGATCATTCTTTGGGTGTGCTTAGAAAAAACTGGTTTGCCTACAATTAAAAATGACACTTTATACCACTCTGAGAACTCCTTTCTAGGGAAAGGTGTTTTTATAAGCCCTCCAAACCCCATGTACTTGTCTTGCCTTGAAATACAGTATGCCCTTTAGGATGCTGAGTAGTGTGTGCTGGGAGTATCTTCTTGCTTCAGTAAGTATCTGGGAGGGTTGGGGATAGGCTGAGGGTGACTCCAGTTTAAAGCTTTGTGGAGCTAGGAAGTTAAGAGCTAAAGTGCACACATTAGTCCTTGGGATGGGAGGAGCTGAGATAAGCTTTGGAGGGAACTGCTTGAGGCTGGTCAGTGGGTCTGGCTGAAGGGCAGGGTGTGCAGGGCAGGGTGTGCAGGGCAAGCTGTTGGGCACCTTAGATCTGACTGAGGAAACACATTTCTGACGGCTTCATGTGTACACAGCATGAGGGCACTGTGTGGCAAGTGCCTGGCTGCTAGCACCTTTGCTGGGGGCTTTAGAGAGTGAAAGAGGATTGAGGTGGTAGCTGAAGCAGAATGCCTTCACAGAACCAGCAGTCATTCTGCTCTCTGTTAGCTTTTATGTATTGCTTGGGGTAGGGTCAGACCCACTGTATTTTAACTATCAAGGGTAAAAATTTACATCAAGTATATTTCATCTAAATATTACCAGATTTTCTTTGCAACAGCTTGGAAATAAGTTTCTATTTAAATAAGTTTTTTCAGTCTTTCCAGCCATGCTGGATTTAAGCCTCTCTGATTAAAATCAAATAGAAAATGACGTGCTGATACTTTGTCATTGGCATGCTTCTGCTTGTAACTTAGCCTTCCTCAGGCCATGTACTTTCCCTTCCAGTTGGCCTCTTATTCCCACCACTCATATTTTCCATATGTGTGTGTATCCTATTCCTTCTGCTCACAACCTCTCATCCTCTGTTGTGGCATCCTTGTTGTGTGTATTCTTCCAAAAAATGAAACTTCGCTTGTAGGATCTTAGCACAAGAGATGGTTTCCTGTGCTTGAACTATTAACAAATGCTTCTTCATATGCACCCAACACAAAACACAAATATATGTTCTTGTTAAACTAAGGTAATAGGGCACATACATGATGGAACTTTTGAACCCAACAGAAGATTCTTATCTTCTACCTACACATTAAATTAAGATTGGCTATATCCTCAGCTGCTAAACGCTGCAGCTCTTGTTGGAAGTAAGCATCCTGGTTTGCCAACATTGATCTGCAATCATTTAGGGGCAGGTACAGCAGCCAGGAGAGGGAAGGCTGTGAAATTCTAGGTCCATTACTTCATAATCTGTAATAAGTGGTGTAGCCTCTTTGCAGTCACCCATCCTGAGAAGTCCATGCTTGGGCTTTGTTTGAATTTGAGGTGAGAGCCAGCCCAGCATCTAGGACCCGTGCTTTTACAGGTGCAGTGTATTTTCTGCCTATGGATTGTAACAAGAGAGCATACCCCATGTTAAATTCAATGCTTGTAACAGGAGAGAGTGCCTTATCTCGAGCTAGGTTTTTCTCAAAAGATCAGTGAATAGCTTGGCAATTTGACAGGTATAAGATCCTGTCTAGAAAAACATTTCCTGAGCTTGTTCAGGTGTCACTTACTGCCTGTATACTTCTGTTAGAGAAATAAAGAAGTACCTATCCTTGGTACTCTGATGAAGTGAGTTCATAACAGACCTTATAAAACCTCGCTTTTTCTCTTCACCTCTGTACTTCCCACCACGGCACTCAGTTGTGTATCTCATTGTGCAATACTCAGTGTGTCATTGAGGCTCAATAAAAAGTTCAGCGTATCAGAGTTAGACTCTCATGAGCACTACAGCTAACAAACTGAGCTCTCTGCTGGCAAAATTTTGTTCTGCCTGTCACCAAATGTGATACCCGTGTTGGACATGGAAGGAAGAGAGGAAAAGCCAGTAAGACCTGTCTGTCTGTAGCTGGAAATGAATCTCACCTGATTAAGGAATGCACAAAATCTTAGGAAATCAGCTTACCTAGGTACTTGAAGACTGGATCGTATTAATACTGGGTTAACTTTCTCCTTCAGCTATGGCACAATCACCAGATTTTGATGGGAAATGAAAGCTGCCTCACTCAAAAGGTTGTAGTTTGACTGAAGCAAAGATGACTATTTCTATGTAGACACACACATTAGATCCTTGTGGGTTTCAAGCTGTTACTATTCTAGCTTATGTGATTAATTCTCTGGTGCTTTAATAAAAAGGAAGGAAGTTTATTAGCCTAAACTTTAATATGCCAATGAGGTGCTTTCTTTCCTATATATATTGCTGCAAATATGTTTATTATGAATTGTTCAATAGGAAACAGAAATATTAAATTACTCTAATTGTTGTATCCAGAGAAAAAAATATTTAGTAAAGGCTTGTTAAAACATCTTGAACCTGAGCATTAAATTATGAAGAGGCAGAAAGATGAATTTTTGACACTCATTCAAAAGAAATGAAATTTTCTGACCATATAAAAAGACTAAAAAAACCCATCCTAATAAAATACATAAAATGTTGCTCCTTTTGGTTGTTTCTGGTTGCAAAGTTTTGAAGCCTTTGAAAAGAATTTAAAGCCTAATCTCTTTTTAACTCATTTCCTCTAGGCACAGTCAGACTGCATCACATCTTAGTGCCTACCAAAGTAACTGTCAGGCCTTGCAGGATCTACTAACATGAAACTGCTAAATTCACAGGGACCGGAGTAGTGTTGATAGGGATTGTCACTGTTTAGAAGGTCTGTTTTGGTTTGGTTTGGTTTTGTTTTCCTGGCTGATATAGTTGATCTTACACTGTTTATTTGGAGCCGCTTTTAAATTTTCTCTGGAGTGGCTTACACAAACGGGCAACAAATGTCTTAAACCCTCATTGTGTGTGAATCCCATATCTTGTGAATGGGGATAAGAGAGAAGAATGGGAATGAGACAGAAAGGAGCTTATCAAAGGAAAATCCCTATTAATGCTGACAGCCACATGCAAATCACGGTCTTACTTCACCCTCCTAATTCTCAAGATGTCTTGGAGTAGCCAGCTACTTTGCATGGTGCTGTTACAGGTTCCTCTGCTCACCTGAAAACAGCTGTTTCTACACAACCATCTTGTTGTCAACCAACATCTCCAGCCCAGCCATCTCTGAGTGCAAGGTCTAAGTGCCAGAAGCATCAGCTGAGTTATTCAAGTGTCTGATGCTATGCTGTGAACGCAACAGAGCTGCCAGTGTCTCACTTTGAAGCATATACTATGAACTTCCTTATGCACTTTTAATTAACCTAAAATGCTTTGTGCTTGAGGACTTCCTAGCTGTAGAAGAAAGTCTTATGCTGAATTTGCATCTATGTTCATTATTTTGGGCACAGCACTTTTCTCTTTCTTTCTCTTCATGAATATATTCAGAATTTAGGGTATTTATTACATGCAAAGATCTGTTTTTATCTCCAGAGAGCATCTTACTGGGTACATAACAGGTTGAAACAATCTCTTCCTCTTTAAAGTTTAGATCAGCACTCTTATTATAATCTCAGATGTGAGGTTTTGATGGTTTTAAGGGATTAGTAATGAGATATGGAGATTTTTCTCTGTAGCACATTGATTCATTTAGGGTGTTTTTCTCTAGCAAAAAACCATGCTGTTTGGTGAGCTCCATCAAGGTCATGTTCCTTGGGTGGCCTGGTTATGAAAAACATCCGAAGTCTACACTCTCTTTGGCAGACAGGATGGGGAGACTAAGGGTTGAGTTAGTGAGGGGACTTGAATGCCCTGTTTTTTCAAGTTGTTTCAGAGAGTAGCTGAGAGAGACACCAAAACTTACTATTACACAGCATAAATATGATGTTAGGGCCAGCCTTGAAGTCCAGCATTCTGTTTCCCAGGCTGCTGTTGTGACACTTTCGGATGCAATGAAATGCATTTAAATCAGCATTTTGATATGAATATAGAACAGTTATCTTTTAGGCAGTAAATGAGTGGTGGCTAAGAAAGGAGAAACTTAGTCTTAGAGCTTGGATAATAGCATGAGTTTAAGACCCAGTAAGATGTCCTTTGAGTGATGCTACTGCTGTGGTGTTTGAATTTAGAGTTGTGCGCTTTTCCAGGTGATGGAGTTTTACTGCCAGTCCTGTGAGACTGCCATGTGCCGGGAGTGTACAGAAGGAGAACATGCAGAGCATCCCACAGTACCCCTCAAGGATGTGGTGGAACAACATAAGGCTTCTCTCCAAGTCCAGCTGGATGCTGTCAACAAAAGGTATGGAGACTCCACTGATTATTTTCTATTTTCAGTTCTACCACTGGCTTTCTGTGTTACCCTGGGTAGATGTGCAATGGACTATTGCCTAGAAAACAGAGATAGTGAGGGTAGCATAAGGAAAACAAAATCCTTTGAGTGCAATGCACTGGGGTTAGAGAAAAGTGCTAAAGATTCCAATCTATCCTTCACAAAACAGAGGCCAGTAGAAATTCAAGTGCCCTCCAAATAAGCGGCATAAAATGTTAAGGAGAAAAGTGTTAGCCAGTCATGAATTTAATGATAAATAAATAATATTGGATGCTTAAAAGACTAATACAAACACTATGGTGGCAGAAAGGCTAAAAAAATAAAGGTGGAAGTGGGATAAATCTAGTTATATCTTCCTGAGCAGATATGTTTGCATAAAGGACAGAGGATATAAAGCCTCATTGTTAGAAATGCCTGAAGTCTAATGGATTTCCACAAGGGAGGGCCCTGGCTTAGCCTTACTTTATGAGACCAAAATCACTGTGTGGTTATAAAAGGAATGAACTTACTTCTGGGAAATGACCGAGTTTAAAGTCAGCCTGCTGATGAGATGGTTTCATCAAAGATATCAGAGCAAGGGCCAATGTTTAATGACTTTTGAAACAGCAATCTTTGTAATTTAATCCCTCCCTCAGGCTTCCAGAGATCGACTCAGCACTTCACTTTATATCTGAAATCATACACCAGTTAACCAACCAAAAGGCTAGCATTGTAGATGACATTCATTCCACTTTTGATGAACTCCAGAAGACTTTGAACGTGCGAAAGAGCGTGCTGCTTATGGAACTGGAAGTGAATTATGGCCTTAAACACAAAGTAAGATGCATGTTTTGTTTCAATAGAAACCTATTAATTTAACCAGATTTTACAAATGAAGCAGGACACCAGTTTGACCAATTGTGTCCGAGATCCAGGGGAGAGCTTTGTTTTCCTGAAATCAAGTGCTGCAGAGCCTTGCTTGTGGGTGCCCAGCCTTATAAATGAAATTGAGACCCTGTATGGGCAGGTAGCCCTTTGTGCATGGTGTGTGAGGATCTAAAATGGCCAATACACTTAGTAGACATCTGCTTAAAGCCAGCATACTGATGTATAGATGACAATAAGGGAACATCAAAGGAAAGTCTGAAATCCTTGGGCTGCAATCCTATGACTCCCCACCACCTCCCTTCGTGAAGATACATGCCAAACAATTTCTCCTGAAGAACTGAGCAAGGCTTGCTGTTTTGCTTCAAGGCAGTGTTTTCCTTTCAAGTGCCTGCTAACGTATATCATGTTAGATGTCACTTGCTGGAACACGTAAAGATTGGAGGGACATCTCACTTTCCCAGGGGAATGCAGACAGCAATAGATTCCAGAGCTGTATTCACTGTCCTATTTGCTATCTGGATGATTGAATATTGCGCTCTTCCCCCTGTACAGTAGACTAAGCTTCGAAGGAAGAGGACAGAGATCTGTGCTTCTGCAAAGAAAAGCTTGTAGCCTGGTTACGTAGGGTTCTTGTTGAGGATTAGTCAGTCTGAATCAGGCAAATGAAATAATTTAGTCCTTGTCTTCCTGGGCATCGATGGTCTGCTTTATAGAAAGAAAGATCTTTTCCCTTAAAGCCTTCAAAAGAAAGTAGCACCAACAACTGGAGTTTCAAGTGTGCCTGATAATGTTAGCATCTTTGGGTATTCTCTGCAATTACTGAGCAGCTTGAGCATCTCCAGATGTCTGAAGCTGAGGAATGCTACGTTCCTGGATCTGAAACAGGCTAGGTCATTAGGAAGGTATTGAACTGCTGAGCCTATGAATAGGGAGGAATTCTAACATGTGCACAAGATGTGTACTTTCAGGAACACACGGAGCCCAAAACCCTCAGGGCACAGAATTCAGACATCTTCAGAGCTAAGCAGGAGTTGTGGAGCTTTTAGCATCAAAAACTTGGACGTAGATCCCAGGTTCATCTAAATATATTCAAGATGTCACAAAACCTTATTTTTTTCATCAAGTAAATATACTCAGGGTATGTACAAAGTTCACACAAGATGGAATATGATATTAATTTATCTTACTGTTTTTTAAAGGGATTTAAAATAGTTTGAAACCTATTTTAGGCATCAGAGAACCAAATTTTCACAGAGCTGTAAAGCAATAAAAGAGGCATCTCCCCTGTTTGTATAAAAAAGAGCTATTGGAATTGGATTCTACTTTTGAATAAATAGTGGTGCTGCAAAATAAAGCAAACCCAAATATTCTGTTATTCTGATCACGTACTTTGTAAAAACAGAAAAATGAAAGGGCTGCACTTTACTAGAAGAAAGTTAGCGATGCAGTTTGAGTTGTGCAATGGACTGAAAGAGGCCTTGTGTAAAATACTCTAAAATACGTTTTGAATATTAGCTATGGTAAGATTGAATATTTTCCATCTTTGTACTAAAAGAAAACTATTTTGAGAAAATAATGGGTTTAAAATGTAGCTGCAAATTGTCTTCCTCCTCAGTTTGTGGTTTTTTATGCCAAGCATATGGGGTTTTGTCATCCTAGGACTTTATTAGCTATGCTATCTGTTTAACTACTTGTGTCCTTGAACAAACACAAAGCAGGTTAGAAATGCCCTGTATTGAATCCTGAGACTTGCCTAGAAAAACAGATAACTTGAAATTTCAGTGTAGTCTTGAAATTTGTTCATTCTGTTTTGCTTGACAAAGATTTTGTGCTATCACTTTCTCGTCAGCCTGGATTTCCTCCAGTGGGTGAAAAGCCGACAGCTTTGTAAAAATCAGAAGAAAAATGCCCTTAGAACGTGGTGTCATTATATGGTGTGTCTCTGCAAGAGAAGCCGTAGCTATAAATACACCGAATCTCCAAGTTTGCTTTAAAATCAATGGAAAAGTTTCCAAAATATTTACTTTACAGTGATGGTCAACAAAATAACTTCTGTGATGCATGGGAAGGTCTGTGCCCTAGTTCTTCTCTGTGAGAAAAATGTACCACATGTGTGACCGGGTACTTTGGTTTGGGGATTTCATCAGAGAGTGTTGTGGGTAGCTGGAACATTTGGGTTTTCCTGTCTCTCGTGAATTTCTCCACTAGGTTGTTATAATTCGGGGATCCTTTTTCCAATTCATTGCAAAACTGGTTTTAAACAAAAAGTTAGCCTTGTTCCCAGCCTACACCTAGCGATTTTGAGGTCAGTATTGTTTTAAGGATTTTACACCAAGGGACAGAACCAAGCCTATAATAAAAGCTCTTTCTCAGTCTTAAATACAGAGTCGCTACTTGCTGCCCACCAAAATTTCAGACTACTCAACCCAACTTTTCCCAATATCCACAATCCATCCTTTATAGTTTGCTTTACTGCCTGCTGAAACTAGGGAGTCATTTTGCCCAGTTCTGCTGGAGAGACTTCCTTCTTCGCTTACCTAGATCAGGAATCACACTTTTCCTCAAGATGGATGTACACTGCCTTCTTGTCTGTCTCCATGGAGGAGCAACCCAAGGTTTCCCTGGGCTCTGAAGAAGTTTTCAAGAAGTTTCTTGCAGCCTCCCCTAGTAATGGACCTGTGACTCCAAAATATCTCTACCCCTGTGCAGGTAGCTCAATTCCCAGTAATTATCTCACTAACTATGAATACTGAGAGGTAGGTGGAGCAGGTGGGGCAACTTAGTGTGACATTGGATCTCTGAAGTCTTGAAACCCCAAAACAGGGCATGCTTTTTGTGTTGCAGCATGTTATTCCAAGAACATGTAGGGGACCCGTGTGGCATTTTCGGAAATGAAACTTTAAAATAAACTGTAAAATAAAGCCCTATAAATTGGGTTTCTGCAAGGGCCTTCAGATCTAAAGCATGCTACATCTTGCTAGGACAGTTCCTGTAACATAATGCTAATCTGGGGTCTGGTAATGTGCACAGGTCCTCCAGACACAGCTGGACTCCCTACTCGAAGGACAAGAAAGCATTAAAAGTTGCAGCAACTTCACAGCCCAAGCCCTCAACCACGGCACTGAAACTGAAGTTCTGCTGGTGAAGAAGCAAATGAGTGACAAGCTGAATGAACTGGCTGAGCGGGACTTCCCGTTGCAGCCCCGTGAAAATGACCAGTTGGACTTCATAGTGGAAACAGAAGGCCTGAAGAAGTCCATTCACAACCTGGGTACTATTTTAACCACCAATGCTGTTGCCTCTGAGACTGTTGCCACAGGTGAGGGACTGAGGCAGACAGTGATCGGACAGCCCATGTCTGTTACCATCACAACTAAGGACAAAGATGGGGAGCTGTGTAAATCTGGGAATGCTTACCTCACTGCTGAACTGAGCACGCCCGATGGGAGTGTAGCAGATGGAGAAATACTTGACAATAAAAATGGCACTTATGAATTTTTGTATACTGTTCAGAAAGAAGGGGACTTCACTTTGTCGCTGAGACTTTATGATCAACATATCAAGGGTAGCCCATTCAAACTCAAAGTGGTCAGATCAGCAGATGTGTCCCCCACCACTGAAGGGGTTAAGAGGCGTGTTAAATCTCCTGGCAGTGGTCACGTGAAGCAGAAAGCTGTGAAGAGACCTGCGAGCATGTACAGCACCGGCAAAAGAAAAGAGAATCCCATTGAAGATGATTTGATCTTCAGAGTAGGTAGGTGACTTGTCTGCTACCTATTGACATACCTTAAATAGTTCAGGGAAACTGACTGACAAAATCTGGAAGTTGAAGTATTTTAAGGTTAAAGCTGTAAGTAGAGCAGCATGATAATATCTTTAGGCCTCTTGACTTTTGCTCATATGTAAATTTTAAAAGCACACACTTCAGAAGTTCGGTTTGCAGCAATTATTTAATTGGAAATTGGATTGAAAAATGCACATGTCTGATTTGGGATAATGTATTTTCCACCTCTTCTGCACTCTATTGGGCATCCAACAATGAAAATATAAGATCAATGTTTTAGGTTAGACTAAATTACTTTAAAAAGTTGCATGGCAAGAAGGGAAGCGGGAGTTCTCTTTCGCTAAAGCTATTGCCCTAGAGATTAATCTAATTCACTGACCTAGAACTACAAATGATAAATCCTGTGGTCATATATAGTTATTTCATTATGTCAGCACAGGACAAAATGATGGTTTCTTTTATTTTCATTTTTCCCCAACATCTAAATATGTTTGGTTCTTTATATAGTGGAATGTTATCTGTGGACTTCTAATTCTTGGTAAAAATGTAACATCTTGGTGCCATTTACTGGGATTTTCATTCAGGTCTCTTGATATACACTTGTTTTAAGTATATAATAATAATTCATCATTTTAAAAGCCTGTACCATGGGCTACTGTATTTATATAATATCTACTTTTACCGTAAGAAAATACTTTTCATTTTGCAAAACGTGAAGAAACAGAATGTTTTCTAAAGAAAAAAGGCAGATTAATTTTTAATACGTACAAGTCAGGGTTTCAGCAGCGTGTGTTACCAAGTCTGATAACCAGTGAGTAAGGTGGCTTCCCGCTTTGTAGCGGAGAACTGATGGTAGTTAATCCTGGAGGATTTATTAATCATTTTATTGAAAATTCATCTGGGCATCATTTGCCAGTTGGATAACCCTGTCCGTCTGGTTTCTTATCTGTCAGTATTTCTCATAGATTCCTTGCTTTGATAGAGAGCACATGCAATAACATAATGGTTTTCTATCAGAAAATGAATTCAGGAAGCATGATTTGCTTGCTGAATAGGAAAGTGCAATGTAAGCTTTGAATAAAGCCACCCATAAAATTACCAGCTTTCCCAGGTGGCCAGTGCATTTCCTAGAAGATAAATATAAAATCATGGAATGGTTTGGGTTGGAAGGAACCTTAAAGCTCGTCCAGTTCTGACCCCCTGCCGTGGGCAGGGGCACCTTCTACCAGACCAGGTTGGTCCAAGCCCAGTCCAACTTGGCCTTGAACACTGCCAGGGATGGGCCAGCCACAGCTTCTCTGGCTACCTGTTCCAATGTCTCACCACCCTCACAGTGAAGAACTTCTTCCTAATATCGTTGCTGGTGCTGGTAAGAGAGGCAGAGGGTATGTATAAATGTAGCCTAGATCTTTCTGGGGCCCTGTTTTGAATCAGGGTTAAACAAAATAGTTAAGAACGATGTCTGAACCCTGTTTAGAAAGACATCTGTCTAATTTCTTCTGGAATGGTTGTGACATGTTGTATGCTAGACAGAGCTGGATGGACAGATACAGGCAGAGTCTGTGTGTCTGTAGCAGGTAGGAGCAGGATAGCAAAGCCTGCACAGGTACGTTATGCCTGTGAATAACAGGAGGGCACTGGCTGACACCTTCACTAAATACGAAGCCCTCTTGTTCACCTATATCAAGCACTAATTTGTTCCAGTGTGGAAATTATAGCTATAAATACTTTAAAAGAAAAAAAGGAAAAAAAGATTATGTCCTGAAATTATTTTAAACCTGTTAATATTCTAAAATTTTTGGTATGGATTAAAGTGATTTCAGCTGGTAATTTCTGCTTCTGTATCCCTTGATTCTAGGGAGCAGTTTCTAGCCTGACTGTCAATAGTGGTATGGTTCTGTTTTGGGTTTTGTTGTTGGTTGTGTTTGTTGGATTTTAGTTTTGTTTAACTACTCTCTCCAACACACCATAAACTCTAGAAGTCTTACATGTTTTCCTAAAAGCGCAGTGCCCCTTCTTTGTGTCGTGATGCAGTTGTGACCATGTGCTTTGTTTTGCAGTTCTGCCTCCTCCCTTTCTTCACCATTCTATCTCCCCCCAAAAGAAGGAAAAATAATTAGAATAAGAGCTACGCACGTCTCAGAGCTTCTGCTTGATGAAACATCTCAGGAGTGTCCACGTTTGGGACATATGGACAACCGTTTTATTGAAAAACTAAGCTGAGAGTTATGCTTCATCCTATTACATGTTCACTTCTCAGCCATCATTTCACAGAATGACCCTACATACAGATGTCCCTCTGGGTTTCTGTGGGCTTATGTATGCATTGTCTGAAAGGTCTCTTAAGCCATTGCAGCTGTAACGCTCTAGGTTTTTACACTCTTCCAAAATATGCAAAATTAATGAAGACAGGTAAAACTTCTGACATTTTCACAGGGATTGTCTCCATGGATTTAAGAGTTTGTTTAGTTCCAGTTTCAGCTCACTTTACATTTTTTGATGAGGTAACATAAAATAATGTTTATCACTGCTTTCCAATACAACTGCATATCTATTTTGAACCCATTGTTGAATTCTTCTAATAGCCCTGGCCAAATCTAGATTTGCAGTTTAAACTGGGCAAGATAAATCTTCTATTTGAGCTGCCAGAAGCTCACACAGCTGTGTTGGAGAATCATACTGTAATATTCCTATTGGCATCCAAGTATGCTGAGCATGCTATTGTATATATGCTGATGTAAGGGCTTTTATGCACAAGTAAATTGATCAGCTCCTAGCAGGAGATTGTTCTTGTGCTAGGATTAACAGAGATAGCATTAATACAACATTAGTACAGTTAAGTGCTTTCGTTCATGGGGAATTGTGCATTGTATCTTTTGCCCATTCTGTTATTCATGGCTTTTAAAACGGCATGTGGCTCTATTCAGACATTTTAAGGTCAGACTATTGAGTGCACATTCATGCATTCATGTAATTCATATTTACAAGAACTGAGTATTTCTTGCTTTGTCCTCTTCTCTCTCAGTAATTTGCATCCTTAATATTTAAATTTTTGTTTTAAATAGGAATAATCTCTGACAGGGTGTCCATGCAATATCTGTGTAGCATATACTTGGTTTATACAAAAGAAAACAAGAATGTGCTTATGATACCCAAAAAATAATTGTTGTGCCATGTTTTTTGCTATCTCCGTAAGTGGAAAGGGAAGGCTCTTTTCCGTTACCCTGGTGTTTTGCCTTAGACACATGCTGAGCAGAGGATGACGGAGGTGAGGGATGTTCACAGTGTCAGCAACTTCTACCTTCTCTGGTAAATCTATTCCCTGATCTCTGAAGGAGGATTAAAAGCCATGGGTAGCATGAGTTAGCTACTCTGTCCAGGACCCCATAGCTCTAGCTCTGCCGTACTATGCCATATGCCTTGGTATTTTTTCTCTTCTGGCACGCCTCAAGACTGGGTTCTTTGACACCGTTTAGCAGTAGTGGTACTATTTCCCACTTTAACTTGTTTTTCTCTGCTTTTATTTATACTTGGGATTGGCATTAGATACAGCCAGATGGAGAGCTGGTTCTCTGCTAGAAAGTTCAGTTTTCCTTTCCCTCTGATTGTGTTTAGTTGTCTATTCAGTCATGTAACTGAGCATCTAAGTTTAGCTGGTACATTTCATGTGTGTAATTCACTCTGATTCTGTGCCTTTAACAGTACCTTCTGTCAGCCTCCTTAGGAGGTGTGGATGTCATCTTCTGGTCTGTTATCAATGCTGAAAGTACATTAGGGACTCTACATAAAAACTCAAGAACGAGGCCTATGTAATAATTGCTTTAGTGCAGTTTAAAAGCAGGCTTAGGGGGAGCAAAGGGATTCTTGACCAGGTGTTCCTTCTTTACTTTCCTCTGAAGGCCTCTGCCTGAAGCTCCGTGTCAGATTGTCCTGTTTGAAGGGAACAGAGCTGCCTACAGATACATACTTTCTGAGGTTTAAAAAAATACAAATGGGTTATATGGGTACACATCTTGAAAAAACATTTTCCCAACTGCAGCTAGCCCCCTTCTATGGATGATCCAGAGAATCCCCAGCATGGGCCTGATGTCCTGACGACAGAGACCTGGTCTTGGTTCATCATTCAGGGCTTTGCTGCTATACCAGCAAAGAACTGCTCCTGAGGTGCACCTACCCCAAAGATGCGTGTGTACTTAGTTATGGTGGCAGGGGCTCCGCTGCACAAGGAAGGCTTGGAGGTGGTCTTGGCCAAGCTTTTAGGGACAGATTCTGTGCAAAGCAAACTAATACAGATCAGCCTGAACTTCACTACGATCAGTGTGTGGGAGTATCTGCCAGAGTTTCTACTGCATTATTCATTCCTCCTTAAAGGCCACAAACACTGTGTGCCTTCATCCAACAGACTGACTGAATTTAAAATTTAGGTTTGCATGGGAACTTAGGTTAGAAGCATTGACATTTATTTTACAGTAAGCACATAGCTTGTTAACAATCTGATTCGGTGCAGTTTTACTAGAGAGCCTTTCGTATTTCAGCTGTGTCTATTATGAGAGATGTCATCACATACTCAGAATGTGTAAGATTTGACTAAATATGTTTTAGTGCTCTGAGGAAAAAAGAAATGAAGGTAGGGAACAAGAAAGCAACTCTTTCATACGTGTCTATGCAGTATGTATATAGACCTCTCCATACTGTTTAGTTTCATTGTTTTTTTCAGTACCACGTACAGAGCAGTTCAAGAAGAAGTATTTGAACTGGTGTAAGGAGGAAAAAAACTGTACTTACACAACAGGTTATGGCTGCTTGCAACCTCCAAAGTCTCTCCATTAACCTGTAATCTTTCTGCAGGGTTTTAGTCTCTCTGAATCCATTTCCTTCCTGCTGGGGGCAGTGACATGGTTTTTCTTTGTGTTTTAGGAAGCTGGTAGATCTAGCCCAGCAAGCAGAGAGGTATTAGTCATATTTGTAAACTTGGAAAGTAAAAGGCACTCCTATTGCAATGATAATCAAAAATGTACATTGTACAGCAGGTTTGTCCAGATGCCCAGCACTTACAGAGCAAATTATTATTACAGTTACATGATGTAATTTTTAACATCTTCTGTAAAGTTAATGGGCTTTTGGTTTGGGGGTTGTTTCCCCCCCTCGCCCTTCCTTCTTTTTGGTAAGATTTAATCTGGCTTGTATTGTTCAAGAATAAAAGCTTGAAATTATGAAGCATTTTCCAATTGTCTTGAGCTGAAAATGGATGCTTTTTGTTGAAAGCGTATCTTCAAAGCTAAATTAATTGGTTTGCGCAGGCTACGCTCAGTAATACCAGAAGGAATTAGATAATGCTAAGGCAAACTGGTTGTTTATTGTCTGTATACAAAGATGATATAAAAGGAGCTATTCCACAGGCCGCAGATCTTCCTAATAACTCTGTTCACCCTTCCCCTAATGAAAACTCTGCTGTCCTCTCCCCGTCAGCTTGCCACAGAAGTTGCAGTAAAATGTCTGTCTTTTCCTCCTTTGTGGCATGCAGTAGCTCAGAACAGGAGGGAGGTAAGGCTGGGCAAAGACAGGCATGAAATGTGTGAGCTTTCATCTCTAAATCAGGCTGCTTGGGGAACACTGGAACGAGGATTTTGCAACTATCTTCTGGATCCAGCCCTGTGCATGTGAAATGTTGGTGCCTCCCTAGGCTAAGGAGATGGGTGACTGCCCATGACTGAGAGAAGACAAAGCATGGTGTGCCTTGATACAGAGGGGTGACATCTTACAGGAAAAGACTTGCCAAAGACCGTCTCTCAGGCAGGTGTGTTTATAAGGCAAGAATCTCTACAGGAAGGAGCTATTATCTTTTGGTATGACAGGGTCAGTTGCAGGAGCCTGCTTTTCCAGAGGCTGACATAGTTTAGCAAAATCTTTCCTCTCATCATCTGAACTGCTGCCATTGCCTATGCCTGGATTCAGATCTTTGCTGGCATAGTGAATTATTCAGATCAGAAAGTTCAAAGTTATCTGTCTTCCTCTTGAATGTAAGTTAGGAAATAAGCTGTGTTTCACTAATCTCAGCTTTCTTCATCAGAGAAATTTGTGCCACTGCAGAGGGGACTATATCAAGGCTTGTGTGCAAATTAGGACCTATGTAATGTGTTTAATAGCTGCAAACTACTATATAGACAGACACTGCATGGAGCTGAATTTCACGCACACTGTGCTAATAAATTACTATTTCTTAAACTTACTTACTGTGAAATGTGACTATGGCATTCCTGGTAATTTGTTCTCCTTTCCCTTTGATGTATGTTTACAAGAACCCACTGAAAAACATTCTGAGTAACTCTTTATATAGGTCTCTCTTATCTTTAAAAATGAAATTCCTTGACTTTCAAGGAGATTTTTCTAAGGGTAAAGAACATACATTCCATATAGCTTGTGCTAGTTGGTTCCAGATGCTGTAGCTTATGCCTCCTCTTTTCTAACAAATGGTTTCCCTTTACTCTCAGTAGTAAAAGGAATGTTTCTCCCTTTTCATCTATTCTCTTTGGCTAAAAGGCAAAAAGGAAACTTATCATTAGCATATGGTGGAAAAAAATTACCGCATGCATCCCTCAGGCACTGCTCATTAACAGAATACACAGAAATGGCTCAAGTGTGGGTAATGTAATTGGTGTGTAACTCACTATTCCCTGAATATGTGCTTTCCCCTTACAGTACAAAAACTGAGAAGTATTTGCCTTTCTTAGGGGAATGGAGCATTTGGAGTTCAAGAAAACAAGCCTTCAAGCGAAGGGGCATGCTCACACCACCAAGTGCAGAGGAATGAAATGTTACTTGTTAGGCAGTGACAGGAAATTTGCATCCCATACCCATCACTACGGCAGAAAGAAGGATTGTTAAGAGCATATATATCCCTATTGAAAGCTAAATACAAATCAGAACTAATATGTGTGTCTTATATTGGGCATCACCATCAGAACAGTTTTAATGACCAAGCTCCAGGATATTTTGGACTGACGAAAATAAAATGCAAGTTTTTCAGTTAAACCCACATATTGAAACCAATTAATGTCTGATATGCAGCCAGTGAATGCTTATAAACATACTTCACCAGGAAAAATGGTTCTTCATCCAAGACTTGGAAAGAACAGCTTATAGAGAGACTTTTTGTTTCAAAACTCATTCATTCCTTATGAATAGCCTTCGGGTCCAAGATCATAACTGCAGTCTTGTCTAAAGACCCCTGAGCCTCCTTTACAAACAAAGCCGGCGTTTGGATACTCTTTCTGTGCTCCAGGTGTAATCTGGACCAGCCACTTTAGGGCTGATCTTTTAAAGACATCAGTTTGCTGTGTGACTGTCCTTGGAGCATCTCAAAACAAACATTTAAGTACCGAGGCACCTAAACTTAATGAACTTTTGTGAAAATTTGTCATTTCTACTTATCCCCTTGAGCCACTGGGAAAAAGACTTACAGTTCTATGTAAATTACTATTGCATTTGTTCTGGGTAAAAACGGGACCTCTGTGTGTGTACAGTGCTTTATTGGAACAATCTAAGGTCTTTGCCAGAAACAGTCTCCAGCTGCTGGTCCTCATTGGCCCACATGTCCCAGTCATTCAAAGGCAGTTCTTCATCTGAGTTTTGCTTGTAAGGGAAATTTTACAGTCTATGACTGAAAACTGTGTATGAGTGAATAGGAAACTTCCCTGTCTTGAAATGGCCTCATCCAAAGTGTTCACCAATATGTTTTATCTCAACTTATTATTTCACTGAGGAGATTTAGATAATTGTACTAAAACCTTGTCACCTCTTCAGGTTCTTATCTTACCTCTGCCCGTATGTTCCCACAGCATCACCCCTTTCATTGCCTTCTCAGCTGAATAAAAATCCAAAGTTTAAAAATAGTCCCTTACTTACGAGAAAACATTTTACCAGTTCCCTCGCACAAGAGGCAAATCGTGAACACTTTGATTTGCGAAGGCCAAAGAGGTAATTATGTTGATGGGGGCTTACTTTTTGGCATACATGCCAAAGAGTAAGAACTTCTTGTACTTAGAACTGTGGATGGTACTGAGATGGTTCTTTGAAGCTGTAGCAGATACAACACCTCTTCAAAACAAAAATCTGTAGATCAAGGATGTAATAAATGCATGTATTGGCACTTAGGTCCTAACTCATTAGTCCTGCCTAACCTGATTTCTTATGTGCTTTGTGTTCCATTTTAGGCACCAAAGGAAGAAACAAAGGTGAATTTACAAATCTTCAAGGTGTAGCTGCATCTACAAATGGAAAAATATTAATAGCAGATAGTAACAACCAGTGTGTGCAGGTATGAGGATATGCCACTTCCAGCAGTTTTCTTTTTCTCTCCTCTGCCACACCTCTGCCCTCTTTGTAGTCCAGGGCAGACACATTTCGTACAAATCAAGCAGATCTAGCAAATACAGAGGAAGCTCAACTTGTTTGTTACCTATTATAATTCTGTCTTGACCTGCAGCTATCTTTTTCAGATCTATGCTACATCTAGTATATATATCAGAGTTAACTTCCATTCCTTATGATGTTTGGCAATGAATAAAGAAACAAAAGAGGTGCAATAATCTGGAAAAAAACCTTTCTGTAAATATAATTTCACATAGTAAATTTATCACTCCGTGTTTACAACTATAAATCTAGGACAAGATGCCCTAGATTTATATTTTTATATAATTTCTTAAGCAAATACAAATATAAACACATAGATGTCATTTTCAAATGGCTTTTAGTCTACTTAATTGATTTTTGTGTCTGATACCATGATCAAATTTCTTCTTTGGTAGCACGCTTGACAGCCATGATTTCTTGGCTTCTGTAACCTGTGTGAAAATCAAGCTGTGTTTTTTCATTTGCTTCCTATGTATCTTTTTTACCATTAACAATTTGTCATCACTCTTCAGGCTGCCCATGTGGTCGCAATGAACAAGGCAGCAGTGTGTGGCTTGTTCTTCAGTATGTGGGAAGCAGCAAGCCACATGCAGTAAGAATTCGTTTCCAGGCCTTTTCAAGGAGGCCATCAAATATTCATCACACTGTGTAATTTGCAACCACTTCAGAGGAAGTTCAGTGTCTAATTACCTGGCTTGGGGACACAACCAGTGGACTGAATTTTGTGTGGCTAAAGCATCTTTCAGGAAATGGCCTAATACTTACCCTGGAGTCAAATTATTAAATTCTGAAATTCTCTTTTTGCTCCTATTCCTGTGTTTGCTACTGACTTAGTCTTTGACTGTGGCCAAGTAGCTCAGTGCCTCAGTTTCGTCCTTTCTAATATGGGAATAATACCACTTCCTTCCAGGTAAGAGGGACATTTTGAAGCTTAATTCACTAATGTTTGCTAAGTACTTTGAGATCACTGAAGTAACAGTGCAGTGTAAGTCCAGAGAACTTCTTTATTTCAAAATTAGGGTCCAGGTGAAGCCTCTTCTTAAATTATGCATATTACTTTCAAATATGGACTGGTAAATGTTCTTCATGTCCCTAACTCTCTTTCTGACTGTAGTGTTCATTAGTGACTTGCTAAAATCTATGCTCCAAGACACAGATGATGTTATTATTTAAAATGAATGTTTTCTGTTACAGATATTTTCCAATGATGGTCAGTTCAAGAGCCGTTTTGGCATACGAGGAAGGTCTCCTGGCCAGCTGCAGCGGCCAACAGGAGTGGCTGTGCATCCCAGTGGTGACATCATTATTGCAGATTATGATAACAAATGGGTTAGCATATTCTCATCAGATGGAAAATTTAAGGTACGAGTTACCATGGGAACTCTCCAGAGCTTTCTCTGTCTTACAAAGGAATGCAAAGTAACGTTTTTTTTTTGTCCAGAAACTACATATTTTGGTTGTAACTTAGTCCAGATTCCATTTTTGTGATGACACAGCCATGTCGTGTAATTAATAGGAGGAGGTCACAGCTGTGATGCTTATGTTTTACCAAACAGAGACAATAGGTTCCATTTTACAGTTCTACACGCTACGTGCTTAAATGCCTTTCCGTAACTTGTAGTCAGGGATAGCTAAAGTAATCAAGTTTAGTTGGACTAGCTCAACAACCTTCATATCTTTAGTATGCTCATTATACAGGAAGGTGTGTGCATGTATGCACATACACACAGACAGACATAAAAACTTACGAGGGCATAAGGTTCTCCAATGACCATGAAAAATAAAGTAGCAGACTGACGATGACTTCCTCTATTTACTCCATATGTACCAGCAAATCAAGTGTACAATTCATGTATGATCCTGTTGGTAATAAATGCAAGGAAGGGCAACCCAGGATGTTGTTCCAATGCTGCAGCATAGACAGGAGTGGTTTAGGTAGAGTGATATGCACCGGAAAAACTGAAAGGCAGTAATAATGTCTTAGGTTTCAGAAATCAGAAATTCCAAGTAAAAGCGCACCTCATTTTCATAGCAACTCTGATCCCTTTAATAGGAGTAAAATAAGAAGGCAGCTACTACACTACACTGGTGCTTGACAACCTACAATATTTATTTTATTTGGGTTCAGGTGCAATTCCAGAGAGAATTAGAGGTTGTCTCACTTTGGTGTGTTCTCTGAATGCACGTTACCAAGTCTGGCGATGCACACCAGAAATAGTCACCTACAGGAGAGGTTAGCAGTATACACCATTCAGCGAGATAAAGGACCTGCAGGGAAATTGCTACCATAGTTACTTAGTTCTACAGTCTTGCATTGGAGCGAAATTGCCTGTTTGGCTAATTCTCTGGAAGCCTAATGAACAAGATCTCAGGCCCAGAGCTGCTCACATGTGTACTAAGAAACGGCCTTCCTTTGAGTAGGCTTTGCAAAGTGACAAATGCCATAGCAAATAGGCAATTGTGCTTGCATAGTCCTTAGTGACCTCCATCTGGGAAACAGACGTGTATGCTTTTAAAAGTATCCAGATCCTGTGTAGACCTGAAGCTAAAATAAAACAATACTAATATACAATGCAAGTGTCAAAAAAAATCACTTGCATTTAAAGAGAATATGTGATTTTCCTTGTCAAGTAGTTTTGAAAAGGTACAGCTACACAGGAAAACGTTGGTTTTGGCTGAAGTGCTTGAATGAAATGAAAGCAGCAAAACAAAACCAAAGAAAGACGTGATTTAGTTAAGAATCTAAATACCCTGAGTAAGCTAAGTGTGTTTTAAATAATTATTAACATCTTTGTTGTGAACTGGCTTGATCTGGACACAGAGCATGGAGAGCTTATTTTCCTTCCTTCTCAAGACATCTTGTAAATCCAGCATTTTGGATGGTTCCAGCTCTGGAGAAAAAAGCCATGGCTCTGGAGAAGCCAGGATTTATGTGCTATATACTACCAGCAGGGACACAGGTATTAAAGAAACTAAATTATTAAGGTATTTCCTGTGACCTGGAGCCTAGCTTTGTTTTTAGTCAATGCTTTTGCTGGATTGCAAGAGCTGTGTAAAGTTGGCAATGTTTGTGTGGTTAATGCAAGTTAATGCATTGGACTTTATAGTTCCTGAGACTAGACGGAAATGAGAGATGAAACATCAGTGATATAAAGTACTATTATTAGATTGAATGCAGCAGGCTATACTTAGGGGAGAAAAAATATACAAATGTTTTGTCGAAGCATTTTACATATGGAGGGCAGGCATAATCATACAGTTGAAACACAGGACGTGGATATAACAGATCTAGCATGTGGGAATCTGGCCAAAGCCTGGTAATATCTTGTGTGTTCGCAATGGTAATTCTTACAGTGGCTCTGTCAGATTAAATTGTGCAACACTTGCTAAGATACACAGAGAGAGAGATAAAGGTATAATGGTGTTTCCCTTCAAAGGACTGTGCCTGCAAGCCATTGTATATGATCTCTGATGTAGGCAGTCTGCTAGTTGTTAACTCGGCGTTATCGGGGACTATTCTGAACTTAACCTAACTATTTTTTTGTTGGGTTTTTTTGTCCCCCTCTTTCTACATCTACTTACACCTACTCTGCCTTAGCAGCATTTTAATAGTCATGTGAGCCAGAAGGCACATTTCCCCTGGAGCCAGGCCCAGGCATCTCCCTGATACAGCACAGGGCTGGCTTACCCCAGCAACCTCTGCTGCCAGGCAGAAACGTGTCACCTTCCTCAGTTGCTGGCAGAAACAGAAACAGAGCTCAGTTTTCTAAGGCTGTAAAACTTGCACAGTGCAGAGGTGGGCAAACCCTAATCTGAAGTTACACCAAAATATGAGCCTCTTAATGAGGCTGCATTATCCTGTGAATTGTAAAGCCTCAGATGGGGTCTTAGCATTTGAGGCTTCTTTTACTGCCTATGCCACAGGTCTTGCAGGTAACTAGTGATCTTCCTTTTCACTTCCCAGTGCTCTATTTTCCTTATCTATAAAAGGCAGGTAACAGTGTTGGAGCTTCCTCTGAAATTGCTTAAGAAAACTTATAGAAGACATATTGCTAGGCCAAGGAAGAGAACACATGGTGAAGCAGCAGCAGGAGCTTCTGTGTCAGTGGTGGTATTCAAACCTAGTGAAGGAACTGGAGAACAGAGCCAAGAAAATGATTCTTGGACTTCTGAGAATTTCTTTCTAGTCTTGAAGGGTTGTATCTAAGATAGCTTGTTATTAGTCAAACAGGGCTGCAAGTCAAGATCAGGTTTAGATGAGTGGGAAAAGAGGAAGCATTTTCTCTGACAGAAAGTTCTTTGTGTCTCATTAGAAGAATTGAGGAAGGTGGTTGTAGCTGGTTGTCATGTTCAGATAGGACAATGGAGTATGGTTAAGAGGTTACAGTTGAATTAAGACAGTTGTATAAATGATAAATCCATTTATTGTGTGACACTGCAATGTGTGACAGAGCTGTATCTCTGTATTAGGGAAGTTCTCAAATAGGAAAAGAGGGTATGTTGAAAGTCTAAATTAATTCCTGACAATCATTAACCTTCCAGACAGCAACAAGATCGGTGCAGTTAAAGCCCTAACACACCTATTTCTACAGTGAAAAAGTCTTTATAAATCTTTATAGAGGCTAGCTGACTTCTTTACCTCTAGCAATATCCCACAGTCGAATGGTTTCCACCTTGGTAGGGTGGCTTTATAAACACATATTTGAAAACCAGTCTAAATTCATACAATCCTGTAAAATAAGGGACATAATGTCCTTAACTGAATTCAATTAAACACATTATTTGTATTAAGGGTTCAGATGATTCATTATACTTTTCTCATTTCTAATTGCAGAAAAGTCTGAAAATACTCCCATTCATACAGTTAACAGGAATGACTGGGTTTCATAATGTTCTGTTCCGAATAATCAAACCTATAATTCTAAGAAACCTTCTGAAATAAAAATATACAAAGCATACGTTCAGCCAGACCCAGTAATGTGTCATCAGCGTATTTTGATCTAAACTGGAAACAGAGATTTTTGGTAAAAGGCACTGCAAAGTCTAGCTGGGCTTAATTTATTGCTGCCTGCAAATTATATATGAAATTCTGGCCCAAGAATGGTGATTTTTATTACTCTTCTCAGCACTGAGTGCCCATTAACATAATACATGATTTATTCATGACTTTTCCATATGTATTGACACTTTACTCATGAGACTGAGTCATAGGAATCCTGGAAGTAAGGAGGTGGTGCAATGCACAAGCAGACAAACACAGCGGCATCCCAGAGGAAAAAAAGGAATATGATTTAATCACACCAAAGGAAATAAATCTACTGATTTGCATTAGTTTATGGTTTTGCTGCTTTGTTGTTATGCACACCTGAATACATTTTGTAGGCTTGCTCATATCTTTCCCCTGGTGAACACGAAGTCATTTTTAATAGTTTTCCCTGGGGATATTTTAGCATAATTTAACTAGGTGGGTTTTTTCCTAAATATTTAGCATTTTATAACAGCATACGTACCTGAACATAAACCAGGTATGTGATCATTGCATATTGGCTAAGCATAGTCTTGAAGCTGCAAGATTCACTCCTTGGAGTTTTCTTCATTTGAGACTGAAAGATGTTTTGTAGTAATGCTGGTGAATTTGTACCAGACAGCATCAGGGAACTTCGATGGCTTTAGTTCGGGATCCCTTCTATTTTTACCTTCAACCCCACCCGCCAGAATGTACTGTGGAATAGGAGCATGGGATTTACTAGGTTAGTTGAGCTCTTTCAGATATCAACACGGATGTTTGCTTTGAAAACATAGAATTGAGGGAAATGAGTCAGGTTATGAATCTTCTCTGTGCCCTGTAATCTGTCTCACCTTGATAGTTAGTCACAGACAGAGTTTCAGCTGCTCCTCATCGCTTGCAAGAGGAAAGGAATAGGTGTAGAAAAGTCAGAAGCATTGCCTGTTCTAGGTGGTGATCTGTTCCACCCTGCAAAAGCAGTGAGGTCAAAGATGGTCTTGTTTCATAAAGAAGGTATCTTAGTATCTACTTCATTTAAATTCTGATGGAAACAGGAAATTATGTTCTCCACCAAACAGATCATAGAGTCATAGAATACCAGATTGGAAAAGACCTCAAGGATCATCTGGTCCAACTTTTAGGCAAAGCATGACCTAGACTAGATGTCCCAGTGCCCTGTCCAGCTGAATCTTGAAAGTGTCCACTGTTGGGGATTCCACCACTTCCCTGAGGAGATTATTCCAATGGTTCTCATTGTGAAAAATTTTCCTCCTGTGTCCAGATGGAATCTCCCTAGCAGTAGCTTGTACCCATTAGCCCTTGTATTTTCCATGTGACTCCTTATAAAAAGGGAGCCTCCGTCTTCTTTGTAGCCACCCGTTAAATACTGGGACATGGTAATAAGCCACTCTTTTTCTGAGCTTTCTTTTCTCTACGTTGAACAAATCCGTTTCTCTCAGCCTTTCCTCATACAGCAGGCTTCCCGGTGCTCAATTCATCTCTGTGGCCCTTCTCTGGACCATCTCCAGCCTGTCCACATCTTTTTTTGCTTAGCGGGGACTAAAACTGAACACAGTATTCCAGCGCTGAGTAGAGTGGGATGACGGCTTCTTTATCTCTGCTGGTGGTGCCCTTGTTGATGTAACCCAGCCTCCTAGTGGCTTTCTTTACCACAGCAGCACACTTTTCACTCACATTGAGCTTGTCATTCACCAGGACCTCCAGGTACCTTTCCAGAGAGCTGCCCCCCAGCTGGGCAGACCCCAGCCTGTGCTGCACTCCTGGGTTGTGTTTTTCCAGGTGCAAGACCTTACACTTGTCCTTGTTGAACTTCATCAGGTTCTTGTTAGCCTGCTCTGCCAGCCTACCGAGGTCTTCCTG
This sequence comes from Lathamus discolor, assembly GCF_037157495.1. NCBI lineage: Eukaryota > Metazoa > Chordata > Aves > Psittaciformes > Psittacidae > Lathamus > Lathamus discolor. Next base: position 119,378,954 of record NC_088884.1, read on the forward strand.
CAGTGTGGCTCTCCCTTCCGAATTGCCCACTTCCCCAGTCAGTTTGGTATTACTGACAAACTTCATCATTTGATCCCATCACCCAGATCACTTATGAAGGCATTGAACAGCATAGGGCCCAATGTCAATCCCTGGGGATAGGTCACCAGCTGGAAAAGGAGTGATTCACCACCACCCTCTAGTCAGCCAATTTCCCACCCACCACACAGACCATTTGTCAAGACTAACATGTCAGTTTCTGCAGCAGGAAGCTGTGGGAAACTACCAAAAGCCTTAGAGAGATCCAGGTAGACAATTTCTACTGCCTGCCCCCCATCAACTGAGATTGTGTTTCTTACGAGCTGTGTATTTGGACTCTCTTGCTTAGGTGGCAGATTTTCCACTCTAGAAAGGACATACAGAAAGCAGTCTTTATTTTCGATGAAGAAAAAATTATGAAGTCTACAATAAGAGCTGATAAAAACAATCACTTCCTTCTGGGAAACTTTTGATGAGAAAAAATGTCTCTTCATCCCACCGTGAGCATGTAATGCAATCTTTGAACTGTACTAACTCTTTTCTATCATGCCAACATATTTTCCTGTTTTGTGTTTTCCTTTTTAGGCCAAAATTGGGTCTGGAAAGCTCATGGGCCCTAAAGGTGTTTCTGTGGATCGTAATGGACACATCATTGTAGTGGACAATAAAGCATGCTGTGTCTTCATCTTCCAGCCAAATGGGAAAATAGTGACCAGGTTCGGCAGTAGAGGGAACGGTGACAAGCAGTTTGCAGGTACACTTGATGGTAATATGTAAATCCCCTTTTCTTGCCTCTTCTGCTCACATTTGCATGATGTTTGAGCACGTCGAAGACGCTATATCCTACTCCTTTTCCTCGGGGAGAAAGGTTCTACTAATCATACAGCTCCTGTTCACCTCACGTTTTAATTGGTGGGGAAAACGGCAACATCTGTTCTACAAATGGAGCTGTAACCAGACTGTTTTATCTACCTCCCTGTGCCTGGAAGCTTTTCAGATCAGTGACCCAAGAAAGACTGATCTTAACTAGTATTTCGTAAATGCTTTGTAATGCCCACACTGAGCTGCTCATGATAATCAGCTACACCGTGCTTTGTGTTTCCAGTGACCAGATACACATTAACCAGTGCCTTTAAGTGGTATCTTCCCATTAGAAAATTAGTGTAATGAAAGTGTTCAGGTTGAGATCAGGAAGACACAGTCATGCAAATGAAAAATGCTAGGAAAAGGCATACTGAGCTTTTTAAAACATGAAATGAAATTACTCCTAAGTTGAAACTGATATTCTCAACTTGGCTATTACTGCTCAGAAGCCAAAATATAATATTCTGGCAGGCTGAATAACCTTTTTAATTAAGAAAACATTTTGATTTAGTGTTATTGTTTATATTTGTTTCTTCCTTTGCATTGCAGGTCCTCATTTTGCAGCTGTAAACAGCAACAATGAAATCATCATTACGGATTTTCATAACCATTCTGTCAAGGTACGGCCAATTAATGGCAACTCAGAAAGCTTTTTGCTTTATCCTGGTACTTTCATGGGGAAAATAAAGTATTGCTAAAACCAAAGATATCACACTGTATGTATGATGTCTGATATAACGACTGCACATTCAGAGACCTTTGCATGCAGTGCATTGCTTAATAGAGATATAATCTGTTGCCTTTGGTGCCACAATAATGTTCTCTAATTCAATTGCATAAACGCAAGTTGTAAGAGATAAATAGTATCAGTTTAGTTATTCTTATTGGCTCGCTGCCAAACCTGTTATTTATCCTATATTCTTTCCTATTTTAAGTAAGTCTGGTAACTGCTTTTGAATTTCCCAGGAAAAGCTTCCCACATTTCTAATTGAATAAAAGTATAACAAAGTACCTGTCAGTCTTTAATTCCATACCTGTTAAATAGCCATGGTGAGATCAGGTGGTATATTTGTTTGTCCCAGTAATAAACCAATGCAAGGATACAGGTCACATGGTGGAAAAAGTATATGAGGAGCTACAGGCCATTTCAGAAATTGCTCACCTTTGCATGTGTGTTTTCAGGCCATGACATTCACTTTCAGTCACTTTCCATGCTCTTTTTCCCTCCCTCAACACACAGCAGCAGCAGGAGGACACGGGTAGCAGAACGCTGCCTTGTCCCAGTTCTCAGGCCAGGTGCACCAGTCCCATACACCGATGAGACCCCAGGGACTTCACTTAATGGTTGCCTGTTCTGACTGAACACAACGATTGACAATTCTGATTTAAATCTCAGTCCAGTTCTTCACCTGAAAGAGGAAATCACTGTCAGACCATAGACAGCCTCATATCCTGAGTGGTGCTGAATCATCTAGCTTTTGAATAGCAACTTTGCTTTTGTATCCTTTCGGAATTAGAGGAGAATTAGAGAAGAAATAGTAGCTCATGGTTTGGATTACAATAAAGAAACTAAGCCTGCTGCAGGAGCCCTAAAACAGATTGTTCCTGTGGTTTAGCAGCAGGAGGCCTATGGCTCCCATAAATTACCCCTCCACCAGTAGGGCTTGCCATGGTAAAAAGAACGCTGGAGAGACTTAACAAGGACAACCTGAAATGAAAAAAAGCAAGCGAAGAGATGTAAGAAGTGTGACATCTTAGCAAATTTCTAATTGTTGCATTCTTAATGAGAACAAAGCGTTTCCATCTGTCTCCAATGTGAGTCAATGGGATAAAAATGTTAGTTGTTACAGTTTGGTACTAACAAACAGGAAAAGATGATTATTTTTGCAGTGTTCTCTAAATCAGTACAGATAACTGTTGGTATTCTGGAGAGTCATTTATAGGCTGGGCGATGCTGGTATCTTTTGTTAGATGGTGAAGAGGAATAAGTATATTTTGGTTTAAATAATAAATAAGTTTATAACTACATCAGTTTCACTCTTATGAGTCCCAAAGGTCTTCCTGCCACCTGTGTCTTGAATTAAATATTGTCACCCAGCAACATTACCCTCCCTTCCCCATCAACCTTCAAGCACATCCCTTCCTTCAGGCATATTCTATGGAAAAACCTACTCAGTGTAGGCTTCTCTCTCATTCCGTCACTCACCATCTCCACTTACACCCAGGCAGAGAGCAATACATCATTGCCTGATTTTTTTAATTAGTTGACTTTTTTCTCCTTCCTTTAATCGTCTGAGGCACCAAACTGGTACTTCATTCATTTCTTCCACCATATGCCTTTTTGCTGCTCACTGTGGGTGTTCCAGAACAGGATGATTTCCTCACATCTTGCACCTCATTAGCACTTCAGTGTGCACTTGGTACTTGTTGGGTCTTTGCATTTTCCTGTGCAAGCCACAGCTGGGATCTAAGAACATTGTTGAACCTTTGGCACAGCTGGGCCTGAGTTCAAGATGGACCAAAATAAATAGATGGCATGGTACTATGTAAATGACACATCCTGTATCTCACTTGGTAACACTGGTGCATCCAGGTCACTGCAGAATAGTCATCGACTGGTTCCATCTTTCTGCTGTCTAAACCTGTTACCATCACAGAGAATTCAGTTACTGAACTGTCTGTACAGAGAACAGCATGCCATGATTCTCAATATGTGTTAGATTATTGAAGTCAGAGTGCATCTGTTCAGTTATGTTTCTGTAGGACTGACTCCCAGTGCCATATCTGTACTCAGCACCTCTTAATTCAAGATGCACAAGCTGTAGAAGGGTTCCTGGGGCCCTCCCCTCTGTGTCTGAGCTGAATCACATCTTAAATGAAACAGGACATACTGTCTGGTGTAATGGAGCTGGACAGAGAGATAGGCACCTTATGTGTGTGTGGGCAGGGGACTGTGTTCCTGGGAACTCTTCAATTCCTCGGTTTGTATTTGATATGTCATACACAGGTTTTTGTTTTAACCCATACAGGTATTTAACCAGGAGGGAGAATTCATACTGAAGTTTGGGTCAAACGGAGAAGGAAACGGACAATTTAATGCACCAACTGGAGTAGCTGTAGATTCCAACGGAAATATTATTGTAGCGGATTGGGGAAACAGCCGAATACAGGTAGAAATTTCTATATTTCAAAGGTGCTTGATTAAGAAAACCAATGGATTGATAATGCTGGCTACTGAAGTCTTAAGACTTCCCAAGAAGCAAGATGATATCATTTAAAGGGATGTGTTTTTTAACACAGCTTTTTATATGCCTCATTGCTGGTCTGTCCACACTTAGAACTGGGGGCGTCAGATGACTTTCCAGTGTGACTGCTAGTAACTGTGATGGTTACTCTGACCAAGGCTTTTGAATGCAAGTAGTTCCCCAAAAGCTATTTGATGATTTAGAAGACTTGCAAGCATTGCTGAGATGACAGTAATTTATAATCACCGTAACAGAAGATTGGAGACATGGTGGAAAACATGAAAAAGCAAACGATCTGGATAGACCCTGGGGCAAATGATTTTTATAATCTTTATTAAATGTGGAGAAAATATTCTGGTTTTGATTTATGAGACTTATGCTCGTTTTATCTTTCAAGTGCTAATCACAAAGCCTGCCTACTTGCCAAAGAATATCTAATAAATAACTAATTGTATTATTTTCACTGAATATAAAAATAAGCAAGCTGCTTATGAGTTGTTCTCAGAAAGCACCGTCAACAGTGCAAACAAATTCCTAGTTTTCTCTGTGTGGGAAGCCAAGAGTTGTGCTAGCCACAGCAGTGATACTTGTTAGGAAAGCAAGGTGTTGGTTGAGTCCCTGACTGAGTTTGATTTATTGTAGTTGACTATTTTTAGAGCAAGGAAAAGCTGAGATGCTATTATTATTTCATTGCATGTTTAATTCTTGCCAAAGATTCTGAAAGCTTTAATTAGTTCTTTTTAATAAGAAAATACTTGAATACAAGATTATAAACTCATATATTATGAGAATAACAAATCAATTTCTGCCCTTGTTTATTCTAGCGTATTTCAACCATTTCAGAAATGAGAAGTATAATGATATAATTGACAGCAGATTTGTGTTCTCTATTGTTCTTTTTTATTCATAACATTTATTCTGTGCTTTCTCACCCTCAAAGGTTTTTGATGGAAGTGGATCATTTTTATCCTACATTAACACCTCTGCTGACCCACTTTATGGCCCTCAAGGTCTTGCCCTTACTTCGGATGGCCATGTTGTAGTTGCAGACTCTGGAAATCACTGCTTCAAGGTCTATCGATACTTACAGTAGCAATGAGCTCTGGAGCTGAATATTCGTCCACCCTTAAGAAAAGACTGATCCTAGAGATCCAATGCAGGATGTCTCCTACTTTGAGTTCCTTTTTAATAATGAGGGAGTCTCTTATGGACTTCTTGTGTTAATTTCCAAACTTACCTTGTTTACATAGGTCTTGCACCTCTTATGTTACTCACTGAACATTTTGTTGCAAGGGTTAATACAGAAAATACTCTTTAACTGAATTCATAAAGACAATGGGATATTAAACACAAACTGCAATTTATGGAACTGGAATTAACTATTAGGCAAAAATGAGGAAAATTTGGGAAAAGTCCCCAAAGCTTTTTGAAGACTGCGAAGGGTAGCTCCTGCTCAGAGCTTCCAAATTTGAAGAAGTATCATTGTTATGCATTATTTATCCCAGAGGTAATCCTGGGAATCTTCTAGATCTCATTATCATGGTAGGTATTACACTTTTAACATTCTTCTGTCTTACTATCTGTAACAAGTAGGTCCTTTTAGTATAAGGTTAAGTCTCACAAAATCCTTCTAGCTCCAGCTGTCAGACCTAACACAGCTCAACGTTTAGCACTATGAGAATCAATGCAAATTCCTTACTCATGTGGGATTAATGAAGGATTGTTTCATGTGCTTGTTCTCACTCTTCCTCTTGCTCAATGTGCTGGAAGTTCTTTGCAGAGACCTGACATTTCTAAAGCTCTGGAAAAGCTTAACTGTAGTGATACATTAGTGAGAACTGAATTTCTGTGTAACGACAGACCTTTTGACACCAAACTAGTTTATTAGGATCAGGGTTATTACAATGTCAACTCAATTAACCTCATGTGTGCCACTCTTTTGTATGTGTTCATTGCCATGTTTCCTTAAGGCAATTCATTGTATTAACCAATAAAATGCAGCATCACACAGGACAGAAAGCCAGAGAGGTACCCCTATGGAGGACCTACGTTATACAACCAAAGGAACTGTGGTAAACAGAGGTTGTATAAGAAAGCCAAGGGTTACCAAAGCTATTTGTTTTTACATGAGAAAAAATACATTGCAAATAAGAATGAATTTGAACCAATTCCTGAAGTCCTTCATCAAAGGGAATTTTGTTAGAGGAGAAAATAAGGACTCTGAGATTTGTTCTGATTTGTTTGTATGTATGTATGTATGACTGATGGGCATAATAATAATAAAAAAGTAGGTTATTTCAGCAAACTGGAACATACGTATGCCATTTGCAAATGGCAGTACTCCGAAAACAATGTCCCTCCTCCTTCCTGCCGGATCTCTCTACCATGTCCTTTGTTGAAGTATTAATTTAACTGGAAATGCTTACAATCATGGTTCTGGTTTTAATGTGTTGGGTTTTTTTTAAGTGTGAACTTGTCCTTTTTAAAGTAGCATTGGCTTTATTCTTATTTCTAAATCCAATGGTCAAAGAATGAATTGCTACTGTAGCCTAATAAAGATAGAGTGGTGATCACTCTTAAACCTCATTTGAGGAGCTGGTGAGCTTGCTGCCAATGCCTACAATAGCCTGGGAAGTACTGTCTTTCTTTTCTCGTTTTTAGGGCCTTGAAACAAAAGGGCATTGGGTCAGGAACAAGGGATTATTTTAAGCATGTTTGCAAAATTGAAAGAAATCTTTATTAAATTATTTGTTATAAGTATTTGTCTTATTTCTAAAAGGTTAAGGTTGTTGTTTCAATGAATTTGAGAAAAAATAATGGTTTTTATGTAAAGATGCATTTGATTTGTAAAAATGCAGACCCCAAGGTTCTTAAATGTGGAGTTTGTCTGGTTTTAATTATTGTTTCTTAAAGATATTTCTTCTTCTTTCCCTTGTTTATTTTTTGCACATACAGTCAATTTACAAATTTGCATGCAAAGATAACTTTCCTTATTCATTGGAATGAATATTTCGTGTATAAGGTTTAAGGTTTGGACTACATAATGCAGCTAAGAAACTGGTGGTTATATTTTTGAAATGTTAAAAGTCAAGTTTGTTATTACCAAGAGAACAAAATATCCTCTGCTTGAATTGAGTTTGTCCTAAAATTCTGAAGACTGTATCTCAGTCATTACACAATAAACTGTCCTATCAAAATTTAACACAGTTGTAAACCAAATTTTCTGATGATCAAGTAATTTCCTTCTAAGTGTCCTTATAAGCAACCTTCTGGCAAATAAACAATTTCTGACATTGGAATGCCTTTAAATGGCAAATTTATCAATGAAGAAAAGGTATGTATAATTTTAACTGTATTTATTAGAGAGGTTGAATGGGTTCATTGAGATAAAAAGAAAATGAGAAATGTGCTGTTGCTGTTAGTTACGGATAATATTAATCAAATGTAGTTCCAAGTTCAGCTTTTTATAATAACATTTTACTAATCTTGCAAGGTTTCCACTTGGGAAAAAAATTGCTGAATCCCCTGTTGCCAGGAACTCTGAGCACAGAAATCAAACCCTAGCCTATTTATCAAAACATATACTTAAGACTTGTGCTATTTGATGTAAACACTTTTCTTCAAAAGATTTCCAGTCTCTTTGACTCGGTATTGTTTACTGGGATTTTATATAACCTATGTCAATCATGTGCATCCTTATGAAATATGGAATTTTGCACACAACCCCCTTACAAACCAGCTAACAGCTATTAGGTATGATGTAAGTTTTTTTCTTAAGACTTGAATAGTCTTTTGGGTTTTCAGACAGTATCACCAGAGCAGCACTTACTGCATCTGAAAAATGTCACTAATTTGGAGTTCCTTCTGATAGCAAATGCTGCCAACCACAGTTTCAAATTCAGTGGCATAGGGCATTCATTTCCAAAGTCTGACCTTATCTGCCTGGCACCAGGAAACAGACAAACACATTGCTTTTACGGTGTGCTTCTGAAGCTAACTTAGCTAAAACGCTTGGCTTACAAAGCTTACAAAGAGCAACCAACACAGAAATTCTCTTCTAAAAACCTGCCAGATTGTTTTTCTCATCCAATTAAGCGAACAGCAAAATTGCACTACTTATTTTGCTGAGTTGCTACCATTTATTAAAGGTTTATAGGCATTTTGCTGCCAGATTTCAGGTATAACCAAATGTTCCCTTGACTTCCCTGGAATGCTAATTGACTAGCAGCACAGCATGAATGGTGAAAGTATTTGCTTCATTTAACTAATCTTTGACCCAGAAATAATCTCAGAAGGTTATCAGATCTTGTGTAATTTGGAGCATTTTAGGACAAACTAGCCAGCTGTACCTTCATTGTTTTGTGAATAGAATAAAAGGACCTGTCCAGATAAATCCAATATAAACAGTAGGGGATTTTTACATATGCTAAACCAGCAGCAATGTAGCTGATGAAGGAAAGGAAAATGGTTTAGGCAAGCATTTGCCTAATGTAATGGGAGAGTGATTTATTAGAAAATGCTCTGTAAAAGCTAGAGGGCTTTCGATTTTATGTCAATATTTTTTATAACTAAGGATCTAGTGTTGCCATAATGAGAACTATAAGTGCCCTATATGTTGTATTTGCTATAAAACAATTACTTTCAGTTGTGGGTGACAGCTAGTTATGAAATCATGATGTACACTGAAAATTTTCTTCAAGAATTATGAGCAGCAATTGTTTAGGCCTGTTTGTGGAGAGTGCGCGGAAGGTATCTGTGCTTTGGATTAGAAGATTCCTAACAGGTTGTGTTATTTCTGATGAATGTACAGCACTTTCAGTTGATGTTTGTGAGCAACACGGCCTTAACCCTGACACTTTTGCTTTGGCTTTATGACAAGGGAATGTTCCCTAAGCTGCACGGTGTGGGGCTCTAGCCCCTATTAGAAACCTCTACCAGTTGATAACGCTGCAGTTTTCCACTTCTGGGAGTGAGTCTGTCTGTTTTCTTTATTTTATTTTTCTTAAAGGTTTTGTACATTCCATCTTTGTAAGTCAATCTCATATGTTTTGTGTACACGTAAGCCTTGCACTCTCTTGACACTCACAATGAAATATTCTTCTCACTTGTTATTTCTGTTGTTGTTTTTGTTTTGTTGTTTGGGGTTTTTTTAATTCCTGTGAGGCTAAATACAAACTTTGTCTCCTTAAGGTCAAGGATGAAAGATGCACATCAAAGTGTTTGTGTGTGTGTGTGTGTGTGTGTGCGTGTGTGTGTGTTTAGCTTTAGCTTCTTGTGTGCCACAGTATTCTTGATGCTTTAGCTGACGATTAAAAAGAATTACTCTGTCTTGGAAATGTAGGAAAACCAGAGTCAAATGTGTACCTTTACCACGCACAAACCTTTCAAACAATAAAAATAAAGCTTGTTTCCTCTGTTATTTTCATGGTTGAGGATTTTTCACGTCTCATACTCACTGTCCCCCAAAATAGCCCCATAATGCAGGAAGATAGGATGGATGCTGCAGAGACTGACCTGTGTGGGATACTCATGGATCGTACTGCTTCCTGATACCCAGCCTCATCCCACCACAGACTGCTTGGACCTAAGAGAAGGTGGTATCACCTCCCATGGGTGAGCATCTCCTAGAGCTCTCCCTGTCCTCTACCCTCAAGCTCTATTGAAGCATCTTTTTGCTGTCAGTCATATAGATGATGTGGGAGGTAGCCACAAGACTCAAAAAGTTTGCTATTACTCTTCTGGAAATAAACTGATCTGCTGTTCAAATTGAATTCTTCCCTTCTGCTGAAAAACTAGCTCCTGTAATTAAAGACTACACTATGGTGCATATATATGAAAGAAACAAACTTAAAGTAGGACAATGTTAATTTTCCTACTTCCCAACCTTCCTGTCTGCCATTGTCGCTTTAATGTCCTCTCAAAACAGAATTTATGTATCGAATTCGATTACAAGTTTGTAAGAGCAAAATGAAGGAGAGCACAAATTTCATCCCATCTAATCGTATTTTAACACTGACAAAGCAATGTATTTTCTCTACCTCCAGAACAGAAAAAAACTGTTTTGGCCAGTACTTAAAAGTCTCAGTGAGACACCTAGCATAGAAAATTTCAGCCCAAACTGCTAAAGTTTAAGAAAAGGGCAGTGAATGAGAACAGTCTTCTAACAGAAAAGCACAGTTAAAAGTCCCACATACACAGTATTTCCATCTATTATCTTGATTTTATATTAATAGTATATGATTGACAGTTTTGTGAAATACCACATTTAGACCTTCTGGAGCCCATTAAGAAATGTGTATTAGGAGTAGTTTAGTCCACTTTACCCAGGAATGGAAAATTACCGTCACATAACGAAGCATGAGATATTCTTTATATATTCTCTCTCTGTTTGGGACCTCTTCCACCCCATGGGCTTTCAAGCCAGCTAGTTTTGATCTGGTACTGCGAAATCTGGGAGGTGTCAAGGAACCTCATACTACAAAGTAAGTCAAGCCTAACTATTTGGCCACAGAAGGGTTTACGGGCTGCCAGTGCACTTGGGGCAGTTAAGCCTGGCTGTCCCCAGGGACATGGGCAGAAGAACTTGCTGAATCTCCTGCCTCACTGTCACCCAAGAGCATGACCTAATGTTTTAGAGAAGGATGTGCTGGGCTGGCTTGGTTGCTGTGAGCACATTAAACTGGTGAGACCAGGACCCACCAGCTGTGGGTCCACGTGTGTGAAGAGGCGAGACCTGGGTGTTTGTTGTCAGTCTACTTCCAGGTGTGATGGGGAGACAGGAGCAGTACTGCAGCACATGCCCCAAGGCTGCTTCAGAGTGAGCGTCTCTCTGAAACCCCTTCCTCCATCTCCTCTTCCTCTTCTCCCAGCAGCACGTTCAGCTCCGACACCCACTCTCCCCTCACATGTCGCTTGGAGAAAACCCACATTGCAACACGCGCTCAGCAAATGTGGTAGCAACCATTTACTTGGCAGTGGTAAAGCAATGAGTGGAGCTTGGTTTTATTTTGGCTGTGAAGGAGCAGGAAGAAGCCAATGTCCCAGGGGAGAGGTGGTCATGGTGACAGGAGGAAAACAACTGCTACAGGGAGCATGGGGACACGCTCACTTGGAGGGCTGGCCAAAGGAAAGGAAAAGTGGGGGAATGGAATATGAGCCCTCACAACAGAGGAGGAGGTGTGCCAGCAGATTTCATTGCCAGGTAGAGAGCTGAAAATGTGATGCACAAGAAAGTGTGAAAGAAGGAGAAGCTTTGTGTTCTGTATGAGCAAGAAGCTTTGTATTAACAATGTCCTTTCTAACCTGCATTTCACTTTTACTAATACACTGGCACGCACAGCGAGGAAACGGACCATGTGCCAGGTCTGTGTGGAAGAGAATCCCAGGTTTCAGGAAAGGGGACACCTTGCAAAGGCGACAAAGCACCCTCATGGGGACTGCCTGCACGTTTTGGCTCACATGTTTTCATCTGCTTGAATTTAAACTCTGGAATCAGTGTGGCAGATGCAAACCCATCACTATTAAGTTGCAGAGCAATTTCCCAGAACTGCTATAGCTAAAGGAGGGCAATTTACCTTAGCTCAATTAATAATTAAACTGTAAGCAACTGAAGTCATATAATCATAGTCACAGATTGGTTTGGGCTTGAAGAGACCTCAAAGATCATTCAGTTCCAACTCCCCTTCCATGGGCAGGGACACCTTCCACTAGACCAGGTTGCTCAAAGCCCCATCCAACCTGGCCCCTAGAACATCCACCACAACAAACAACCATTTCAAGCAGCACCAGATGTGCCCAGATCCTTTGCTTTCAGGGGCAGAGAGGTGTATTTCTCCAGGTCCTGTTGCTCCTGTAATGGGCTAGTCATACAATACATGTGGTTTTAGACCACCATTAATGCGTTTAGTATCTCACCTTTGCTGGTGGGCCTCAGAAAGCAAAGAACATGCAGTGCAGGGAGCAGAGATGCAGCCACCTGAAGGCACCAAGCTCCAGTCCTCAGGTCTCCAACCCCCCACCATTGTAGGCAGACTCAGAAACAACTGTTTTTCACTTGATGATTAGGGCCAATGGTGGTGGTGGTGGGGGGTTAAAATACTTTTAAACTCTCTGTTATTTTCTATAATTTCCAGTAATACAGGAGATACATATTGAAGATATGGCCATGGCATCTGCCAAGAAAAGTGCGCTTTCTACCAAAATACAAACCGGGTAGGTACTGAGAAACACATGGAAACAAAATGAAAACTTGAGGGATTTTGCTCTAAAGCCTGGGCTATGCCATATGCAAAAGTAAACCTTAAGTATGGCCCCTGCATCCCAGCACGTTCACTGTGACTTGCACCATGTGTTTAAAAAACCAAACAACCCCCTGCTCCCCCAGACCAAACTTGGTATTATGGCACATAAAACGAGAGGAAAGATCGCTGCTTTCTGGCCGGGCAAGACTGCTTTCTAAAGACGCGAAGTTCTATCCCATGGTCGACTGCACAATGTATAAAAACCAGAATTCAACTTTACGCGTCTTTCTTCCTCTCCTTTACTGCGCACAGAAGCTATGGGCTCTCCGTCCCTGGCAGTGTTCAAGGCCAGGTTGGACGGGGCCTGCAGTAACCCGGTCTAGCGGAAGGCGTCCCTGCCCATGGCAGGGGTTGGAGCTGGATGAGCCCACCCAAACCACCCTACGACCGCCCGCGGCACAGCCCGCCCGCCCGCGCTCCACCACCGCCTCAGCCCCGCCCCTCGCCCGGCCCCCCTCACCGCCTCAGCCGGGCCTCCGCGCACCGGGCCCGCCCGGCAGCTCCGCGCAGCGGCCGCGGTTTGCCGCGCTGCTGGGGGCGGTGCTGGGGGCGGTGCCCGGCGGCCTTTTCCCTCCCGGTGGCGCCGAACTCAAACCGTGCCGGAGGCGACATGGTAAGCGGCGGCAGCGGGGGGCTGCTGCTCTCTGTCCTTCCCTCCGCTCTCCTCGCCCGGTTAATGAGGCTGGTGAGCTGGCGGAGCAAGCCCGCCATGGCCTCTGGTAACCGGCTCCTCGCCATCGCTCCGCAGCTGAGGCAGCGCGGCGGGGCTGCTGGGCCGCTGGGCCGTGTCCGCTGTCGCGCTCCCTCCGCTCTCTGGGGGGCCCGCGGCGCCGGTGCGGGGGGTGCAGCGTGGGCCATGTTTGGGTTCTTGAAGGGCAATGTAAATCTAAGGAACCCGGAAGAGCAGGCCCCGCAACCGCAGCTCGGGCGGGCGGGCGCCGGGGTACCGCGGTGTATCCGCGGGTGGTGCGGAGGGGAGGGGAGCGGAAGGGGGGGCCGGTGTGGGCGAGTGTGCCGAGCAGCTATCTGCCTGCTGCGCTGTATAGGTGTGAGCACCCGGCTGAGAGGTAGGAGAGCGAAACCAACGTGAAGGTCAATAAAGCTTACCTGGAAAACACGTTAATTTGTCACTTTTCTCTGTGTGTTGGAGTGCTGGTGTAAAGGCTGGCGCCTGAGGGATGTCAGGCTTTGTGGGTTTTGCTCCTCTTGCTGCAGATGTCATTCGGGCTGTTTGGGAAGGCAGGGAGAAGGAAGGTGATCAGTCTGTTCTCTGTTCCTGCCCCTACCTGTGTGTATGTTGAGGATCCGGATACTAATCCTGCGATGTAGTGGTGTCATCAGAGACAGCTGTGATGTCAGTGCTGATGCAGGGCTAAAGCAGGAGAGAGGAGACTTCAGAAAAGTATTAATCGTGCTTTTGTTAAATGTTGTATTGTTTCTGTTCCTGCCTGTGTGTTATTGTAGCTGCACAAGCTGTTTTCTCAATTTATTGTTAAAAATCTAAGTCAGTCTGGCCGTTTTGCTCCTGAAAGATGTTTTAAACATTGTGCTGCCCTATTGTGCGATTTGTTTAAGAGGGAAGCAGTAGTGAAGAAGTAAAAAATGGCATTAGCCGTCAATTTCCTTCTATCGTATTTGGACACAAACCCAAGTTATCTGTCTTGAAGCACCATGTTATAAGAATCCCTACTTCCATTGACTGCAGAGCAGCAATATTCATGTTGGTTTGTTTTTCTTTCTTGAGGGAGACCACCTTTTGCCAACACCCTATTTTGCTCTTTCCATCCCGCTTTCAGTCTCCTGTAGTCACATACAGCAGTGCAGGGTCACACAGACCATGAAGCAAGGAGTGGGGCAAGGGGAAACAGTCCTGTTTAATGTTACAGCCACTGCTTTGGGGTTGTTGAGGACTGTGCTAGATGCTGTTAATAAAACTCCAGTTCTCTGTGAAGTGCTTTATGTCCTGATTTTACAGGGCCATGTCAAAATAGCATCTCTCAGTTTTGTATTACAGCTAGCAGTTTGTGAGTAGTCATTTCTCCCTTTTGCTTCTATTTCAATCCATATTATTTTACTGCTCAGTCACACAACTGCAGAGAAAGAAGCATAGTTTTTAAAATGTGACTTTGAAATCAGAAGGTTGGGTAGGAAGTTTGAAGAAAGATGTAGTACCTTCAAATGTACTTTATCTCCTTAATAAAAATCTAAATGGACTACATCTCACACTAGTGCCTCTCTGTCACAAGATAAATGACAGCTCTAACCAAACAAATCCTGAAACAAAAAAACCCAAACCCAAAAGATATTCCTTAGTATCTTTCTAAGGACTGTTAAACATTTGGGTGAGTTGCTGACCATTGATATAAATATACATTTTAAATCTAGTAACATTGGAAGGGACCTCAAAGACCATCTAGTTCCAACCCACAGGTCACAAGTAGGGACACCTTCCAGTAGACCAGGTTGCTCAAAGCCCTGTCCAGCCTGGCCTTGGTATGCCAAGAAACATGGGGGCTTGAGCTGGATTGGGCTGTGTGAAAGGTGAGCTCCAAACTTGCGGTGTAGGTACGTCAGTTTGTTAGACTGCAGGTGTTAGCTTGGTGCAATGATTCTTTGGGAAGAAGTAGTTTATCCATAAGTCTGGGGTTAGTGGTATTTTAAAGGACAGCAAATATAACTTAGATGTAAATAGATTTGAATTCTGAGCAGATGTTAATTATTCAGGTTGCTGAATGTGCTGGTTTGCTGGTTTCTTTTACCCTGTTCTAGTCCAAGAAAAAAGGTTTGAGCTTTGAGGAGAAGAGAGCTCGCATGATGGAGATCTTCTTTGAAACAGTAAGTAACTTGTAATTGTCCTATATTTACATTGTTGGGAAAACAGGTCCTGAAAGAAGCTTAGCTGTAGATTACCTCTGTATGTCCTGCTGTGCATTTCACTGATGCCCTGTGTCTTCAATGTATAAATTACAGGGACAGAGCTTGATTCATATAGCCTCTGATCAGGTGGCTCATCCCCAGGCAGAGCCAAGGCATTCAGATGCGTAGGTGGTATCAGATGCTTCAGGTGCTCCCTATTCAAATCTTCTAATTTTGAGTTTGTTCTGTCAGAGGGATTAGGATGATTAGGAAGTATCTCACTGCAGTTTATGGGAGGAGGAAGACATTTGAGTGCAGAAGAGATGAGGAGACTTGGAAGAGGTCACGGGGGAGACAAAACCAGGGGATCCAGAAGCAGAGATAGAATTATAATGTGACATAGGTAATTCACAATCTTTCACCTATTAAAAAGAACACTGTGGTATCTGAGTACTTGAACAATGTGGTGCACCTGGTGCTGACAGCATAACCTGGACTCTGTCTGTCCTAAGGGGTTTACAGCCTTAAATAGAGACAAGATCTAGGTGACCCTGCTTGAGCAGGGAAGTTGAGCTGGATGACTCAACTTCCATTTGGAATGGGGATAGCTGACTGCCAGCTCCATTCCAAGGAACAGTGGTCCCTTTCAGCCTCAACTATTCCGGGATTCTGTGACTTGAGACCACCAAAGAGGAGGAAAGGACTTGTTACAATAATAGTCTTTTAAAATTATTTAATTAATAAGTGTTCTAAGTCTATTGAGGGATGTGCAGCAATGTATTTCCTACTTGCTTTTTTTGGCATTGATTTAGTGTAAAAAAACCCACCCAGACTTAGATGATGCTGTCATTTGGAGCTAAAGTGTCTTTTATGTTTTGCACAGAAAGATGTGTTCCAGTTGAAGGATATAGAGAAGATTGCTCCAAAAGAAAAAGGGATTAGTAAGTGTTGCAAAACTTAATTCTCATAAGTCATACAGGTCATACAGTGTAAACTTTCTTGGCTACAATTTTAGGTTTGTGATTGTAATGGTTGGGAAAAATAGCTAGAAAGGGAGACCGTTCAATGGCAGGGCTGTATGTTTAAAAGTGACATGAACAGCGTACTCCTATCTCAGTCTACTGATGTTAAATGGGATGGGATTTTTCCTAGGCTCTGAAATGCCTGACTTGCAGTGACTTTCACTGTATGAAATATGTGCACTCAGGTAGTGAACAGAGGATTTAAATGTCTGTCTGTAATGTCACAAATATCTTAAAATGCTAGTCCAGATTTACACAGTCAATATAAGCTTTTCTCCCCCCAGAAAATGGCTGGACAGCTGTAAATGGAAGGGGGTTGTCTTTTTGTCTTTTCAGACATTGTCTTTTCAGTGACAGTCTTCCCGATGAGATCCATTGGTTTAGGATTAGGTCCAGGAGGATTTTATGCTGTTGAGTTGTTTTATATGTTCCTCATTCTGCTTCCTTCTGTGCTCATTAACAATAGGGTGGCAAGGCATAAAGTTTGTGTAGTTGCCACTGTCCTTGACTAGCATGTCTTTATGGCATTGCAAGAGTAAATGAGCTGCTTGGAAGAACTGCAGGCATATGTGAATATTGCAAAGCAGCATTTTTCAGACATGTTTTCAGCTAACAGGAGCAGTCACAGGCTTCTGAAGAGACGTGCTGTGGTCTTGATTGGTTTGTCAATGCACATATTTAATCGTAATTTGCAGGAAGAGGATGCAAAACAGTAAATACAGGCAATGGAATGTCATACTAAAAAATCTGGAATGTAGAGTTTCTAAAACCATCAACACATTTTAATAACCCACATTCATCCTGCCTCTGCATGTAAAGGCATTTAGCCATGCACCCTAGGCCCCAGTTACTCTGGAAAGAACAATGTCTAGGCTGCAGAAATGCCCCCATGCTGGCATCCAGCCTGTAGCTTCTGAAAGATTAGATGTTTCTGATCTGGGATCCCCTTTAGGCTTTAAAGTCAGACACTGAAAACCATAAAGTAGCTCAAAAGTCTTTCTATCTGCAGTGCTTGAGTATAACAACAATTACTTGGAACAGACACAGTTTTTAAAATGGTGAGTTATACCACACATTTGCTAGAAAATGAACAATTATGTTCAGAAATGGTTTGGATCCTTTGACTGCAGTTCACTTTTTGTATTGGAGCTGACTATAATCAAAAGTAAGATCTGCCTCTCCTGAGTCTTTAGACAGATGGCTTTGGTGCCTCTGCTGCTGTTAGATGCTTTGATAAGCATTACAAAGTGAAATGTAATTACACTCCTAATCAAGAAATTGTAAATTAATCCATGTTAGAATTAAGATTGCAAGATAACTTCTCAAGTACCCTCTCATGAATTTGTTATGGTTTGTACTGTAATATGCATGTATGTCTTATGATACTCATGAGCGGTGTTTTACAAACATCTGGTAGCAGACTGTACTGAGTAGCAGCCTTGATATATAAACTTCTGATCTGAGATTCATCCCTTCAAGTGAAGCATCAGGCATGGTGTCCTCTTGAAGTCTTCCAGCTAACCGGTGCTATGGTAAAATATTCACACAGATTATTGTGGATTTATGGTTTTCATAATTTTCTGTGTTTTACATGCTATGCATTTCTAATTTGATATTTTTGCTTTTATTAGCCTCGATGTCAGTGAAGGAGATTCTGCAAAGCCTAGTTGATGATGGCATGGTGGACACTGATAGAATTGGAACTTCCAATTATTTCTGGGCTTTTCCAAGTAAAGCTCTTCATGCCAGGAAGCGTAAATTGGGAGAATTGGAGTCTCAGGTAAATCTATTTAAAGGAAAGTGCTTGTTTACCTGAATGGATTTGCTTTTTTGTTATGCCTTCTTGCCATTCTTGTTCATATTATGCTCTCTTGTGTGTGTGTACCCCTGTACTGTACTCTACACAGATTTTACTATAGGAATCATCTGGCACACATGGTATGACATTATCTTGCTATCATGTCAGAAAACTTTTGGAAGTTGTTTTAGTTGGATCTTGAGACGACTTTGTCTACTTGCTGCTTTCGGAAAGCATGTTATTTGTGATGCAAAACATCATTTAATGACTTTCTCTAAATATTGAAGTAGCGTATGCTTTTGTGCATCTTTTATATAATGTAGGCCATCATGTGGTAATGATCTAAAAACCATGAGAGGACTGAAATGCATAACCTAAGTAAATGTGGCAGTGGTTTGTTCTTATGGCCAGTGTGCTTTTCTCTCTGTTTTTATTGGTAGCTTAATTTGTGAGCATTTGTCTAATCGCATATTGTACTTTCATTAAGAGAGAACAGCAAATTAGTCCTGATCTTCTGCAGAAGAGCCAGGCATCTTTTATTGCAACATTTCTATTCTATTGATCTGGTTCTTTCCTACTTTTTAGGAACTGTCTTTCTTGCTTCTCTTAATTGGAGTGAGAAGATATCTATTCATCAGTTTCGTTTACAAGTAGAGTACATCGTAACAAGATCAATAAACTAGCTTTGGTCTGATGGTGCCATGGCGCTGCCAACCTTTCCCATGCTTATTTAGCTTTATATGTCTGTTCCTCAAAGAATCATTTGAATTAATGCAAAATTATTGGTAGTATCTGAACATGTCTACAGCCATTATTTTCTTCAGACATAGCCCTGGTATTATCATTGCCATCTTGTCTACAGCGTTGGCCACTTCAGCTGCTACTTTAAGGCTCCAAACTGAGTGTATAAACTCATGCTTTATTCCCAAGCTTGTATTGTAAAAGCAGTTTTTTATATTCATAAACACTTGTTTATGCATAAAATGTAGTGTGACCAGCTGAGAGGTAACCTTGTCAGTTATCCCTTGCTATGCTGTCATGGCTTGTAAATCTGTTATTAAAAAACTGAAAGAGTCCAATCCTCTCATCTATTTTAACCAACATAAGGTCATTTCCTTTTGCTCTGAATATTTTCATTAATGGCTTGGATACTCGATGGCTGGCTGAAGGCATTTAGTGTGTCTGCTTTTGTAGAGCTGGCAGAGCGTACTCTTGTCACATGCCCAGTATGTTTGCTGCAGTTTTCAGGATCAAGAATAAGACTTCCTAGAGCTTTCACTTCATTTCTCCTTATTCACTACCTCATGTCATTTTTATGAGCCAGTGATACATTCAGGGGTCTGTGGCAGTAAGGAGGAAGCATTGCAGTCCTTTCTGTCACTAACTGTAAGTTGATAACCTGTTAGGCAGGTGCTTCAGATGAGTTGGGAAATGCTTGATATAGCTGCTGTGGGCTGTATTTTTGTGTATGGGCCACCAAAATTGTTGACTCTTTAATTTCAGGTTCTACCACTGACTTGCTCCATGTTTTCAGTAGCTTTCTTAGCATCAGATGTATCATGGATATAAACAGTACCTTGTGGTACTGAGACTTGGTTAATATTAAGTTGTCCCACTGACAATTTTGTCTGCTGCTTTATTGCCTTGCTTTCAGAACTCAGATGAGTCCAGGCATTAAAAACTTACTCAGTTTAGCTGAATATGCTTGTACTGTTTTCAGGCATAGACTTAGACTGTCATGACAGGGTTTAAATTCATTCATTGGCTGCTAGTAAAAGTGCACTGATTCCTACTCTGGTGAGTCATAGAATCATAGAATCATAGAATAGTTAGGGTTGGAAAGGACCTCAAGATCATCTAGTTCCAACCCCCCTGCCATGGGCAGGGACACCTCACACTAAACCATCTCACACAAGGCTTCATCCAACCTGGCCTTGAACACTGCCAGGGATGGAGCACTCACAACCTCCCTGGGCAACCGATTCCAGTGTCTCACCACCCTAACAGGAAAGAATTTCCTCCTTATATCCAATCTAAACTTCCCCTGTTTAAGTTCTAACCCGTTACCCCTTGTCCTGTCACTACAGTCCCTGACGAAGAGTCCCTCCCCAGCGTCCCTATAGGCCCCCTTCAGATACTGGAAGGCTGCTATGAGGTCCCCACGCAGCCTTCTCTTCTCCAGGCTGAACAGCCCCAACTTCCTCAGCCTGTCTTCATACGGGAGGTGCTCCAGTCCCTGATCATCCTCGTGGCCCTCCTCTGGACTTGTTCCAGCAGTTCCATGTCCTTTTTATGTTGAGGACACCAGAACTGTACACAGTACTCCAGGTGAGGTCTCACAGTAGCAGAGTAGAGGGGCAGGATCACCTCTTTCGTCCTGCTGGTCACGCTCCTTTTGATGCAGCCCAGGATGCGGTTGGCTTTCTGGGCTGTGAGCGCACACTGAAGCTGGCCCATGTTCATTTTCTCATCGACCAGCACCCCCAAGTCCTTCTCTGCAGGGCCGCTCTGAATCTCTTCTTTGCCCAGTCTGTAGCTGTGCCTGGGATTGCTCCGACCCAGGTGTAGGACCTTGCACTTGTCGTGGTTGAACTTCATAAGGTTGTCATCAGCCCACCTTACAAGCATGTCAAGGTCCCTCTGGATGGCATCCCTTCCCTCCAGCGTATCAACCGGACCACACAGCTTGGTGTCATTGGCAAACTTGCTGAGGGCGCACTCAATCCCACTGTCCATGTCAGCGATGAAGATGTTAAACAAGACCGGTCCCAACACCGATCCCTGAGGCACACCACTCGTTACCGGTCTCCAGCCGGACATCGAGCCATTGACCACAACTCTTTGTGTGCAGCCATCCAGCCAGTTCTTTATTCACCGAGTGGTCCATCCATCAAATTGATATCTCTCCAATTTAGAGAGAAGGATGTTGTGTGGGACAGTGTCAAACGCTTTGCACAAGTCCAGGTAGATGACATCAACTGCTTTACCCTTGTCCATCAATTCTGTAGCCCCATCATAGAAGGCCACCAAATTGGTCAGGCAGGATTTCCCCTTAGTGAAGCCATGCTGGCTGTCACCAAGCACCTTGTTGTTTTTCATGCTCCTTAGCATGTTGTCCAGGAGAATGTGCTCCAAGATTTTACCAGGCACAGAGGTGAGACTGACTGGTCTGTAATTCCCCGGGTCTTCCATTTTCCCCTTCTTGAAAATGGGGGTTATATTTCCATTTTTCCGGTCGTTGGGAACTTCACCTGACTGCCGTGATTTTTCAAATACGATGGCCAGTGGCTTAGCAACTTCATTCGCCAGCTCCTTCAGGACCCGCGGATGGATTCCATCAGGTCCCACGGACTTGTGCGTGTTCAGATTTTGAAGATGGTCTCGAACCAGATCCTCTCCTACAGTGGGCCCAGGGTCTTCATTCTCACAGTCCCTGCGTCTACCTTCTAAGACCTGGGTGGTGCAGTCACCTTTGCCGGTGAAGACGGAGGCAAAGAAGTCATTCAGAACCTCAGCCTTCTCCAAATCCTGTGTAGCCAGTTCTCCCGAAAGCTTCCTCAGGGGGCCTATTTTGTCCCTAGTCTGTTTTTTGTTTGCTATGTACCTGTAGAATCCCTTCCTGTTATCCTTAACATCCCTGGTTAGGTTTAATTCTAACTGGGCCTTAGCCTTCCTAACCTGGTCCCTAGCTTCCCGGACAACATCCCTGTACTCTACCCAGGCCGCCTGTCCTTGCTTCCATTTTTTATAAGCCTCTTTTTTCCTTTGAATTTTCCTCAGCAGCTCCTTATCCATCCAAGGAGGTCTCCTGGCCCTCCTGCTGCACTTCCTTCTAGTTGGGATGCAGCTCTCCTGAGCTTGTAGCAGGTGATCCTTGAATATCAACCAACAGTCTTGGGCCCCCCTGCCCTCCAGGGCTATATCCCATGGAACCTTACTAAGCAGGTTCCTGAAGAGGCCAAAGTCTGCTCTTTTGAAGTCCAGGGCAGTGAGCTTGCTGCACGCTCTTCTCACTGTCCTGGGGATCTCAAATTCGACCATCTCGTGATCACTGCATCCAAGGCTTCCCTGTAGTACCACATTCTCAACAAGCCCTTCCCTGTTGGTGAGCACAAGGTCAAGTTGGCTCCTCTATTACTTGCAGAAGGAAGTTGTCTTCCACACAATCGATTTACCTCCTGGATTGCTTGTGCCGTGCAGTGAGTCCTGTTTGTCTGAAACAGGAGATCAGTTTAACTCTACCCCAATTTGGAGCTGAGTGTCCTAGTAATGTTACTCAGGTTATTAGTATGTTCACACAAGTTTTAGACCAGGCTACTTACTCTGCCAGAACACAATGCCAAATGAACAATTGTACAAATACATGCCAAAATTCATGCTTTGTTCACCAAACACCCTGGTGAAACTGTCTTGTTGAACACAAATGATTTGCTCCTGGATACTTTATTTTTTTGCTTATGTTCCACATAATCCGAGTAGCTGAATGAAGAAGTTGGTATTTGTTGTCTTTGCCCTTGGGCCCAGTCCCATCATGAATTGTAAAGATAATTGATCAAGCAGGTCTCTGTCATACCCTGATGAGTATCCTCCTTGGAATGTCTTGCAGAATCTGCCTAATATGCTCTATCATAAGTATCAAGGGGTTATCTACTAACTCCTTTAAATGTACTATTACATTATTAAACATTAAACTATCATTATGGAATTATAGGCATGTAATTACTGTATTGTAATGTTATTTTATGGCTACTTCTGTGTATGAAAGAAACTATGCTGATATAAACAGTTTTGTGATATAAAACTGTTCCAGTTGAGATAGTTTTGTTGCCAAAATTTTTATTTGCAAGCCAAGTCCTGCTCCTGACATGCAGGGTTATTGATGTAAGAGCTCTCTTTAGACCATGTTATGAGTCCTTAAAATATGCATATTCATTACCTTACTTTTCTGATGAGAATGGGAATGTTACAGCGTTTCAGGGGAAAACATTTTTGCTAGCTGAAAATGACTTCTCTGTTGACATGGTGGAAAGGTGGCATTTTCAATGAATAGCTCTCTGAATGTTTTTGCAAGATAGCAGATTCTGTCTGTGTCTGTGAGCTGAAATTCACTCTTTTAATGTGTGTATGCTTCTTGACGTGAACACGTACAGATTTTTCTTAAGGGTTTCTGAATCCAGTCACCGCATATCACAAAACTTCTTGTCAGGCCATGCAAAGCAAAGGAAAAAAAGTAAGCTATTGTACGATTTCTGTTGCACGTTGCCTGTCTTTCATCATTCCTGTATGCAGCTTGTGGCAATCTGAGCGACATGTTTTCTTTCTGTGTCTTGTCCAGATCGTTTGTTACATGAGTTGGTCTCTTTCTTCAGTTGTTAAAAGCTGGAATCAAGCTACCTTACTTAAAGTACAGGTTTTAAAATCTAGTAGTTCAGTTCATACTGCAAGTAAAGCTTTTTACTAGGAAGCAATATCTTTGTTTGCTGAGCGAATGGGTAAGAGGTGAAGGGAAAGGAATGATCCCAAATGCTGAAGAGAGACATTTGAAAATAAGTGGAGGAACAGAAGAAGCTTCTATTGGATGCACATTCTCCTATTAATTCATAGTGCTGAGGCTTACGTTGGGCAAATTGGGCCTGCTACAGGACCTTTTGCTTGCATACGTTGGTACTTCATGTCATTTTAGTGAAGTTGCTTTTGCCTCTCTGCATCTTACAGAGCTTGTGATCATGGGGAGGCTGGTTTAAGAACTGTTCTTGAAACAAAAATTTTGTTTCAGATATTTTTGTGATTATTAAGCCACATCTCAATTTAGAAACTTAGGAGCAAAGAAGTCCAGCTCGGTGTTCATAACGAAGAGCAAGCCAGTTTTGTCCAGATGTTTTAAAGTTGTACCTCACAGTGGTTGTGTATATCATAGATTTTTGTCAGAAGGGATTTAAGTCATCAGTGTGATCCTTTTGTGCAGAGGAATGGCAATTAAGAACAATGCTTGAAATAAAGGATGTTGGTGCTGCTCTCTAACCCAGAGTTACTGTTTGGACTGCAATTTTTTTCATTGATGGCTCACAGAGTAAGATTTGCTAAGTAGGTCCCTATGGGTTTTGTATTGATTGGTTTTGCAGCAGCTGACTTAAAGGTTTATGCCTTCTGCCAGATGCTTATTCTTCGCCTCTTGGTTATGCTTATGCAACTGTGAATTGGACCACTGAAAAGTAAAAAGCTGTGGGAAGTTGCATTTTGGTTTATAGTTGCATCAGTACAGCTATGAGATGGTGATAGCAGAGCAAGGGTGTAGATTGAAAAGTATTGTTTTAACAAGGTTTATAAGTGGAGAAATTTTTAATGGAACTTTACCTTGCTGAGAGAACTGTGGAAGCTTTACTGAGAGGTTGGTGGGGTTTTTTCCTTCCAATAAGAAAAGGTGAAACGATGTGGTTTTATTCCTTATCAATATTTTCCTGGCAGCCAGGTTCTAAAGTTTTGAATTACCTATGATCAATTGTATTTTGACAAAATGAGATGTTTACTCTTGGCATAATAATACCAGAAGCTTAGAAGTTTTATTAAATTAATGAAGAATTTGACCTACGCAATGAAAGAAGAAAGATCATTTATTGATGATTCTGCTGCCTGTTGTTGATTTCGTGCATAAAATGTGGAGACTGGAGATGAGCAACTCCAGCATGTTAATCATAGTCCAACGGCTGCTAGTATGTTTCATACAATTACTTGCCTGCTTGTTTTTTGTATTGTTCTGATGTACGTTTATGTTACCTGCTGAAGAAGAGAAGGCACAAATGCAACCAAAACCTTGACAACAGTTGTATCAGGTAGGAAGCTGCATTAACAGTGAGCGAGGAAAGAGAAGCCTTTATGATATAACCTTATTATAAGCAGGTTCGATTTAGATTTTCTTTCACTTTTTCATGTGTCTTTGGTAAAACACAACTGTGCTGCCGTTTTAAATAAGATGCTAATGCAAATGTTTGTTTGCATTTTGTTTTATAGTGGCTTCAATTAAGTATTAATTAAAGTAACTAGTAAAAATGAGGCTTTTTTCACACAAGGCCTGTTGAGTCTGCAGACCACAACCCTCAAAAGCCATAAGGAATGTCCCATCTCTCCAGCACTTTCTCTACCTTACTCAGCATGACTTAGGGAGAGTCTTGGCTGGAGTTGCACAGGGCAGGTTTAGTACTGATGCTGCAGGGCTTAAGGGGCACAGAAGCATTTTCAGTGGTCCTTACTGATATTGAAGAGTGTCTGGCTGGGATGCGTGCTTGAATGGTAAGGTCACTGAGCATTGCCACAGCATAGTCCAATATTTTAACAGATAGGGACCTGAAATACCAAGTTTTTCAAAGATCTTGCAGTTGCTAGTGGAACTATGACAGTCCTGTGAGCACTGTAATTCAGTAGCCTGGGGAAACAACCAGTTTACTTCCTTTCCCCAGTTCGGTTTTGTGACATTTCATCCCATTGTTCAGTTCAAAGCTGTTCATTTCACTGTTTCATTATTAATTGTTGCACTTACCTCATTTCTCATGACATTGCTTTCTTGTGGATTATTCTTTTGTATTCTTAGGATTTGCAAGGGAAAGTTTAACAGAATACGGTATCAAAGCTGCTGTTCCTTTGGAAAGTGGGAGCAGGATGGTGACACCTTGTATTGCAAGAAAGATTAAGCTGAATCTTCTTAGAGCAGGATACAGGATGGACGTTCTGTGATGTTCCCTGTGCTCATTTCAAGATACACGTGACCAACAGAGACTTGAGGACAGTTTCTGGCAATTTTTTTCCTTCACTAAGCATTGCATTGGGCCACTGTTAGTTAAGATGGAAGGGATTAGTTGATATTTCATTCCTTAAATCCCTGCCCTAGGGTTGATAAGAGGAGGGATTTTCACTTCCCATGACTCATGTATTGAGCCAAGGGAAGAATCTGGAAGCCGGCACATCCTAATTCTCATTTGGCAGGTAGTTTTCAAAAAAATGAAATAAAATCCCCAAATAAAACTCCCCAAATCCCAGGAATGAACTTGTCGAAATAGAATGACTTCACATATGCCAAATTGTTTGTACTTACGAGCATTGAAATATGAAAAGAGAAAGGATTAATTTTATTGAATAATAATAAAAAAGACTCGGGGAATGCTGTTATTAGGAAATGCTTTGTTAGGAATGCACAATGTTTGGAAATAGTTAATGGAAAAAAATAACCATATTGGTGAGTAATCTGGCTTGAAGCCTCCTGGAGATGTTTGACAGCATACCTGAAAGGAGAGAACCTTATTTGTTCAGAATGCACACAGACAATTTTGAATTTCAATGATCAGAAAGTTCTTTCAAGATGTGGTTTGCTTTATTTCTGTCCTTTTAGGCAGACACATTTTTCGTCCTCAAATACTGTGACTGAATTACTGCATGGAAAATCGCTGAATAGGGACTGCTTGAGACCACTGAATGAAGCACAAGGAACTTCTGCCGTCCACATTGTTTCACTCTGAACAGCCTCTTCCTTGATCCAATTGGCTCACTCATTGTCAGTGTATTTCCACACAGTCTGGAGATTGATTCTGGACTGCAAGTAGGTACAAGTACTCAGAGGTGGCTAGCTTAAAGTAATCAGCCCTGAAAGGAGGTACAAATCTTTGGAGATGATAGATGTTCAGTAAGGGGTAACAAGTCTGGTGGTGCTTGGAGTTGAGTGACATTGCTGAAGATGCCAGACAAGATGTGTACTTGGCTGCTGCTTTGAATCAGCCAGGGAGTGTCTGTGGGACCTAGTGCTCTGAAGCAAGCCTTTTGCATTGTTTTGTAGGAGTGTCCTCCATAGATGGTGTTACCATCCTTTAACTGAGCTCCTTACGCACTCAGATCTCTATTAAAGTTTTCATCCTGTTGATGGTTTTGAATGGAGAGTCTCACTGTTGTTCTGGGTTTTTTGTTTTTTTTTCTTTCCTTGTGTTGTTGAACATTAAGGACATTGGATAAAGTGTCTTAAGGTTTATTGTGATCTTAATATTTGCTGAATACGTTTTAGAAAAGCTTAGCACTATCTTCTTAGTATGAAATTTATAAATTCTTGGGGAAGTATCCTATCCTATCTCAGCCTGAGAAGACAAGGCTGTGGGGAGACTTTCCAGCAGTTTTCCAATACCTAAAGGGGACCTTCAAGAAATCTGGAGAGGAACTTTTTATACGGGCATGTAGTGACAGGACAAGGGGGAATGGCTTTAAACTGTCAGAGGGGAGATTTAATTAGATATTAGGAATCAATTCTTTACTATGAGGGTGGTGAGACACTGGAACAGGTTGCTGAGAGAAGTTGTGGATGCCCCATCCCTAAAAGTGTTCAAGGCCAGGTTGAATGGGGCTTTGAGCAACCTGATCTAGTGAAAGGTGGCCTTGCCCATGGCAAGGGGTAGGAACTGGATGAGCTTTAAGGTCCGTTCCAACCCAAACCATTCTAGGACTCTATGAATAGTGTAGTTAAAGAATTGTTCTCTAAAACCAGAGTACATCAGTACTTTTGCAACTAATGCATGTGACTTGTGTTAGAAATTATCTCGTTAGACGTTTTTCTCTATTATGTTTACAATTAAATTTTATTGGGTTGCAGAAAACATAATAAATTTTCCTTTTCCCAGAAAAACAAAATTCTAATTGCTGAGGAGTTCTTTCTTTTAATGCCCATTGTAATACATAGGCAGGATCCCAATATGTTGACTAAGCAGTTACAGCAGTCTTCCCATATCCATGCTGGGCCACCCTCTTCCCCTCATATTTGAGGGCATCTCATTCAGCTTTCTACTTTATTTATTTATTCTTCTTTGGATTGGCCTGGCCATTTTGATAATCTGCTGAGTGATTCCATTCCCTTCTGGCTCAGCTTTTTCTTTCTCCTCTCTTACATAGTAATGACTCTCCCACCAGGCAGTTAGTCACCCGTCCCTATATTCAGCCTGCAGGCTTTCACTGACCTGTACATTTTCTTTGAAATAAAGGACTAGACATATGAAGAAATAGCCAACTTCATACCATCCAGTGGGAGCTGTAGCAGTAAGAAGTATCCTAAAAGCAAAGGGTTGAGAATTTGCATCACTTAAACACTGAGAATATGTTGATTACATCTATGTTTGTTTGCTTGTTGATCCTGATAAGCTTATTCCCTGGATCAGTCTCCTGGAAGATGCTAATAAAGCTTTATTTGAAGCAGTCCACGAGGTTTGTTACCTCTTTGCATCTTGTACTTGAGAAATGTTGATGTCTTAAAATGGTCCTGAAGTCCTAAAATGTTCAGCAGAGAATACTCTTCTAGTGCTGTTACTTATTAGAGCCTTCTGGAATTATGTTTAATGGCATGCTACAAAGCCCTGGAGGGTATGCTTAGTTACTGCTGTCATGGCAGACTTCTAAAAATACAGTCCTCTGGAGGCTTCTGGTAGAATTAAGCAACCTCATAATTTGGTGTTCATTAGTTGAATTTCATGCTTTTCCTTTTACTAGCTGTTAATATGTAACTAGATTGATGGTAACTGTGAAGTACAGGTTTTCCTTTCCTGCCTTCTTGATGAGCATAAGTTACAATTGGCACGATTTAAGAGCATTAAGCTGGCTCTGTAGTAACTGTGAAGATTATAAAGTAGGTTTGAAGGAAGAATCCCACTTTATTAAAAAGGATATATTGTTACTGTGCCCTAATAGTGTGTATTATATATTCTTTCTGATACAATGCAGGATAAAATATCCTAGCTTTTTCTAACAGTGTTTTCTGTGAAACTGTAAATTTTTTAGGTACTATCATCACATGGTTTGCATTTCCTTTTTGAAGAGGCTTGCATGCTGGCTGCTGGCTCCATTCCTGACATTGCTATGAAAATGTTAATCTAAAATGCAAAGAAACTGAGAATAAATATGGGGCTTTTGCTCCAGGAACTAGTCAAATCTGTCACAGATGCAGCTCTATGCCCTGTGCACGTCTCCCCATGTCCCACAGTAGGCATGGCAGGTATGAGTGACGGCTCAGCATATCAGCAGAAACCCAGCATCCTGAGAAAGTTTCGAGGCTTACGTGTTCTGTGCTCTCTGGCAAACTGTAAGCTTGTCTGTGCTGTAAGGCCAGCAGCTTTCAGCCTGCGGGTAGGGCAGAGGCAATCCTGCTTTCAAAGCTGGATTTGATGGATACAGTGAGTTTTGATCTGATTTAATTTGAGCTTTGATTTTCATCTTAAAATCTTGTCATTCAATTAATATAGCATATTTTATTTTAGAAACTTAGCATGAATGCAGAAATAAAATACAAGCATGTGATTGTGTCTCACTTCATAGCATTCTCCTCTTCTGAAAGGAATGGAAGAAAACAATTTAAAAAGCAGAGTATAAAACCAAAATGTGTGAAGTTAGTTTGGAGCAGGGAGACTTTAGAGGAAAGGTCTTTGTTGGCACAGTCAAACAGCTCATTATTGCTGAACACATGGTAATTCCATCAAAGACTGTTCTTTGTATCAGGAATTTGAGATGAGTTGGTTATCTGTCTGAGCATTGCTTAAAAATGGTGAATTTGGCATAAAGAGTAAATATGTAAGTGCTGTCAAAACTCTGAAATTTGATAGACATATTTTACTGAGGCTTTGTATTTTACTGATAATATCTCAGTGTTGGATTTGGGCTTCTTTAAAAGGCTGTGGAATAAAGTTTTGATTTGTTTTTTTCTAGTCTTTAGGCAGGACTTTAGCTCAGGGAATATCAGATGATTATTGTGTTTTAACTTGGGACTGCCTGTGCTTAGTCCTTGAAGGCATTGTCAGTGTATGGCCCAGCTGGTCAGGACAGCAATCTTAAAAAGCCCTTTAGGGAAAAGAAAGAACTTTTCTTCTTTCTTTCTTTCTTTCTTTCTTTCTTTCTTTCTTTCTTTCTTTCTTTCTTTGGGAAAATACTTTTCTATGTTCTTTCTACCTTGAACAGACCAGTTAACTATCACTTTGGACTTTGTAGGCTTACTAAATAAAATAGTGTGCAGTAGCAATCATTCTTCATGTCCAGGTATTAAAATTTTCTATAGCCCTGTCAATCATGTCAATGCCTTTTGGCTCTCTCAGCTTTCCCTATTGGGCTTTGGGCTGCATTTGTGAAACAGGGTTGTGGGGGGTTTTGTTTGGTTTTTTGTTTTGGGGTTGTTTTTTTAGGTTGATTGGGCATACTTGGTATTTGTATCTGAGTAGGCAGCCATCTGTCCCTCGGGTTGTGCCAATTATGCCAACTCTGACAGCAGCCAGAGAAATTCAGTTCTTTCATTCAGCCTGCATGACTGTTTCACCTTTTGTCTATTAAGGAGATTGGCCTGGAGTGGTTATTTTCTGTTGTATAACTAGTACTCACCAAATGGTGCTGCAAATGAAGGAAGCAAAACCAAAAGCTTATGGCAAGATATCTTCTCTAAGTAAACTTTTAACTGTTATAGCAAATCTAAAAAGATGAAATTAAAAGCTACTTTTAATGTAGAGTGGTTAACAGTATTGTAATAATCTTTAAAATAATTGTAGCTAGCAGTATAAGGTTTGTACATGGATTGGTGAAGGTTTCAGTGGAGTGGGGAGTTCCTCATTTGTTTGTTCTGATTACCCCACATGTTCTGTTTTCTTTACCCAAAAGCAATTGCAGGAAGAAGGACTCACCCTCAATGTGATCTGAGGACAGAGCCATGCCTGATTTACTATGTGATATTTCAGTCTCATTCTCATGTGTTAGCATGCCTAGTAAATCGGGATTATAGGCCTAAATTTAATCTTGAAACATAATGGATTGTGTTTTTGTGGGAGGGGCAAGTACGTTGGTTTTACCTTCGTGAATATGCTAGCAAAACATGTACGTACTGCTTATGAACGCAGAGGTCTAACTTCAGAGTTCTTATTTTCTGAGCATCTTTGTAGCGCTTTGTTGGACAGTTGTATGGAGAGTCAGATATTTGTTCAGTCAGTTCCTTGAATAAAGCCTTCACTTACTTACCTTAGGTATCTGACTTTTCTTTTTTTAATAGCAAATATAATGTGTTTTGGGTCTCCTTTTAATCAGAAAATTATTCCCTACATTCTCCTGAGTTTTTGAACTGACTCTTTCAAGGATTGCATTAAAACTAAGGTAATCTTAAAGTAACATTTGTAGCATGCATAACAAGAGGAGAGTTCTTGAATTGAATGCTTTTCTAGTATACCTATAATATAGTATTTAAGAAAGAGTACACAAATATGGTGGGCCCTATTTGAGTCTCCTCTCTTTTTCTGCACTGTTTCCCATCCATTTTATGGTGTTCTCTTGCTGAAAAAAATCTCATTGTCTGTTCTTCTATTTATGAAGATGGCTTTAATCTCTATTCTTGTTCTTACCTGTATTTCTTGAACCATTGCAGTCTCCCAGTTGCTTCTCTCATGTTCCTCCTCAGTCCTAGAATACATGATTCCCTACTTCATATTGCTGGAGTGACTTACAGGGACTTGGGGTAAGACATCGCATGCTTCTTTCCCTTTCACAAACATAAAGAAGATCTTTTAATTGTATTTACACAACAAGTGTATGTTTGTTGTCTCTGCTTCACTAAGTACATCATGTCCCTGTCTAAAGTCTCAGTGAGTGTGGGACCTGCTCCTACTGTAATTGAGTTCACTGGGTGGGTTATAGGAGTGGTATGCAGGCATCCTGAGAGCAGAGTGGAAGTGACCATACTGCAGTTCATGGTAGTACTTTCTACTGCACTGTGAACACAATTAGCTAGTTTAGAAGTTTACTTCTGTGCATTTGGAGGTCCTGGCAAGTATGTATTTGTGACTCTACATGTAAAAGCAGTAGTTGTATGCTTATTGTGTAGTACTTTATAAAGCAATTCTGCACGTGGATGTGCTACACCTTCTTTTTTCCTTCTTTTAAGTTTTATTGTTTTAGTCAACAATATTGATTGCTGAGCAGTTTCTTTTAGTAATGTGCCAAGCCTTTCTTTTAACACTCCAGCTCTGTTTTCAATATATTTGGATTGTCCTATGGCTGTTAATCTTTGCGTTTTTACTCTCCATACTAGTCTGCTTTCTGGCTTTAAATTTTTTTATCTTTCTTTAAAATCTAGAAGAATGCTTTGAAGTACTTTCTCTCCGTGCCTTCTGTCAGTTCTATTTAAGCTTTTCTGTGGTGGGTTAGGTTTAATATAGGAAAGAAATACACCCATCTACAACAAATGTCACCCTAAAACTCTTGAAATGCTTTTGTTTAAGCTAAAAGTAAAGAAGCCCTTGTCTTGCAAAGTATTGTGAGCTTCAAACCCAAAGTAAATAACTCTGAAAAATTATAAACAATTAAAAAATTGATGTCTTGAATTACTATTCTGTAGTGCCGTGGTGAGTAGTGTTCACAATAGCAGTAGTTTTTAATACAATTTTTGGTTGAGTGTTGCTGAAAGAACACTTGAGTGTATGATATTTCTCTTTAAGACTGTAATGACAGTGGGCTAACAGCTGTGAATGCTCTTGGTGGTTAGCATATGAGACCTTGGTTTGGTTCTTGTCCAGTGTACACACTTTATGGTCTGTGTTTGCGTGGCTTACTCCAGGTTTGTAGATATTTTAATATGCTAGGGAGGCAAGCTACATGTTTGGTGGGATGTTGGTGGTTAGAGTGGTTAAGAATGAGGAACCAGAAGGAATATGACCAGCAAAAACTCTTGCTAGAGAATAAAAATGCAGTCATTTAATGCTAGGACAGTATCAGACAGGTTTTGAGAAGGAGGAGAGCTGAAACTTGCTGCCGTTGTGTGTCAGGGTTAAATGTGCCTCGTCCAAGTGTACATCACCAACTTGCCAAAGTGAAATCCTAGTAATGATGCATGCATAGTATATTATAAATTATCTGTGTACATCTAATCTATCCTTTGATAGAAACCAGACCCTGAGGCCAGTGATGGAACAGATGATTATCATCAGCATGTAGCACTTAGCACACGCAAACTACTGCACAAATGTATAGCTAAACATTGTGAGACTGTCGCAATGTAAGAAAGAACATGTCTTTGGGGGACTTTGGATTGAATTTGTTTTGAAGCTAGGCCAGTGGTCAGTTAACTGACCACAGTGGTCTGTAAAACTAAAGTAACTGTTTCCCAGCTTTCCTGGTTTATAGATGCTAGTTAGTTAACGTCATTAAGCTGTCTTCTTGCTGGGTCCCAGCATGTTTTGCCAACACTGAAAATGCTCTTGTTGAGATTTTTTTTCTTTACTTTTTCACTTCTAATTATCTAGTCTCTCCTTCTCCTTTGGACAGCTTTCCCACAGGTGATATTTTTCCAGCTTTCTTGCATCTTGCTTTATCATGTGCTGATTGGAGCAGTCATACTGGAGATACGAAAATTTCTAGTCCAGTAGAGCATATCTTTGTACTTGTTTTCCCCACCTGGTTGGTTACATCTGTGACAGAACGTTGTTCATGTGTAAGGCCAGACATCGCTTTTAAGAAACATAGAAGGGAGACAGTAAGTATCTTTTTCGCCAGATCAATCCCACTGCTGTTGGCAGGAGTCAGATTTCTCTCAGGGTGGTTGATGTTTCTTGAGAAATAATTTGCTGATTACCTTGAAAAATGTCCCAAGATTGCTTCAGGGATTGAAATCTTCCATCTGCTACTGTGTACCTTTGCAGTCAGGATTTTCTGCAGCTGGTGAGTGGGAAAGTAAGTCACTGCGTTTGGCCAGATGTGATCCTCTGCTGTTATACATACACACAACACTTGCGAATTCTGCCTTTCTTTTTTAATGCCCTGTAATCTGCCAGTCATCTGCCGTTTGTCCTTACCTCTCAATTAGGTATTGTATCATCTGTGTTCATCCTTCCTCAGGCTTCTTTATCCTTGCTGATGGTCCTCCCTTCTTTCATGTACAGTTATTTTCAACGATGTTCCCACCTCTATATTCAAGGCTTCCTGCTTCTCCCATTGTTATAGATTTCTTGCACAGACCCTGGCCATCTGTTCCTTTGCCTTTGCATCCTTGTCCTATGTTTGGTTTTTTCAATGTCTTGCCTCCTTCTGCTGTTCCTTTACTTTTTTATTTGTTGTCATGGGAATACCCACTGTAACTTCTAAATAATACACAAAGAGCTGTGGTTTCATTTTATTTGCTAAAGCCTTGATTGTGAAGACAGAATAAAACAGAAAACTCCATCAGAAATTACTATCTGTGAGATTAGAAAACAAAATCTTAAATAAAACTGTATAAAAATCATCATTGCTCTCAGACAGAGATATTCTAGTTTTCTAACCTCATGGCATGGCAACCTTGCATGTTATGTAGGTTAGAATCTAAGAAATTTCTGTAGTTCTTAGTGTTTGTCGTGCTCTTTCATGATTAAATGCTGTGGAATATAGAGGATGCATAAAATAGTAAGATGTCATACTGGGAAACATGCTTCCAAGCTGGAAACCAGCTATTATGATTTTAGTGCAATTCCTTGAGAGCTCATTCTGTGCTTCCATTTTAAAAAATGCAGATACACTCATAAATAACTTCATGAATATGAAAAAAACACAGAAAGCAACACCTTTATGGCTTCTCTTGCACAAGGCATTGGCTTACTCTTTGTACTTGCAGTATATCGGCCTAGATAAGCTCCTTGGCTTCTCTGCTTCCTCTGCAAGAAAAATTATTCAGAGACACTGAACTATGTGTGCTCTGGTGTTTGTCTTCCTTGGGCTTCATGAAATGCAAACTGCACCTAAATACTTGTCCTCTTCTGAACTGTATATATGCTTCTCTGTAGTACAGCATCATGTGGGGACTAACACACTTACATTTTTAAGAATTTTGTGGAAAACCCTGAAAAAGTACTGTTTAACTAACCACAAAATTAAGGTGTTGGTGTACTTCAAGCCACATACTAGAACCCACACTGCCTCTGTGGTTACTTGCATTGAGAGCAATGAGTAAACAGCTGGACGTACTTTTCCCCAAATTATATATGCCTACCATTAGTATAATTTTATGTAAGTTGAAGAAAAAACAAAACATCCTTTTTGAAAGGAGACCCCCTTGTCTGCATGTATGCTCACGCATGCATGAACACATTTTGGTCCAGAAAGAGCAATTAATGTTTAAAAATTGAGCTATATAAAAGGAGTCCCTAAACCCATTGAGCTGCAGTTGGGCGGTGTCCTAATCTATATGGACCACCAGTACAGAGCTTCTTTTTACCGTTACGGCTGATCTCTAAGACTTGGCAGTAAGCTCTGCCTAATACTTGTCATGCATTTTACATTTTAGTATGTATTTCAGAAAAATACAGACTAAGCATGAGTTTAAATAGAAATTGAGACGTGATTATGGCTCCTAAACAGTTCTGTTTGCATTGTATGAATGTGGTTGTGGTGTTTCAGCTGCACAAGAATATAAATGATATGGTTATATTATCAAGGCTAGGGATTGCAAGAAATGTAAAGGAATGCATTTGTACTCAGAGGGATCCTCACTGAGACAGGGAATATAGAAGCAGAGGTTTTGTGTGAGGGTTTCTGGGGGAAAGCAGAGTGAAACCTGGGCTCTGACAGTCACCTTCATAATCTTCATGATTAGTCTGATATACTAGTTTTCTACCTGACTGTTGCTCAGAACATCTTAAAGCTAAACCAAAGATTGAGTACTTACAAAGCATGCTATTGTTTCTTCTTTTGGTTTTTTTTTTTTTATTTTTTCTTTTGTGCTGGTTTCAAATGCAGTAACTTATTTCCAAAATGTTTTATTAGATTTCTTTTTTTGCAGTTTCATTAATCTCATTTATTATTTCAAGGTGCTTTGGCTAATGCTCAGCATTGTGTCCCTAAGGGGCAACTCATACATCCTGTTTATATTAAGAGTTTCCAAAGTGTCTCTAGAAAACTTCCAACTAAACTGGAGGGGCCTGGCTCCAAGATAGGTGGCAGGTTAATGAAGACATCTCTTTATGAATGATTCCTCCTGGAATAACAGGAAAAAGGAGAGAGTATTCACACCAGCCCTGTGAGATGCAACGTCTGTGAGATTCCTCTGCTTCAGGCCTGAAGGAAGGGAACTCGGAAGTCTAGCAGTGTGAATGCAGCACAGAAAATAGGGGACATGGCTTTACATGCCTTTGAGCTATAAAGGCTTCTATTCACCAGTATGCAAAAAGGATTTAGGCCATGCCTATGGTGCATCAGTCTTTGGGAAGACTGGTATTAGCAGCTGAGCCGGTGGATCTGCTGCACCTTACTGCTTCCATTGAATAAGGAGAGCTGGAGAAGGACCAAAAGAAATCATATAATCCAAATCCTCCGTGTCATGGAGTTCTTTGCACAGAGATGCCAGGTTATGAAGCAGGATTTTGGTTCCATGCTGAACATGCAATACATAACAAGATGATGTGCTGCAGGAGTGAAAATTTCTTAGACTTTAAGTTGCTTCCTGTGATTCTTTTCTGTGTTTCAGAGCCTCAGACTTAAATTAGTTTGATTTTGTATTTATTTTGTGTTTATTACACAAGTTAAAGATATATAAATTTATATAGCTAAAAATGTATATTCACCTAGTTATTTAAATATGTTGCTGTGTATGCATGTTTTATAGGCATGTTTAATATTTGTTACTGAAAGAGGTTGATTTTGGTCTTTGTTTCATTTACCAGTTTGCTGAAAGCAATCAGAAAAAAGAGGCTTTACAAAAAAGCATTGAGAAGTCAAAAATTGGACGTGAAGATACTGTAAGTTGCTTTGGCGGGGGAGGCATTCCTACCAGGAAACAGAGCTACAAGTATGCATAGTTTATAAATACTAATGTACTTGTTGAAAATCCATTAAGAGTTCTGAATACTGGAGATGAGATAGGGACAGAAAAAGTCAGATATTAAATTTTTTTCCTTAGCTGGTCATGAACTAATGTGTAAAATATTGACAACTGGCTGCTCCAAGGCAGAGAAAAAGTGTGACTGCCTGAAGTCTGGTAGTCTTCCAGGCTTTTAAAGTTATCTTTAAATCTGAAAACTTGAACTGCCCAGAGGCATGTACCAAAGTTGCCAATGGCTGCTGAACTGCCAAATCCGGTAACTGTAAACTTAGGTGTTGGGAGTCTTTTTTTTTTTTCTTCAGTTTGGTTTGGTTTTAGTCTTATAAATTAGATTTCTGAATTACCATTCTGACCAGCCATGTAACCTTGTGCTGTTTGCATGCTGAAGCTGGTAACACTGCAAAATGATACTTAGTCTTCGTATTTACGATACATATTAAGTAGCATATTAGTTAGCAGTACTTCATATGGTATTCTAAGGTGTTCATTTGTTTTGAGATGTTGAATCTAAAGGGGTTTAAACCTCCAGTAAATAAATGTATAATTAGAGACAGCTAGAAGCCTTCAGGAGGAATTAGATTTTGCAGGAAAATGCCAAACCTTAGAATTCAAAATATTATATAGAAACCTTCTGGGTTTGACTGTAATTGGGAAATCATAGGCAAGTTTCTCCTGCAGTTGTGCTTGTCAGGTTTCAAACTGGACTGTTTGAGACACTGGGGCTTCTTCACCACATGGCCTGCCCTAATCACAAGATGCAATTGGTCCTGGAAATCCTGTTCTGGTTGATGCTTCCAGCATTTTAGTTCTGGATGTTACACCAGGAAGAAGTCCTGAAAAATCTAGATAAAGATTTAGGCTTCTGGGGAGCTGGTCTCCATGCCCCAGCATCTGGGAGCAGATTTCCAATGTGCATTTTCAGGACGTGCTGAATCCAGACTTGGCGAAAGCACTGTGAATACGGAAGTTTAGGGTGGGGGGAGGACATGCTAAAAGCAAACAATAAAGCACCTGAGGCTCCTGGGCTGCCATGGAGATAGCGTGACTTTGTAATGGCAACCTGGTTTTTCTATGCTACCCAGTGCCCTAGCATGAGTTCTTTTGAATATCAGCCAGTTACAATGTTTGGCTGTTACTACAGACTGAATTAGAAGTATGTGCTGAGTTGGGTATGTGAGGGCTCATGTTGAGTCAGTGTCTGCAAATTCTTATTGATTAATGGAGTATTTGAGGTTGATATTGTATACTCTCCCAACAAAGACTACCATGTCATAAATATCTGAAGTTATTTTTAAGACCACTACTCTTAAATGGTGTGGAAAAAAGCGAATAATAAATTAGGAAGGTATTCATATGCAGCATCCTGATTTGGGAAAATGTGAATGATAGGGTTTTCTGTAATGCTGTCTTTCATTACAAGACTAGCACTCCTAAATACCATGTAACCTTTAAGCCAAACAATTAAAAGATCTGTTTGGAGTCTGTCAAGAGTTCAGAGGTTGGAGAAAATGTTGTTTATCCATTTTGTCCTTATGTTTTTTTCTCTCCAGTTTGGTTCATTGAGAGAAGGCAGTAATGAAAGAGCTTTTAAATTTACTTTTTCTTTTTTTTTTAAAGGTTCTGGGCAATAATTACTGAATTTTATTTTTGTACCTCCCAACATCTCCTCAGGTGGAACGTGCAGCTCTAATAGAGGAACTTGCTGCCCTTCGACAGAAAAAAGAGCAGCTAAAGGCAGAAATAGACAAATACAGAGAATGTGACCCAGATGTCATTGAAGAAATGCGTAAGTTGTATATTGGGTTTTGTGCAAAAGTTCACTTTAAGTTCTGCAATTCTTTAGCTTAAAATTTGGTATGGAGAGGTAAGTCAAAGAATAGCAATAGCTGCTTTTCTTTTTAAAGCTGTAAGCAATACAGGTACACTGACCATTTCTTTTCATCTGTGTATATGCTGTAAGGGGGGTTTTATCAATATTTGCCCTGTCAGGAACTAAGCAGTTAACAGACAATCCTAAAATTGAAATATTCTGATGTGTTAAAATCAATCTCAAAATCATTCTTTCTAGAACCATATTAATTCTATAACTTCTAAGTGTTCTGAACCCTAGAATGAGTGTAGGAGGAGTAGTCTCTGGCTCCCATGTACCTTCAATTCCATGCTGTCGAAACAGGTATCTTTCTACTTACTTTGTCTTGTCTGTTTCAAATGGAACCATTTCATTAGAGACACTTAATTAGCATTATACGTAAGTATGTTACTGCATTGTTGACTTACTGTTTGTACTGTCTCTGACATGCTGGGTTTTGGTTGGAGTTTCTAATTCTAATGGAATACAAGGAATGGTGAGTGACTTTAATACTTAATGCAGAATCGGGCACTGAAACATACTTAATATTCTGATCCTTAGCATGAAATATGAAAAGCATGCATGAAATTTTATTGAATTTTCTCTACTTCAACTTTCATGTTTTATTTATTAGGCTCTTATGTTGCTACCCAAACATCACTGCATATTCATTTGCTGTAATGGCAAAATGCCATTAGAGTGATGAGGAACAGGCCCAGACCTTTTTCTGAGAAGATATCTAACTGAATCTTTTTCCTTCCTTATTCTTCTAACAAAGCCCACAGCTTTAAAAATGTGCTGAAAGAAAGCCAGGAACATAAACAGAGTTGGCAGCATACCCCCAAATTGGACAGATATTATTTATTTAGAGGGGCTGTGACACTTTTTGTCAGCTGTGTTATCTTTCCCCAAGGATTTAATGGTATGCCAGGGAATAAGCAAACTCAAGACCTGAGGTTAGTTACTGTGCTGTAAATCCCTCACTGTGTGCTCTCCTGGGGACAAGTTAGACACTTTCCAGCTGATTCCAGCTGTAGAAATGAATGAGGGCAGGCAGATACTGACAACAGAGATGGATTCGTAGTGCCAGGTATTTTAACTGCTGAGATACTCTTATAGTAAGCATTGCACTGAATGCTTTGAGGGGCCTCTCTTTTGAAGCAGTGAGCACGTTCCTAAATACTAGGCACAAAGGGGCAAATCACAGCTTGAATACTAGGGCAGACTGCATTAGCTGGTGACACAGAGGCTAATATCCTGAAGAGAGGGAAAGAAATGTAAAGTTAGTTATTTGGTCATGCATTTGTCTTTTTTTTCCATTGTTACAAGTGTGTGGAAGCTCCACATGACCTCTGCAATGGAGGGATGAGCAGGCCAGGGTGTTGGTGAGGCTAGTCTTGTTGGGCTGACTGTAGGATTCCCAGGGGAATATGCAGTAGTGTTTTGAAAATAATTAGTCCCTGACCTTTGATGTAAAAGTTTTTGCTTCATTTTATGTTTCATCAGTCATTGTTGCACTGGCAATGCGCACTTTTGCTGGCAATGTATAAATGAATAAATGTTGATGTAAATTTCAAGGACTTAATGTCTTTGTCAAAGCTGAATGGACTTTTACACACTTTGGGGGGGAGGGGGAAGTTTAGGGGCATTTCTTTTGTTCCAGAGTGTGGGGAAGTGCAAAGGCAAAACAAGATGAAGGAAGTTACAGTTATTAGTGTAAGAAGGCAATAAAGAATCTGAGGCAGTGGAAGGTGTTCAGCTAGACATGAAAGTTACTGCCTCTGTTTCACACAATAGCTTTATAACCAGTTATTGGTTCTCAGATTTTAAAGCATTTTCAAACTGCACGAGTGGTATAATTTTCTACTAGCTGTGCAAGATAAATAATCCTTGTGGTTATTTTCAGTTAGATCATCTGAGCAGATTATTAAGTCTATCTATTTTAGTTTTGAGTCAGAAGTCAGAGATGGCCGTTATAATGACACTCTGAGTTGGATTGTTTAGTGTAATATATTTTGTAATGGACAGTTGTCACTTTCTACATTTGGCTTTTCCCTCTTGTTTCTTACTGACTTAAACCTTTAAAGAAGTATTTCTGATGCTCAGAATAAAACTTCAGTCTATTAATTTCCAATCCCATATCTTAGAGGTGCCTTGATTTTTGTTGTGGTATTTTAGTGGTATATCAAATTGTCATCTGATTTCAGTGGCCTTCAAATCTGCTGAATGCTTTCCTAAGCCTTTTTAATTGCTCTTGCCTTAAAAGGAGCATTGCAGAAACGAACCTATTGTACAGTGATAAGCCTTGTTAAAATACACACTAATTCCAGTGTCAAAACAAAGTTTGGATGATTCATAGCAAATATCTGACGACTCAACTGAAAGCTGAACATCTGTCTTGTTTCCTGAGTCTTGTGGTGGGAAAGTCATGTTTGGCCTAGTAACTAAATATACTATAATGCATATTCACAGGGGGGCTAATCAGACTACTAAAATACCAACTCTAGTTTTTGCTGACTTCACTGTTTGTCCTTTTAATATCAGTAACAAATGTTCTGTTGTATGTTTTGGCTTGATTTCCTTGGCTTTTGTATTAGAGAGCTGAAGTATAAACTCTTAATGCCTTCCCAAATGTACAGCATTAGAACACAGAATTTCAGTATTTGCATATAAAATTAACTACAGTAAATAGCAGAAGAAACAGGATCTAGGGACTGACCACTAGAGGAAGCTACATAATAGTCTGGTCTTGTGGATATATTTGGGTAATTCCATTTTACGTGTATGGTATTGTGAAAATATGACTAGAATCTCAAAATATGTAGATTTTGTCTAACAACCACAGCAGTTCAGTGGTTAAAGCTTATTTTTGCCACTTGGAAATGTTGTTTAAGCCATCTTTTGTGAGTTGGGATTGAATAATAAATTCTTCCTCAACATTAAAAGCAGTAAAACTGCCAACAGTCATAGGAAGAAAAAAACAGGGGGCTGGGGATGCAAAAAAACCCTCTGTGATTTCATACTACTTCGTTACATTTTAATCCTTGTTTTTTAGTCCATTGTTTCTGAACTTTGAGGCATACTTTTGTAGGCTGGAGGATAATGTCCTGGGGAAGCCGTCATAGAGAAGAGATTCGCTATTCCTCTGGGAGAAAGGCTTCTATGACATACCACGTGTGTATGCAAAGTTGGATACATGTGATGCTGCT
Source organism: Lathamus discolor (assembly GCF_037157495.1). NCBI lineage: Eukaryota > Metazoa > Chordata > Aves > Psittaciformes > Psittacidae > Lathamus > Lathamus discolor. The sequence continues at coordinate 119,420,941 of NC_088884.1, forward strand.
AGATTCCCTTCAGATTATGGTCAAGGACAGAGGCATAGAGAATGCAAGCCTTCAATAGTTCATAATTTATCCATATTTTTGTAGGGCAAACAAAAAAATCTCCACATAACATCAGGATTAGCCTGCTGCGTAAGTTTCATTATTTCTGCCTGTCAGAGAGAGGTGTTAGGGAACTTAATACAATTTTCGTGACAATTAATTTTATAGAAAGGTTTGTCTGGCAGCCCAGACACATAAATGATATGGATTTTGCTCTGAGTTGTTGTCCAGCTTGTAGCTACCTACACCTAAACATTTCCAGTGTTCACTGTAAAATAAACGTTTCTAGAATTTCAGACTTCTCATTCTTTCACTAATTAGAGGAATGTTGATCTATATTATATTAAGATATCGTTGGGTCTTAGCCGTTTTTTTTTTCACAGTAGCCATGCTTTAGTTACTTTGTGCCTTTGCACAGGACAGTAATCTCATAAATAATTATGTACTGACTGATGCAAGCGACTTCCATGAGGTATGATTGCTGATATTTATAGGGCTGGTCCTAGCTGTTGTCTGTCAGAATTCCATGTTTTATCATGTTTCTAGAATGCCCAATTGGCGTTAAGTTTTGTCTTAGGCTTTTACCTTTAAAACAGTGATCTGAACATTTCAAGACAAACTATGTTCTCAAAAATCAGCAAACTTCCAGATACAACACGTGAAAAATAGCAATTTTGGTGGCAACGTCTTTACTTCTGCTCTCTTTGTTTATTTTTATCCTGTAGCAGAAGGCGTAAGTGGATCAAAGGGGCACGATTTCAAACCATAAATATCCAGATTCATTTTGAATCTGAAAGTGTGATCTCAGAGGCATTGCTACCAGTTCAGTTCAGGGTTAGATTATTTCATAAGATTAATACTTGGCTGTGTGAAAATAAACTTTGGGAAATCATCCAGACTTTATTGAATACCATGAAAATGCCATGCTTCATGTACTATGTACCTGAAAGTGTCTTTTTTCGTTGTGGATACCTCAAAAATTTCTAATTCTGATATGTCTAAACACTGAAAACTTCAGCTTGACAAACTGATGTGAAGAATTATACTGGGATATATAGACAGTATGAGAAAATAGTTTAGCAGTTTCTTCATTCATCTTAATATCTTAAGGCTGAATGCTGAAAAGGTAATGTTGATTTAGCTGCTGGATTTTGTGGGGTGCGTAGTTTGGGGTTTGGGTTTTCTTTAGGTTTTGGTTTGTTGTGGGTTTTTTTATTGATACACCCAGCTATTAAGTTCTGTTATGTGCAAATTGGATTGAATATGTGTTATAGGTACAGATGTATTTAATGTCATAAAAATTTAGCGGTAGATTCTTTTGGAGATTTCTTATTAATACTGGGAATAGTCCCTGTTCCCAGGGAGGAAACAATAGATTAGACTAGATAGAAAAGATTAGACTAACCTAGCTTTAAAATTAATTTCTTCAGTTTTACTCAAAATTCATCAAAATGCTGATAATTTACAAAATGGTTTAATGGGGTTTCTTTTATATTTTGTGGCAAAGACTGTTGTTCAGAAAACATATCAGAAAGGTTATTTGCACTAAAGAGCCTTGTCGGTGCTCTCAGTTAATGAACTATTAAGTAGCTATTTTTATAAATGTATTCAGATTTCTTTACAGAGAGCAATGAGATGTAATGATTAATTTGGAAAAGCAAATGTCTACAAATACTTTTAAGCCCAGTCTAGGTGCCACAAGATTAATAGGGTACAGATCAAGCCTATACAGAAAGTGGGGTTTTAGTCACTTCTAGATTCAATATGTTCAGTTTGCAATTAAGATGTTTTCCAGCTACTGACCACAAAATATGTGCCTGGCATCTGAGACACAAGCTGTGCTTTTTATGGTTTATGCATCAATACCATTAACAGAGATCTGCAATTAGAAATCAGTCATTCTTTTGAAGTTAGACTTGTGTCTCCACCCACACTTATGTTAGCCTTAGAGGGTTAAACTAAGCTTTCTTTGGAGTGAACCAGACACTTCCTTTAAAGTACACTGAAAAATACTAGATATAAAAGTAAGCAGTCCTTTTTTTTTTTTTACTTAGTCTCATCTTTATAGATAATTGTATATTTAATGTATTCATCTCCTGAAGATCTGGATGAGGATATGACAAGAAATAGATAACGTATGTTCATGTACACAACTTGTGGGCTACCTGCTGCTCACAAAAACAAAACCAGAAAGCCCAGCCCCCATTTTTCCCCCTTTTTCCTCCTTCCTCATGGAGTATCAGAATGTATATAGAAGTGCACCAGTAATGAAGGAATAAATTTCCTTGACTAACTCCATCAAGCTAAGGTATTTTCTTTGATTCCTCCACTCCCTAAACTGTTCTTTGACTGGCTTATCATTCAGTTGGAAGATTGGCAAATTAAATTACCTGTTCAAAAGCTACATTAAAAGACAAAGCAAAATGCTTTACCAAAGCTAAACATAATTTTTAGAAAGAATTAGGAATAAATCTATAAATGTATATAATCATAGTTACACGCAGTAACAGTACACATAAATTTTAACTGTTAAGTTGAAAAAGGAACAGGGTACTAATGACTGGAATTACAAATGTAAACTTGATCACTAATGCTCCAAGCTCCTTTGGTGATCATAGCAAGTGAGAAGGAATTGCAAGTTTAAGCAGTATTTCTGCTTGTTTATTTTAATCCTCTCCAATTTTCTCTCTGCCTTTAAAATCAAGGGAGGCTTGTTTGCAGTTTGGTTACTGAAAATGCTGGTCTTTTGACAGGCCAAACATTTGCAGAGCAGAATCTGGCTGTGATTACAGGAGGCCATAACATGATGGTTTAAGGACCTTCCCTGACAGAAGCAGGTTTAAAGAGTTCTCACCTTTGCCCTTAATTCCTGTGCTGTGGTTCACCAGTGATAAGAACAAGTTATCAGTTGGAGTTAGCAACTTTTGGTGTATATATTGTTGGCTTGTGGTAGACTCCGACGATGTCTTTAAAATCTCTTTCCACCAAAGAGTGTGTCTGATGGCTTTTGCTGGCTTCTTCAGAAGGCTTTCATGCATGTGGGGCCCCCAACACAAGAGAGACGTGGAACTGCTCAAGCAAGTCTGGAGGAGTGCCACAGAGATGATCTGAGGGCTGAAGCACCTTTCCTATGGAGACAGGTTCAGAGAGCTGGGTTTCTTCAGCCGGGAAAACAGAAGACTCCAGGAGAACTCTAGAGCAGTTTCCAGTATGTAAAGGGGGACTAGAGGAAATCTGGAGAAGGACTTTTTACAAGAGCGTATAGTGATAGGACAAGGTGGAATGGTTTTAAATTGAAAAAGGGGAGATTTGGATTAGATACTAAGGAAAATATTCTTCACTATGAGGGTGGTGAGACACTGATTGAGATGTGGTTGCCCTATCCCTGGAAGCATTCAAGGCCAGGTTGGATGGGGCTTTGAGCAACCTGGTCTTAGTGGAAGGTGTCCCTGCCCATTGCACGGGGGTTGGAACTGGGTGATCTTTAAAGCCACTTCCAACTCAAACTATTCTATACGGTAATTTGTCATGCATCTCATGGACTTTTTTGTCTTGCGGTAGTTCCCCTAAAGATCAACCAGGGAATTTCTGACCACCTAGGAGCACATCAGGTGACACATCTTCAAAAGGCATCTTCCTGAACTCTGAAATTAGTTGAACTGTGTAGAAAATGGATTTTGAAAGAACTGAGAGAGAAACAGGGGTAAGTAGCTTCTGGCACTTGGGAAAAAAGGAGACTGTAACAGCCATGAAGAATAATGAGCAAAGGAGCACCAGGACAGAACGATGCAGCTTAAGATATATCTGCACATATATTCCAAAGGCACAGAGCTTAAAGTGAAATAAGGGGCTTTTGGCTGAAGTTCAACATGGTCATTTGGCTTTTGGCAAAAGGCCTTAATTCTCTGTATTTCAGAGAATTTTTCTGTCTCTGTTTGGCCTAAAATTTGGACTCCAGCTAAGAGGTTACTCTGCAATGAAAAACTGACCTAAATATTTAGACACACGCATACATGTGTTTTTATACCTCAGGCACATTCTAACAAGGCTAATCTTCTGGGAGAGTGTCAGCTTGGGCCAACTTGCTTTAAAATGAAGCTGCATTTTAGCTGGTTAAGTGAAAAAAAGGAGCAAATTTTAAAATAGGTTGTCTTTTGTCAGTGGGGTTTTACTTCCACACGCAGAGGCAGCTGGAAGATCAGCTGTTTATTTATTATATGTATAACACCCTGCTTAAATAAAATGGCTACTCTAGCAAGATACCTTTTATTTTAAGTTAAATGAGAAATGTGTTGTCAATCTCATATGTTAGGAAGTCTCCCATATGTTATGGGATAAGTTGTGTTTTCATTATTGGTTTATCTAGGTTAGGAATCTGTATTAGGAATATACACTGATATGTTGTACTTTGCTATTTGCCTGCAGACATTCTGCAGGACAGGTTGTGTGTCTGCAAGACTAATCTTGGCACTGGTGGTATATTTCAGAATACTTCCAGTGTTTTTTTTCTCTCCTCGCCTTAATATCTTATGAGCTAGTTTCACTGAAAAGAGCAGGGTATCAGAAAAACCAATTTGGAAACACCTAGAAGAACACAGATTTTGTCTTTGTTACTGTAAGAGACCTTTGTATACTGGGAGAAGTTTGTCTTTGGTGTTTTGCCTGGGTTTTGGATGATACTGTGTTAAGTAGGGGAATACAATCCTGATGAAACTGCAGTAGTGTGAATCTAAACCCGTAATTGTATCAAGGTGTATTCATCCCTAATTCAGTATTAGAAAGGGGGTAGAATCAATGAAGCTCTATAATAGGGTCTGTGCTTCTGCTCAGTATTTATATTAATGAGGTGGATAATGGAAGACATACTTTTGTTACATTTGCACATGGCAAAACTAGGAGAAGCTGCATGGACCAAGGACAAGGTGAGATTTCAAAATGAGCATGAGAAATTGTAAAGATGATCTAAAAAATACTGAATAAAAGTCAGTAGTGGCAAGCACAAGGACATGCGCACATTCAAGGATATAGTGTAATGCAAATTATCTGGAGCAGCTGCTGAAATGGGGAGGGTTTGAAAAGATGTTTTACTAGTTTACAGGTTGATTTTTAAGACATTCTTGTGAAAAGCAAAATCGCCATACTAAGATACAGAAACCAGCAATGAGATATATGGGAAAAAATCTGTCTACTCAGGTTGGCTTTAGTGAGGCTTCAGCTGTATCACTGCAGCAGTGTTGGATATCATGTTTGAGAGGTATATAACTATCTAGGGAGAATTCAAGAGTAGAGTAAAAAGACCAGACATTGAGCAGCTGCATTCTAGGAGAAAAAAACTTACAAAAATAGAGCTCAAAAGACAGTTGTTTCTGGTGGGTTTCTGTATCTCCTTTAAAAAAGGAAAGGTATAGCCTGTTGCTCAGGTTCACAGAGAACTTGGCAATAAGTAATAGCCTTAAATTGCACAGGAAAAGTAAGTTGGATGAAAAACTATTCTAATGATTGCAATAATCAAACACAGAACTAGATTGCCTGGGAAGGTTGTAAAAGCCCTAACACTGGAACCTTAAAACCAGGCTACAAATACCTTATAAATGGCACAGGTAAGTTTGAACATGCATTGAATCATGTCTACAGAGGCTGAAGGACCTCCTGTGGTGCCTTCCAGACTCTTACCTGCAGATTCCGTGACACAAGGCGTGCAGCAGAGTGACATGCTGAACTAGACAAAACCCACAGTGCTCTGGGATGGGCCTCCTGGTGAAATGAATTTCAGCAACACAGAAGTTTGTGAGTTCCTTTAGCAGTGCAGTAGGTATGGAGTTTATTAGTAAACGAAGTGAGGAGGGAGGACTTATCCCCTGAAGAAAAACAGTGGTGTTAGGGAGCCTGAATCAAGAGGTGGTGTGCTTGTTTCCCTTTTGTAAGCACATTGCTTCCCTCTGTTCTTTGGGTAAGAATAGATGTATTTTAGCTAAGCAACTAGGATTTCAGCAGAATACTTTTTCAGGTAGAATAATTGAAAGTTAAACTGTGTTTTTTTCTGTGGCTATGTGATTATAGTCAACTTAAGTGCAAGAGCATGTCTTTTGCGTAGAGGCATCTTTTGGCAGCAGTTCTGACAAATTCTGTTGGATGCTTTTTCAGAGAGATACCATGTACATCCTGATGAAATTTGGCAGTGTGACCTTTTCATGTGGGACAGAGGGAGCTTTTGCTGATGTGACTTGACACTTTTTTCAAACACGCTAACAAAGATTCAGACCCTTTAAAAGCATATTCCCTGATATGTGGATCAGTTTATTAGTAGCTTTCCTGTGCACTGCCATGTCTCACCATGTAGCAAGACTGGCACTATGATATATATTTGCTCAGGTTTTATATACACATACAGCTGTGCAGCAGAAATACTAATTCATTCATATATCAATTTTCTTAGTATTTTTCTATCACAAATGGCTTATATTGTGTTCTATGCTTTTCAAAATAATTGTAGATGAGTAGGTAGGATACATAATTGTCAGCACTTGCTTGTAGTTCTGAAACTTACTCCTTTTTATGAATTAGTCAGTATAAATGAATGTCAGTATAAATAGTTCTATTGAATTTGTGATGTCATTGAAATGAGAAATCATATTTATGCATTAATTTGAATTTAGTAATGAATTCTGAAGCATTGTGACCTGTTGATGAATATCATGGAGATAAGTGTTATGTGGGATACTGGAGTACGGGGGAAGAATGATGTGTTATTTTGGATTCAAAGGAGTTGACAGAATCTGATGTGCTATCACTCTTCTGCACAAGAGCTCTTTATTCTGCTTATAAGAGGAAACACCTTTTTGGGGACCATGTGGGAAGGTAAAGATTGCATATAGTGCGGAGGTACCTTCGCCTAATACTTGGTCACAAAACATTTTTCTAAAGCTGTTCTCGATATGTTGTGAGCTACGCCATGACAGTGTTGTAGACTGCTTAGTCTCAAGCAGACTCAAATATGGACTTTAAAGAAGCCACTTGATCACATCGTAGCCATGAATACTTGCCAGTGGCAAGCTACAGTCTCTTGATCAGTCTCTTGTGTCAGTCTGTGGATGAATACGTCAGTAAGAGTTACTAGGCAATTACCCTTTGTACTCTCTGTGGATGACAGCGTATAATTTGTATGTTCACCTTCTAGCCTGGCCTTTAGAGATGGGCTCTTTAATTGCATAGGACGTTTTCACTAATGGGAAAGATTTCAGAAACTGTGCATCATAGGGTATTATAATGATACCTCTCCAAGAGAGGTGGGGAAACACAAATCTGTCATACTGTGATGACTGCAAGGTAAACAATGTTTCTGGAAAGTGAGGCCAGCCTGTGAGCAGGAGAATGCATAACTCTGCAGAAGGCAATGGGTAATCAGAGTCACTGGAGATTTGAGTTCCCATATTGTTCTTACAGTAGTTGCCATTTTTCATATGTAAATTCAGTGTAAGTGGATGAAGAATTACTACTGGAATTCAAATCCAGCTAATGCAATTAATTTACCCTGACCAGTTTCATGAGAGAGATTGGGTCTCTTTGGGCTAATATTTCTCACTGGCCCCTGAGAACAGTTGCAGCTGTTCTCTGCATTCCATGTAGAAGATTAGCAATTCACACTGTAAAGTACCCCCTTGCCCACATGCTCGAGACTGCAGTTGTATTTCGTATGTATCTACTACCAGTCCCACAGGTTGATGGGTGACTGTTTCCTTGGAAAGATGCTAATTGCCTCTGCAGTCATGTGCCTTTTAAGTGAGGAAATGCATACAATTTTCTTGTGGCATTTGTGGCACCAAACTAGCTTTATAAATATAACTAGGTTTTGTTATTCTGTAGAAATAGAGGTTCCTGGACCTGAAAACTGTGTTTACTTACAGTAATCCTTAAAATCATCTCCAAAATGCCAGAGTAGGAACAAGAAGAGGAAAGAAAGCTACAGCTCTTTGTTGATTTCCAAGTCTGTAGGTTGATGAGAGCACTTTCTGGCTATTGAGATTTATTTATTCATTTATTTATTAGTACAGCTATTGGAGCTGTAATGTGTTACCTTTGATTGTTTGATTTTTGAATACTGTTCAGGGACTGTTTCTTTAGTATTCCTTTAATGATATGTGCAGGACTTCAGCTTTTAGAAAGAACCTAAAAGTAGGTTTAAAAATGTTTTTGAGGAAATGGTGGTGGTTGTGGCTACCACAATTGTTGTTTACCCATGGAAGTGTCCAAAGTCTGATAGAAAGACCAACTTAGTCTATCTAGTCTTAGTCTCCTGAAGTATATATATATTGTGTTGATAAGGCGTGTAGCGGTCTTATCCCTGTGGAAATATTTGAGGCTTCAACCAGCTTTTGCCATTCCATTTTGGAATGCAAATAAGACCTTTAATTCCACCACCACCATCACCACCCCCTTCCAGGAACAAAGTGAGCAAATCTGGGGGAAAGGAAGCAGGAAAAGAGGAAAGAGGAGGCTGCAGTTCTGCAGTATGCCGAGAAGGATTGTAGGTCTCCCTGAGTCAGATCAGGAAAAATGTGGCTTTCCTGTGTTAAGATTTGAGCCAATATGTATTGCCAGTTCAGATTTGTTCAGAAATACTGCAGTGTTAATGTTTTGTGTTGCTGGCCTTTGCCCCTGACCCCAGGTATGTCCATTTGCTTTAGAAGGGTTCTTATTGCACCTCTTGCAGCTGTCCACATGCCCTTTTGTCAGCTCTGTCTCCTGACCTGCTCCCAAATCCCCGCAGGTCACTGGTAGAATGTCACTCGCCTGCATTAAAAAGCATGTTTTTAACCCTCCCTCACTTTATTTTTAGACATTCATTGCTGCTGGACCTTCCTTTCCATATCTTTGCTTTCCTCCAAGGGGGTAGGGAGGATTGTCTCTGTGGTAAGGACAATCACAGATGCTTAGGAAAATGGCTCTGTTCTTAGGAAAAAGCCCAGAATCTGAGCTTCTTGAGTTCCCCAGAGGTGGGCTGGGGTTCAGGGCAGAAGAAACTTCCGTAAGGACTCGTCAGTTCTAACTCTTTGACCCTTAGCCTTTCACCGTTTAGGGCGCATTTCCTGGTGTGTTTTGCTAACATAACGTACCAGTGTTGCAAGCGATGCTGCTCCTGGGCTTTGCATTGCTGTACTCACAGTGGTTGCTTTTTTTCAGTTCAGGAGAGAAAATGCAAGCTTCTATTTTCCTGCTCTGAAAATGCGAACTGTGCCTGAAATTAATCAGTGGAGGATACAGGTGTGTGCCTCAGCCATGTGAATGACTTGTACCCTACACACATGGGAGCAGGAAAGTCTATTGATGCATCATCACAGAAATTGGTGAAATAACTGCATAATGTTCAGAACAATGGATTATTCTGTTGCTTACAGATACCAGTTGTATATATTGTCAGCTTTTGTGCAGATGTATAGTTATAGAATTAACTAGGGCCTAATAGTAGTAATGAGAACATCTGGAGCATATGTTGTCTCCTGTATTGCTCACCTTTTCTGCATATTTGAGCCTTTCATTGCCTTGCACAGCTTTGGTACTGGAAGATTATTTAGTAGCTGTCAAAAATCAAGCTCTGATAGAGAAGCTCTGGTCAGCAGGAAGACCAGCAGGGTTTCAGCCAAGCTCAGGACCCAAAGGTTGTGTTAATTTTGGCAATTAGCCAGCTGCCCTCTATGTTGTCTCTGAGTTTCTACTTTTTACAGTTCACACAGATTGTGTCCTGATTCTTCTTTGGTATATGTATATTTAAGTTCCCATGCTATTATCGGCTTTAGATCTTAAACTGTCTTATTTAATGCAGTCTAAAAACCAGGAGGCCAATGGCTGTGTGATGCTGTGGAGCTAGAGAATAAGCAATTGGAAGTAGCATGTCTTTGAGCTGTATCAGTTCATAAAAAAGGAGTGTCTGGGGATGGCTGTTTTACTCCTTCATCTTTTCCTCACCCTCCATGCACAGGCACTTACAGATGATGCAACCAATGAAAGTCCAAGCAAGCAACTATAAAAGGCTTCTAGAAAGAAGGTAGTGGGCAGATGCCTTCATGTCTGTCAGTTCTTGTGGTGGAGTCAGGCATCTCTAGAAGATGTTGACAATGATGCAGAATTAGCTGGTGCCTTCAGATGATGAAGGTCCATAACTATCAATACCTGTCTCTTCTTCATGGATGAGGTGTTTCCCCCACCCCAGACTGAAAAAGGAATATGAAGGGAAAATTTAAGTGAAGAAATCGGTGGTTAAGCAGAGTGCAGTGCCATCCTGCAGCAGTGGCAGTGACCGTCTCACCTGATGATAAGAGAAGGTGCGAGCTGTCTTGTTTGCATGAGCTTGCTCAGGCTGGACATCAAAAACACATGGGTGTCTTGCAGCTTGCCAGGCTAGCTGGCGTTGCTGTTAATATAATATGCCTGATAGTCTAAGCAACTGTCAACATGGCAGAGTACATCCATACGTGCATCCCTATGGTGCTATCATATACATGGGTGTGTGGGGTAAATGGGAAATAGCAAGCAGCAAACACTTGCCTCGGCCTCTTGTGAATGCATTTCCTGGAGATGCTGTGTGCCTGAGGCTTTATAAGTCCTCATTTCCCCAGCTCTGAGCCCCCGGGCAGCAGAGTAATGTGAGGGATGTGTGTTAACCAGTCTCTGAGGCAGCCTCTTTGATATTCAACCAGATTGTTTGAACATCACCTTCCCCATTCTGAAGTTCTGCCTCCGCTTGTGATCCTTCCACACCTCTACCATGACACTTTGCTGCCAGTCTGTGATCAGTCCCAGGTGGTGCATGGAGAGAATGACAAGGTTAAAATAGTTCTTCTTTTATTTTTTATAACTTCTATCTCAGCGGTTTATTCTGTTCGGGGTTTTGTTTTGTTTGGGTTTTTTTTTTTTTTGTTATTTCTCTGCTATTTAAGTCATTGAAGGCACTGCCCACTGCAGGATTTTCCCATTATAGCTTCCTGCTCTTGCTACCATTCTTTCATTTCTAGCCACAATTCCATTATAAGCAGCCATTGCTATTCTAATCACCCTGTTGCCCAGCCTGTATCTGTTGATCACCCGAGCCTTTTCTTTGACAGAGATAAAAAGTCACATTTTTAAAAACACATGATCGCATGAAACGTGATCATCATCAAAACACACGATTTAACATGCATAAACAATATTTAAAGGGTGACAATTCACCATGCTGCCACTATTCTTTTTCTTTTTAAAGCACCATACTATCTGGTCATGGGCTTCAAGCACAGGGCTATGTGCTCAAGGCTGCAGGAACTGCGAGCTGCTGTGTGATGCAGAAACTCAGCTGGTTAGCTGCTTCCAGCAAAGCAAACCTTTCCACTGAGACTTGGTGGATGCTGTGGACTAGGCTGGCTCACCCATCATCAGGCAGCTGTCACCTTGCAGCCCTGGATCCATGGATCTCCCCCATAGTTTTGTTTCAAACTTCAGTACTTGGAGTCAGATAAAGCTTTACAGTTTTACTATAGAGTTCAGAAAAATGCTGAGGTAAGTATTATTGCTAACACATGTAAAATCTTGACCACTGAAAGCTGTTACTCTGCAGACTTGCAGTTGTGTTACGTAAAGTTCTGTTCAAAACGCCATTGGCTTTCAGTATGCTGTCAGTGCTGCCAGTCATGGGACTGAACAAGTGGGGGTGGCAACAAGCAGTCAGCAAAGGAAAATAAGGAGTATCTCTCAAGGCAGGAATAACTTGAATTTCTGATGCATGCAAGCAAGCAAAAATGCTGTCTTATCCACTCCCCTTTTTTTCCTTCCCATCTTTTTCACTTCATGCTGTGCCTATAATTATAGGCCTTTTCTAGAAGCTCCACTGGTTTTGAAATGGTATTTTACTGTTTTAAACATTTTTCACATCAGTTGCTGAAGTATTAAGGGCGGAATAATGACTGTTTGCCTTCCTGTGTGCTGGCAAATGATTTTTCAACATAATTTCATTTTGCCTGAAGTATAATCTTTATAACAATAGATAGCTGATCATATATTCACTTCTCAGTACCCCTGGAGACAGATTTCATGCTGACCATTCAAATGCGTATTATCATGCAAGTACTAACAAGACCAAGTGGGAATAACTAAGCTATGTGTAGGTGTGAGAACCATAATGATTCTGATAAATTCCCACGTTACAAACCAACCTGTTTGATTTGTTTCAGTACTTACTTTGATGGGAGCAAGGTGATCTAAGAGGAATTTTTCTTGATGCTGCTTTGCCTCATGGAAACTATAGAAAAGCTATTTGTAGTAATGGCATTTTACTAATACACATTTTTCTCTGGAGCAGTGGCAAGGGAAGGAAGCCAAGTTTAATAACCAGGAACACTACTTTCTCTTCATTTCATTGAGGTGGTTCTCAAAAGCTCGGGAAACCTTCCAGAGCAATATGATAGACTTTTGGATTAATGTGATAGGCTGTTACTCTTTTCCTTATCTATAGAGTCATGCATACCTATGTGATGGGTTACTTATGTATAGAGAGGATTATAAAATATTTTCCATCTCTGTTGCCTTTAATATCTTTAGGCCATGTATCTAGTTCCAATCTTGGTACAGACGATTAAGGCCTCAGGCAAACCAAACCAGGATTATTTCATTTTAAAATACACTTCAAAAACTCACACTTGTTCATATGGTATCTTTTATATTCCTTTGCTCCTGTTTAACTTCAGTCTGTGCTTGCTGGAAAGTATAAAACAGAAGAAGGGTTTGGAAGCAGTGGAATAACTTCCTTATATTGTGTGGTTCCCTAAAAATTACATCAATAAAAATCTAATCTTCGTGCCTTGCAACTATAGTATGATTTTACTGTGATGTATGATATTTTGTTGTGTTTTTCTTTTCTTTTTCAGGCCAAACAAACAAAGTAGCCAAGGAGGCAGCCAATAGATGGACTGGTGGGTATGCATTTATATTGTTTAACACAGCTTCAGACTAGAGCAATTTCAGTAAAAGACCTACTCATTACTAAGAATTCTAAACTAGATTAGGACTTGATGCAGGATAGACCTCGCTTACAAAAGCATGCAGGAATATATTTTACTTATAAATGATCACGGTTCAAAAAAGTACATTTTCTCAGTTTAGTTACTGAATGTATTTCACATCACAAATGGATTTGTTCTTCTGGTGCAATCTTGCACACTGCGTTAAGACCTACAATTTGTTTTCTTGATTGAGTCGAAATCTCTTAACATCAGGAAAACACTAACAGAAAGAGACTGGAAATGGCTGTGTCCAGGTATTCAAAAGTTTAATTCTCCTGTTTTGAGTTTTTGTCTCTTTCTAAAAACTAGAATGTTTTGTGGAACCTTAGTGCTGCTATCATATGACGGATGCTAATATAACGTAGGTATTTCTCATACTAATTTGTCGGCTTTGACAAGTCGGAAAAATGCTGCATGGTTTTTAGGAAGGTTACTGTGGTAACATTTTCATGGAAGTTTAACTCTATCTTCTGTTGTTGCTTAGCTTTGCTATATTGCTATATATTTCCATTTTGCAGAGCAAGCAATATATATGTCTTTTTTAATTATTTAGAATATAATTTGTAATTTTTCGGTTACAATTCATCTACTACTGATAGACTGCTCGCCCTCATCGATTATGCCAAGTGCAGTAGGATATCACTGTCAGTCTTTTGACTATTACTACTTTATAACTTCATTTGCACTGGGGTTTTTACTGCATATGAGGAAACAAAGTTATGTATTTGAAAATGACTTTTGGGAGTACTGTTGTCAGGGCTTTCTACTGTGGATGACAGGCTGTTCTCAAGGTCTTGACAGAGGTAAAGGAACTATGCCTCAGCCTGTAGAAAGTGCTTTTGCTGTTTAATTAGACAATTAGGTTATGTGCTGCAGCATATTTTTCTTCTCATGAGACAGTTTTAAAACCAAATGTCTGATGGCTAAAGACAAGAAAATATTTCTAAGGTGTATAGGCACAGAGAACACTTCCTGTCTTTAATGAATGCTATAATTTATGGGTGCTAGGAATGACGTAGTGAGTTTCAATCGATACTGCAGTGAAAAATTATGTTAAATTGAAAAGACTGTATGTGCTAAAATAATAGTCATGCGATGCTAAAAAGAAGTGCTGACTAAAATAAAGCTACTTTTTATCTATTTGACTTTCAAGCAAAATGTGTGTTATCTGAACAAACACAAGCAGGACTAGAACGGACCTTGTAGTTAATTTGAATCTTATTTTCGCAGTTGTAGACAGTCACACAGCAGGTGTCTAGTTGAAAAGGGACATAAAAAAATACTTATTATGCATATTCACACTTAGCTCATCACTCTACAGCAGGCTTACACTGTAATTGTGCCTTTCAGTCTTCCCTTAAGAAAGAAGCAAGGAAAGATTAAGGGAACCTCCAAAAAAAGAGAAGGCCTATTTTACTTGGTATTGAGTAAAAGGATGTCATTAACAAAAGCCTCCCATTTTCTGTTCTAAATCTACTTAATAATGATATTCCCCATTATGTACCTTTTTCATCTACACAGAGATAATGCAAATGAAAGGATTGTGTTGTAGCCAAAACTAATTCGTGCTTCCCTTAAATACTCAAAACTGGATCTTTTTCGTTCTGTTTACAGATAATATCTTTTCAATAAAGTCCTGGGCCAAACGTAAATTTGGATTTGAAGAGAGCAGAATTGACAAAGGTTTTGGAATCCCAGAAGATTTGGATTACATTGATTAGTGTTCAGCAGTTGATGACTGACACAGTTGTACATAGTTTGTTGAAATATTCTCAGTTGGCATTTCAATGTGTATCTGAATCCTCTCCAAGCAGCTTTATAATTTGCAGGTTTTGTTAAAGTTAATAAAATGATAAAAAGTTGTTGCATTTCAGTTTTTTCCTCGTACTCTGTGGACAGTAAGCCTCTTGGTTTCTTCCCTGAGACAGACTAAGGATGGGCAGGGGTTATAGGAAATAATTATCACAAAGTCCTGAGACTGGTTTTTACTCTTCTTCTGCTTAACTAGGAGTAGTACTAACAGTGAGAAGCTCCAGCGATTTGTGTCAGAACATGATGAAGACTTTGAAGTGGATACAGCAAGGGACACTGAGGAATACAAAGATTTCCCTTTCCCCCCTTTCCCCCCCTCCCTCTGCCAAAGGAATAAACAAGAGCCATAATCCATTCATGGAAAATAGTGAGACTACTAGTAGTAATAATAGTAGTAATTATATCAGTAGGAATAACAGCAATATTAGTAGTAATAATAGTAATAATATGAATAGAAAAGCTGAGGTCTGATTTCAAGTTGTTCTTTGCAAGCAGTCCTAGCAACACAGTAAGTTTGGGGATGAAATTTTGTTTAGTTTTGGAAAATACTAGTTTATCAGAGCAAAATCTGTTCCAGTGCATGTACTGGATTTGACACTGAGAAAGCGTCACTAGGCAAGATTGTTGCTGCAGAGGAGAAGGAGCAAAGATCACCCATATACGCATTTGTACCACAGTGCACCAAGGTTTAGGACGCTGATCTGGGATGTGGGAGACTGAATTCAATTTGCTGTTCAAAACTGAGCATCTTTGGGTTTATGCACACTTTTCAATTTCAGGGTAAAAAAGCAGCCAACCAAAATAACAGCAAATTTCAGAATGCCTTGTTTTTGCTAGGTGACATTTCACAAGTTTACTTCTAGCTCTGACTGATGTGTCGCTACAGAAGAGAGGGGCAGAGGGTGCAGCCTGGTCTTGTACCTCCCACAGCTGCAAATTGGAAGATGGCATTTCTGCTGTACAACTGGAGGATATAAGCTTTACCTTTTGGAGGCAGGTGGTAGATGTGTGTATCACTGAAACGTGACTGTCTGCCTTTTATGTAACCTCTGAGAAGAGCATCACTGAAAAGGTGACATTTTACTGGTGATATGCTCAGAAGATAGGCTGTCTCCCGTGACCTTTCCAGTTAAACAGTGTCCTAGCAGTTCAGTGCACATTAAAACCCAAGGATTTCAGATGTGCCCCTGCTATTGTCATCTCATCTATGAAGACAGCAAGGTTCTTGGGAAGATACCAAGTGGAAGATTTTCCTCTCATAGAGGTAGCATAGTGAGCTATCTGTTGGCTAAGGAAAATGTGATGCCTGGCACATAAATATAATGACAGTAAAATGTCACTGTCCTTACAACTATAATTGCAACATTTCCCTCTTTGTGTTTGGAAAGATTTGAGTCCTGATATATCCAATATTTAACATATAACATCTTACAAACTGAGTAAGACCTTACCAGCTGCTATGTGGTAAAAGCCAAATGCAAGCAGGTAGTATGGAGCGGAGTGCAGCTAAGTGATGGTGCCAAGCTGAAGTATTGATGCACATGTAGCTTGGGTGGTTGTTCTTTTAGCTGTGTGCTGTGAAACACTAAAGAAAGAGCTTTGTCTGTAGAATCTAAGTGATTTTTTTCCCCCCAAATGTCTTTTTTTTTTTTTTCTGTGAATCTATTCTGTTTCATCTGACACGTGTTAGAATCTGCATTTGAGAGCGCGTATCTGCCACACATGAGAGGATGACTCAGGCGGCTTATTCGTATGAAGGAACGTTGGGCACGTGAACTTGCTGATGGTCCTCACCTCTTAGTTTTACATGGCTAAACTTCTCCTCCTCAAGGAGCCTCAGGTAATTTATGGCCTGTAGCAGTTAGCGCACTGCGACATCAGCCAGTGTGGATGAGGGTTTCTTGCTGACTTTTACTGCTTTGGCTACTTTCCAAATTCAAGAAGGAAACGAAGATGACCAGCTATGTAAGTTTAGCTGCAATATTGTGGCTTCCTGTCTGTAGGGTGAGAGCACTGTGGATGGTAATAAAACCATGAAGTATAATAAATAGCAACTAAACAACTGTACTTGAGGTTGTTTTGAGGCTTGCTTAGAGTTGCTACAGTCGACCAACATGAGCAGTACCTTTTAAAATGTCAAACACAACCTTGATGCTTTGAACACAAAACTTAAGTAGTTCAAGTGCAATGAATTTATAGTAATGAAGTCTTCTGTAGAGTTTTGGGTTTGCTTTACAGGTACAGGATAGAACACAGACATGCGGCCATACCCTGTTTTCTGCTCCTCCCTCCTACTCCTGGTGTTGGTTAGCCAGCCTGGCAGGAGAATGTATGTCCGCCTGTAAGGACACAGTTTTGAAACCACAGCAGAAATTTCTTAGCTAAAGAGAGGCAGGGAATAGGCAGCACATTATCACAAAATGATGCCTATTCCTCTAGTGAAATAGATTCTTGTGTTACCTTTCTCATGATTCACTTTTAGTGTAGGTGACTTTCAACAGGAAAAGCAAATCAAGATCTTTTCTGAGACAAAAAGACAATTTGTACGTCTTGAATATTCCAAGACATTTTCGGACTGCTGCATCTGCTCACTTTTGGATGCTTTTCTTCTAAAAAAGATATGCAGCAGTCTGGTGAAGCCCGCAGTGTGAAGCCATGTACAACGTTCTGGTTTCAGTTGTGCGTTCTCTTTAATTTTTAAAAGAAGCTAAGGCTTTTGTTTTCTGCTGAGTTAAAAGTCACCAGCAGTTAACATGATTTTCCTTCTCCTGAGATGTTTTTGACTGTTACAACAAAAATGAAAACACTCAACTGGATCTTCTGTCCCAGTTGGTTTCTTTAGAGTCTTACTGAGATAGAATCTGGAATATTTCTAAAGAATCTAGCATGGAAAGGATGGGGTTTAAACACTCACTTCTGCTGTCATTCTTGTGGTTATGTCACCTATATCATGTGTATGTCTTCCTCTTTTTTCTTTTTTATTCTGCTCTGTAGGATTTTTGCCCAAGTAAGGTAAACATTTTCAACTGTTACAGTTAAGTCAGGAGGTCAGGCCCCTACTACAATTCAGGTTTATAACTGCAGCAGCTACTAGTGCAAAGTGTGAAAATCAAACACAGGTGTTCTTAGTAGAGCCTGCAGCTCTGACAGGAGCAGTATCAGGTCCAGCTTTTCAAACTAATCTTGCGGGGAGTTTATCATAACAGCACCAGGCTGAGCTGCTGGGTAAGCCTGTTCTTTGGGTGCGATTCTGATTAGCCACTGTGAAGCAAACCTAGACACAGGAGAAACCTAGACACCATATCTGCCCTGAAACAACCTATTTTTCATCAGCTTTTCTTTTAACTAGTCATCTGCCTGCTCTGTACAATGCCAAGCATGAGCTCTGGGGCTCCATTTGTGGTACTTGCAGAGCATTAAAATGTTAGCAGTCACTGAGGTTTAGGTTTTGATGTAGTTCAGCTGCTAAACCTTTCATTAATGCTTCCTCTGAAATGTCATTACTTTTGGGGGTTGTAGTTACCTACGTGTTTTAAAAGGGAAAATCCAGGCTCTGAAGCAAACAGCACAATGATGCTGTGACCAAGGGGCAAAGCTGGAACTGAAACTTACTGAGAGAACAGTGCAAAAAGAAACCCAGCCTGTGATGTAGACTAAGAAGTTTGATGCAAGAGCTCCTTGGAGAGTCCTCCTGTCACCCAGGCTTATTTCCATGAGCCAGATGATCTGGCTGGTGCTTATCTTCACTTGTTTCTTGTAGAGGTGAGGTTTGTATGATTATGTTTTCTGTCATTTCTCTCCTCCTTTTCCCTCCCCATGTTCTTAAATTTCACAGTGGATTTCAGCCAAATTCAGTCTGAGGCCCTGCAGTGAGAGCTCACGATTTATCTGTTCTCCTTGGCTAGCTGCCTGATAAATACAGGCTTTCCCTTTCCCACCTGCCAGTTTAGGGACCTGAGAAGGCGTAGAGCACACTGGGTATGGAAGGAGGAAGGAAAAATGTCAAAGATGGCTGTAAAAGACCAGGAGCATTTGGTGTCTGCTGGTGGTGGAGTTTATGTGAGGGCAGCCTTGCTGGGGTTGAGTTAAGATGGTGTGAGAAGGAACAGGGATCTAGGAAACTGGTCTCTTGGCAGACAGACTTTATTACTTCTGCTGCTCATGATTATTAGTCTAGGGGGTTGTGGTGCTATGAATTTACACAAGGCTTTGCTGAGACAGCAATTAGGTGTCTTGCCTAGTCTATAGAACCAGCATGCCCCAGAAGTGCACGTGCCTGCTAGCTTCAGCAGCTGAAGTCCTTGGCTAATCCTCAGTGTCAACAGGTGAGTGGACTCTTCTAGCTGCCATCTAGATACCATGCTTGTGTAAGTATTCTTCCGCTTAAGGGATCTGCTTCACAGCAGTGGTATCTTTTCAGCTTCCTTTTTTCCTTGCCCCTTCTGAGGTTTCTCCTCCATCCCTCCACTGTCATTTCCCTTTCAGATCTGCTTACAGAAACCACGTAGGCTGAGCGAGCAAAGCACTGCAGTCTGTACAGATGGTTGTCTGTCTTACTCCTCCGCTTGCTGACATGCCTTTCAGCACGCACACCTTCCAGTGCACAGGCATATAGGAAGGCAAGCATCTATGCTTTAGACTTGCCTCTTTAAACTGCATGTGCAGAAGGCTGCGTGTCAAGAAGACTAAAGGACAAAACCGGCTGTGAATACCACCACAAGCACCACTGAACTTTTCAGGGTCACTTCAGAAGCTTTATAATGTCCTCCAAGTGAACAAGTTGTTCTTATGCTAGGGACAATTTGGTCATCTGGTCATTATTTCACTCTAAACTAGTCAGGAATATTTTCCTCTTGGAAAAAATAATCCTGGTGAAGTATTTATAGAGAACAGCTTTCAAGCAATACCTGCTGGGCAATTTTCTGTTTCAAGTCATTTGAAGAAAACCCAAGTTATTCTGAGAAACGAAGCACCCTTCCACATGAAAGGCTTAATTCTAACTGGAAAAGCCTGTCCTCTTGTTTCAGAAACCCTGACCGGTCTGTTGGCAACCAGCTGCAAAGTAAATCCTGTAACCAGCCCAAGGGGCACCTTTCTTCAGGTGGGGTGATGAAATTCAACTGTGCCACTGCTGAAGCTCAAAAGGAAAATGCATTCAACAATATGGCTACTAGAGAAAGCCAGCGGAGGAAGAGGTTGTGTCTGAAGTGAAAAGGGCCTGAGTTATGGCCTGCACACCAAACCCGTGTCTTACAGGCATCCACCTCTTTCCTTGCCCACCTTTGTTCCTGTCACCTGTGTTCAAGCTGTGCCTCAGTAGCATTCCAGAGATCAGATTCTTATGCTGAGGTGCAAAATTGTTTGGTTTTTCTCACTTATGCAGTCTACAGTGGGGAAAAAAAAAATAAATTATTATTTCTTCCCCTTTCTGTTAAGAAAAAAAGGGAGGAGAGGAAAAACGTCAATCACATCAAGCTTTCCTGCGTTACCGTTACTGGCTACGCAAATAATGCCTCTGGCTGATCCAAGCATTCTGGAGGGTTTTTGAAGCAAGATAAAAGTCAGATTTTCATATCTTGTTTTCAGATTTTAGAGGAATTAATTGGCTACTGAGTCAGATAATTCTCCCCTCCCTATTACTCAGTACTTGGTCAAGGACATAATCCAGTGGCAGGAATGCTTTTTGATTAATTTTTTGCATGGACATCAATTAATCATTATAATACATTCTAGTCCTCTGTGGGCTTGCTTTCCCCCTAAAATATACTCTAGGGAATATGCTTTTGACTATGTTTTTAAATGTCAGTCAGTTCCTGAGATCACTGATTAAAGAAACCAAAGTCAAGGCTCTGTAGCAGACTCATTTGCTAGTCCATGGTCATTAATATTGTATCTATTTGAGAAGGATATGTAAGAAATAACACTGAAGAAAATTATACCAAGAGCTCCAAAGCCTGTGTCTCAGTATCATTTGGTGAAAGGCAAGCAGCTTTATTTTTACTTTTCTACTCTGCACTGATTTCAACGAGGTGTTTATTGTTAGCATCCTCAGCTATTAAAGAAAATAAAGGGAAGAAAAGCCAGGATGATATGTTCTGGTTTTGGTACAAATACTGGCCAAGCTTCAGCAAGTACTTTGTTTTGTTTTAACAGATATTTTGAACAACCCAGCTTCAAATCCATCTTCAGAGTCCATAAACGTTTTCTGGTCCTTTCAAGTAAAGGTGTAACAGAGGTACTGGTTTACTGTTCTGCCCTTAGATCGGACAGAATGGTAATAATGAAAACAGTTCAAATAATTCAAAACTAAAGCAATTGAAAATGTTTTGTTCAAAACTGGTTAGCACATGTTTGAAGCTGTCTCTTTCCTTCTGAAAAGACACCAAAAACCAAACGAAAATCTCCAAACCAAGCTAGGAGCCCTTTCTTTATCATTAACTGTCTAAATCATTAGAAGATTGCACAAACCTAGGAAAGCCATGCATGTCTGAGTAGGGCATGTGTCTTTCCTCTTTTGAGTAGGCATGATATAAAATCTGCATTTTGGGGTTGCATGCATATTTTCATTCTTCTTATTCTTCTTTGATGCTTATGCTAGTTACTGAAATTCAGAGTTTCCTGTTAAGCATCCTTTACTGATATGCAAATGTGGCTGTTGAGAGGAACTTGGGAAATGAAAAAGGGGAATTTAATTTGGAATTTTTTGTTCTTTGTAGGCTTTCTCCTCGTCAGTCTTGAGCCAATGGAGTGGGCATTGTCTGACCTCTGTTTTGGACCCAGTCCCTGAATTAGAAAAACATAAATGAAAAGCACTGATTCCTGAATTACTGTGCAACTATCTCCTATACCAACCCCCCTGTGGCATCATCCAGCTGTTGGTAAGGAGCAGATACAGTGACGAGTCTTTGTAGATGTTTTTGCCTTTTTATGGTTACTGTTGCTGGTTAGTTTGTCTCTGTCCTGAATTAAGGCCAGAGGGAGGAGGGTTCACTGCTTAAAAGCATTATCAAGAGCTACACTTAGATCTACATTTGATAGCAGTTCCCCTCTCAGTCTTTTTAGACAAATTTATTTTTGACATAGTAACCCTAACAAACACTTATCTTGGCGAGTGAGTGGTGAATAATTGTGCTCTAATGCAAGTGCTTTTGCATTGTAAACTAGTTCATAACAGTGAATGCAATCATTTTCAGTTAAATACAGCACTTCAGAGGATCAAACTTGCAGGTGCTCTATGGGGTCACTAAAAGAAACCATTTGTTGTCAATCCATCTACTTGACAATGTGGGTGGTTTTTGAAGGTAATATATTTCAGGAGTGTTAGTTTCCCCCAAGCCAGTGCCAACGGTTGTGTCTTGTATGGACAATGGCAATGATGGTGGGATGCATAGCCTCAGCTTTTACTGAAATGAAAGAAGATTTGCCAGGAAGCCAGCAGAGTAAGAACCTTGCGAGCAGAATCAGTGTACTTGAAAAAGAAACATTCCCCAGTAGAGATGTTAGAGCAGCTCCCAGTACCTAAAGGGGGCCTACAAGAAATCTGGAGAGGGACTTCTTACAAAGGCATGTAGTGGCAGGACAAGGCGGAATGGCTTTAAACTGGAAGAGGGGAGATTCAGATCAGGTATTAGAAAGAAGTTCTTTACTGCGAGGGTGGTGAGGCACTGGCACAGGTTGTCCAGAGAAGCTGTGGCTGCCCCTTCCCTGGCAGTGTTCAAGGCCAGGCTGGATGGGGCTTACAGCAACCTTGTCTAGTGGAAGGTGTCCCTGCCCATGGCAGGGGGGTTGGAACTGGAAGAGCTTTGAGGTCCCTTCCCACCCAAACCAGTCTGTGATTAAGTCTTTACAGCTTGCTTGACTTCTGAGCACTCTGAAGAGCATTCACATCTGGTTGAGGTAATTTACTTTCTCATCTGCTTGTGCTCCCACATCCTGCACAAGTCCAGAGTTCGCCTCTTATCTTTGCTCCACCTGACAGGTGTCGTCTTATCTTGGGTTGTGGCCGTTAGAGGCTGGCCCCGAGAGCCTGTGCTGCAAGGCTCTCCTTCCAGTGCTGCGGGTGGCTGTGGGCCGAGATACTGCTCCTTGGTTACTGGTGTGGGGAGAACAGCCTCGTATCTGTCTGGAAAGCTGAAAAGCTCTTGATAGCCTTGCATGATAATTTTTGTGGCAGTGCTAGTACAACATCATTCCCTTTATTTTAGAGCTCATATCCACTTACTCTTTCCCTTTGAAGTCTGAAATTCAGATAATGCACGTGTCCGGCCTCCTGTTCCTCAGCATTCGAAGTTCTAGGAGAAGCAATAAAAATGGAAACTAAATACAAAACAGAGCAAAGGCTGAGGATGAGGGGAAGGAAAAAAACCACCTCATGTCTTCTACCCTGAAGTCAATGTTTTAACACTGTTATGTTGAGAAAGACCCTAAAAACATCTTATCTCTACCTCATGCTGAATCCCAGATCAATGTAAACTGGCTTTTTTTCTTCACAGAGGATGAGTATTATCACTTGCAGTCTCACACAGCTACTCCCAAGATGGGAAACCTTGGGGCAATATACACAAGGAGCTTTTATTTGCTCTCATTTCTATTTAACAAGAATGAAAATTTTAGGTGCCAGTGACTTCATGCTTGCAATAACCATTATTATAATGGCTTTTCATTCCCTGCTGCAGAGGGATATTCTCTGGCTGTGCAAGACAGTACCTCCTCCTCCTTTAGGACTTGAGCTACCTTGGTGGAAATTAACCCTTTCACTGTAAAGAGCAGACCTGCAAGGTGATGGGCCCTTCTTAAAGGTCACAGCTTTCCCTGGCATTTTGAGATCAAAGGGCTGGGATAATGCAAAAGACCCTCCAAGCTCAATATAAAAGGGTGACCCGTTTCTGCTTTGGCTGGAGTAAATCACAGACGGGCAGTCTGGGGTTATGTGTTTGTTTCAGTGTATGCCAGATTTTACAGGTGAGGTTAGTTGCTGTTATCAGCAGTTTCCTCATGGCTGGTGAAGGAAATATTTGCCACCAAGGTGTGCAGTCAGCGTCATGGTAACCCTTGGGGCAGCAGGCATTTGTCAGCTGGGGAATGAAACCCAAGCTCCTTCCTAGTAAAACTGAATGACACAAGAAAATAGCACGTTAATCAAACTAACTCATGGAGAGGTGCTCACCAGCCTCCGGCTTTTGCTCATTGAGAGATGCAGTGCCAGCCAGCCTGGCAGAAGCTGTATCCTGGGAGAATCTTTCAAGGCCCCTGCCCACTGCTTTGAAGGTCATAAAGGCACAGTGATACGAAGCTGTAACAGCTCCATTTAGCATGCTATTCCAGGCCTGTTTAAAATGTGTTACTTTAGTTCTTCAGACCATATGATCGGGTTATCATCCCAGTTAAGGGAATGAGATGCTGCCGGTTCACCATCCTTTAAAAATAAGCTCTGTACCATAAATGCTTTCTTGTTATTCTCCAAATCAGTTTCCATGGTAACTCTGTCACTGGAACAATCTTTTTGTCGATGAAAAGGAGGAAAATAATTTCCTTTTTAGGAATCCTTTGCTCAGCCTAGTAAAATTCCCTTTTTACTTGAACCCTATTCACCTCTAGGGAATCGGGATTCTTGCCTTCATTCGCCTCCACCAAATGTGCCCTGGGTTTCACCTCCACAGTTTCCATCTCTCACTCCTTTTTGCCTTCTGAGTTGAAATTGGTACCTTTTTGCCTCAGGGGTATAAATCTGGGAGGTTTGTGCTACAGAATTGTTGGTGTGTGGCTTCCATCTTACCTTTCAGCTAAAGCTTTTTCACTTGCACACCCTTTTAATCAAACCAGGTCTGGGAGGCAGTGCAATGCAGGATGGTGCAGGGTACTGGCCTCTTCCTCCTTGCTGATGCCTTCTTACATCTCCATCCCAGGACATGTTTCAGCCAGAGCAGCACTTGATGCCAAGGCAGAGCCTTGAATCTGCTGTACGCTGTGGAGCTTCTCTGGAGGAAAGCTTGTGATGGCTCAGTGATTAGTCATGCAAAGCCTCTGTGAACAAGACTCAAACACCACGTGCTTTGTAATGTCTTGCTGCAGAAACAGCTGTCGTGTGTTGAAATGAAACGTGAGATGCAGCTTCAGCCGGCTGTGGAGAAAAGCAGCTCTCTCTGCAGCATCAGAGGGCTTCCAGACTGAAGAGGGTTTGTTGATAAACGTGCCTCCACCAAAAGCAACTTAAAGTGCAGCTCTATTGCAGCCCGGCCTCTGGAAGGGACTAGCCTTAGTGTATCTCCATTGGCATCATAAATAGTACTGCTAATTCTTTTATTTCTTGCTTATGCCCCCATTTTACCTGTGAACTAAAGGAAAGATCGTACTCCACAGTGCAATTTCTGTAACTGAAGCTTTCCTGGCATGCTTCAAGCACAACACAATCTCCTTTTCTCCTGGCCCCTCAGCAGGTTATTGAGTGTTTTTCAGCATCTGCCTTGACATCCCTGGGGGCTCGGAGTACAGCTCTGCTAAGTAAATCATCCTTTAATGCAGAGGCAATTGAGCCTGGCTCTGAATACAGCAGGAATATGCAAACTAGATGAAAGTCATTTTGCTTCCTGCTGTTTTCAGAGCCCCAGATACCTTGGATAGGATCTGGGATCTCAACAGGGCCTGGCTGTAAAGCAGATGTATTTTTTTTCTGAATAACCGTATTTGGAATTGACAGAAGCCTTGTGTCCTTTTTCACTTTGAGGATCAGCCTCATCAATTCAATGCTTTTGAAGGATGCATGCATTATCTTCAGCTACTTAAAGCAGAAATCCAAACAAACCAACTACCAAGTTTTCAAGGCCAGGCTGGACAGATCCTTGGGTGACATGGTTTAGTGTGAGGCGTCTCTGCCTGTCTTGGTTCAAACAAAGTCACACAGCTCGTCCACTCACTCCCCACCCCTTCTTTCCCTCCCCCTGCTCCTGGAGGGATGGAGAGGAGAATCAAAAAGAATGCAACGCCCACAGGCTGAGATAAGAACAGCCCAGTAACTAAGGTATAACACAAATCACTACTGCTACCACCAATAATAATAATGATAAAGGAAACAACAAAGGGAAAGAATACAACACCTCAGCACCAGCTGACCAATAACTCGCCCAACTCCACCCCACCAAGCACCAACCGATACCTCCTCCAACCCCGCGGTACCCTAGCCCTTCCGGGAAACTCTCCGTTACATCCTGGGCATGAAGTGCTGTGGTATGCAATACCTCTTTGGCTAGTTTGGGTCAGGTATCCTGTCTCTTGCTTCCTCCCGGCTTCCCCTCCTCCCTGGCAGAGCATGAGGCTCAGAAAGTCCTTGGTCAGGCTAAAACATTGGTGTTATCAGCTCTGTTTCCAGGCCGAAAGTCAAAACACAGCACTGCTCCAGCTACTAAGGAGAAAAATAACTGCTACTGCTGAACCCAGGACACTGCCATGGCAGGGGGTTGGAACTAGATGATCTTAAGGTCCTTTCTAACTCTAACTATTCTATGATTCTAATTTTAGTCAGTTATGCTGTTTCTAGTCTGGAATAGGAGGGTTTCCCAGGAGAGAGATGAGTTTGCGCTCTTTTTCCTTCAGAAAGCTGCATCCTCTGTTTTCTTTTCACATGCTGGTCATGCCAAATAGGATAAAAAATATCTTGAATTTTTCCCCAAAGGAATGGGTGTAAATTAAATGCTTAGGTTTGTATAAAGCAAAGAAAGATAGCCCTGCTCTCTTGCTAAAGACTCATGAGTTGGCATAATACCTAGATGTGTCTCTTTGTAGGTTAAGAGTTACACTATGCCCATGCAAACTCTTACCTCAGGTTGCTAGGACCATGAATCACGTGGAATATATGATTCTGGTATTTTCCTTGCTGGTTACTTGCACAAAAAAATGACCTTTTAGAAATACCAGCCTGTCCTCCTTGCTCTTGCACATCACATTAGAATGTAAGTATATAAATAATTTTAGACCATTTTATCCTATGACTTTTTTGACCTTTCAGTTTAATGTAGTTTCTGTTGGTAAGATGATTACTCAATGAATGCATTTAATTGTTTTTGTTCATCTGTAATTGCAATTGCATGGCCACAGATAAATCCAAGTAGTAAGGTACCCATTCAGAAGTTTGCATTGATCTACATACTCAATTAAGAGAAAATAAAATATTATGCCAACAGACAACATAATTCCTTTTAACAGTATGTTTAGCTTGAGTGGTATCACGCTTTTATATCCATATAATTTACTGTCCCTCTCTCTCTAGTCCTGTAGCTCATGTTCTTCACACATGGCAATCACCAAATCACAAATGTATTTTCAGGCTGAAACTTTCACCCTTTTTTGCTGTAGGAAACACAGTTATATATATCCCTCCTCTTGGTGTTTTGGGGACTCACAACAGTGATTAAATTGCCTCTTGAGATTCTTATGCTAACAGTTTCTAGCCTCTGTGAAAGAATATTATTAGCATGAGTTCTACTTATTGATTCAAAATGTTTAACTTAATTGTAGACAAGAAAAAAAGTTACTTGGTAAGTTGCGGGGTTTTGTTCTATTGCACTGATGAATGCATACAGATGTGAAAGCCAGTTGGCCTGCTCCTGGACTTGAAGAGTTTCATGGCTGAGAACAAGGTCCTGGTGTTACCCCATGTATGTGAAGATGGGTTTGCAGTGCCTTGATGTGAGAGCATGGGGTTGATGAACCACCCTTCTATAGCATGGAGAGCAAACATGGGGAAGAAAACATGGACAGATTGTAGAATCACAGAATGGTTAGGTCTGGAAAGGACCTTAAGATTATCAAGTTCCAACCCCTCTGCCATGGGCAGATGTTGGCCTTGTGGCATTTTGGCTTCTCCTCAAGTTGGATAATGGGCTCTAGGCAGCTGGATGGTGCTCCAGGCTGCTGGAGCAGTACTGGATAATGCCTGTGTGGAGTCAAACCCACCCATGAGACTTCATGCTGATTTTTTCTTTCCTCCAGGACATGGATAAGACTGATAAGCTGAGCCACTGCAGTGGTGAGCAAGGAACAGGTAGGTGGATACCCACCACCTCGGAGACCTCGGCATGCAGCAGTAATGAGCCCACACTATAATTCTGGCTGTTACTTCTTTGAACTTGCTACTCAGTTTTAACAACTGAATGGATCTCAAAAATGGAACAGAAGTGAGAGCAAAGGGCCCTGAACGTCTCACAGAGCTTCAGCAGTGGGTGTCCACCCTTGGCCCTGGGCCCCACACATGCAGCTTGAGGGCAGGGCAGAGAGGCAGGCACTGTACCCACCGTGCAGGCAGGGACTCTGTGGGGCCTGCGATGAGAACACGTGCTGTCCATCACCAGGCAGGAATGCTCACAGCTGCAGGAGGCTGTCGCATAGCCAGGCAGTCTCCCTATGCCCCTCTATTTGCCTTCCTCCTCACAATAACAATGCACTCAGAAGTCGTCTAGCTGTAGGGATGCCATAAAAAATTTCCTTACTTTAAAAATGGCACTTTTGTAACCTGCAAGGGCTATATCCCCAATTGGGGTGAAACAGGGTGTGTGTTGTGTTGCCTGCCTTTTGACATGTAGGAATAAGCTAGTAGCTTGTTAACAGTACCTAGCAAGTGGGAGAAGAAAAGTGGCTTTAAACCCAACTCTGGTGAGGAGAAAAAGCAAATGGAAAATATGCGTTTTTAATATGCCACTGGGTAAATTTATAAGAGCAGAACAACATTGGTTGTAACCTGATATCCCTCAGGAATGAGGGAAAAGCTGACTGCTTGCTCCACTGAGCCAAAGAATAAGCAAACATGTAAGTGCAAGTGTGCAGTCAGCAGCATAAGGAATAACGCTTCAGAAAGCCAGGAGCAAAGCCAGAGTGTTGTGTGTTAGGAGGCTATCAGTTTCACACAGAAACACAAACTATTATTTGTAACCTATTTGTATGATAGCCTTCAACATCCTAAAGAAAGTCCCAATCCTTCTGCATTTACCCAGCCCCCAGGTGGCTGTTTTGGCAGAATCTAAGGAAATACTGCATGTTAGCTATCTTATGATTTCTTGATGGAAACTGAACAGGTTTTGGATGTAAACATGTAATTCATTAGAACAACCAAAATGTATTTCCTAGGATGGGTAGGCTGGTCCAGAGGCCTGCCTGTTCAGTGTTTTATCATGCTCTTTGGAGCGACACTGCAGTTGAGTGTCACCCAGCATACACAATAGGTTTGGGAAAGCAACCCTGCACGGCCTTCAGGCACCCTGCATGGTATATTTTTGGCATGGCATGCAGAGAATTAGGCACCCGGCTCCTGTGGCTGGTGGGATCCACATGGCTCCTCATCCAGGCTGTCCTGGAGCTGTACCGCTTCCTGCTCAGCTGCAAGTGCTGTGCTGCTGCGAATAGCTGGTGAGAGAAGGGCCACAGCCCCTGGCATGTCAGCACAGTAGATGAATGCATGCACATCCCTAGGGAAAGGGCAGAAGTGCTGTGAGGTGAAGCCCTGCGCATCAGAAATGTGCTTTCCATAGGAATTCAAAGTACCTGCAATTATTTGGAAGGAGGCTGTACAAGTGCCAGCGTTGGCTGCAGAAGACAATGACAGCGATTACAGTTGCAGGAAATTGTAGGTGTTCTGCAAAAAGAAATAAATAAGACTAAAATTGCTTTCTGAGAAATAAAAAAATCTTCAGAATGTCCAAAATCATCTGTTTTTCTGCAATGTTTTTCTAGGTAGCATCTGCAAGTGGATTAGAAAGTCATCAGTATCCAGGCTGATCCCCGGCAATAGGAATAAGAGAAAAACATTGTTCTTTCTGCTTTTCCCAGGGCAGCCTGGGCACCCCTGCTCCCAGCTCTGCCCTGGGATCCAACACGTGGCAAGGGTTTCCGCAGAGACTGCTCAAGAAATCAAACCATGTCAGGTGAGGGGAGCGATGTGGCTCCTGGGCACCCATGCCTACCATCCTTGGAAGAAGCATCCATACTCACACGTGACATTTGACCTCACTGGTCAACTGGGGCCCTGAAGGGGACTTCAGTACCCTGAGTCTGTCCTGACATAGTCAACTCTCGTCTAGGATTTCTGTGCTCTAAGTAGTATAGGCATCCAGAAAGGACTGTTGTTGATGCTACGGGTTGAGCTTGAGTTTCATCATCTTTCCCATTTCCATGTCAGAGAAATTGTAGTGATTCATCTTAGCCTGCTGCCCACTTCACTGCTCCCCACGCAGCCCAGGTGCAAGCCAGTGCCTTTCCTTGCTCCCTGTTAAAACCAGCCCTGACAGGAGTACAGCCAAATGCTAGTGTTTTGGGATAGTCAGGAAAACTCTGTAGTAGCAGTCCTAGTCCTCTGGGACACATTTATTTTCTCCCTTGTAGTACTCTGGCTGTTCTTTTCCCTACAGGATTAGCCCCTCACTAAATTTACTCACAGCAAGGTGCTGAGGAAGGGAGCTCAGTAAGAAGACCAATGGCCGCAGCCGTGCTACTCATCTGGAAACAGGTGAGGTGTGAAGACAAGTCAAGCCCAGGGGTGATGCCCCCTCATCACAGCTCTCATGCGGCAGGCAGTGACCCCTGCCCTGGCTAGAGAATCTGACCTGCACATGCATCATGATGCACTGGCACCGAGCATGGCAGCGGCCAGCCCCATCAGGTTCTTTGGGAATATAAAAGAAAGAGGGGACCTTAAGGCTGTGGCATGAAAAAATCCCTGGTACTTCACAAAGTGCATGTGACATGGTTTTTCTAGGTTACCTAAATCCCCCCTCGGTTTCAGATGGAAGTGAAACTCTTACTTGTGGCCAAAACTTGAAGGTGGGGGGAATAACTGCACAGCAGCATCTTTTCCTCAATCTGGTTATTCGATCAAGTAACTGCAACTCGCAGGTTTCCAATTGCTCCCCTAACTGCCCTCTGGCCTGTACCATAAAGAAATAAACACATGCAACCTCTTTTTCTTGCAGCAGAACATCTGTGACCCATTAACATTTGATCCCAGGCTGCAAAGCCAGCTTTAGAGCCAGGCCTGAAGCATGGCTCGGGCAAAGCAGTCGTTCACTTCTATGTGAGTTTGGCATTGCCGCTCTCGAATATTTTATCAGCATGTTTATTTTTGTTATAGTAGTGTTCCAGGACTTCAGCAAAGAGCTACAGGAACGTTTTACTGTGTTTAAGTAATCTTCAAACAGTAGCGGTTCCAATTTGGATGTATTCTGAAGTCTTTCTTATTTCTGTGCTGTGTTTTTTCAGTGTCATCAGTGCCTCTTCCTCCCCCAACTGCATCTGTACGCACGTGGAACTGCTGCGTCTTTGACAGCTAAGATTTTTTCTGGCATACTGAGATACTGAACTGATTCTGGTTTACCTGGTTTTAACCTTTTGGGCTAAACTTTCCCATGCCCTTTATGTCCCTCCAACTAGTTTATTTTTCTCATTTTTAGTTGCAGTGAAAACCAGCTCCACTGGACTGAGGTTAAGTAAAACTGCATTTTACCCCTATTAAAACCTTCCAGAGCTACTGAAGTTGAAAATTAAACCCCACAGTAACTCTGCCATGGCTCACACAATCTCCTTTTTTGTTCCATCGAGCTTTGGCTGCATCTGTGCCCCAGTGAAATACCGTGGTCTTGTGAACAAGATGCAGCCCACAGACATGATACGGCTCTCTAAGGGCTGCCTTGGCACCGGGGTGCATCCGGCTTTCACTGACAGCATTTGTCATTCTGTGAAATCCTATTTTACTGTTTTATTTCTAAACCCACTCAGGCCCAATGGCTTTTCACAAAGCTGGTGTTTATTATACCTGTTTGCTACAGACTGTCCTTTTGATCTGCTTATGGGCACCACTTTCCCTGGAAGTGTTCAAAATCCATGTAGATGAAGCCCTCAGTGACATGGTTTAGGGGTGGACTTCGCAGTCCTGGGGTAATGGTTGGACTTGATGATCTTACAGGTCTTTTCCAACCTAGTTGATTCTATAATCCTATCACATAGCTTACTTGATCCATAAGGTGCTATTTTCCATGGGTCATTCCTGGTTTTGCATAGGTCTCCCTCTGCTTATCACTCTTTCTGCTGGCTGAGGTGGCCGAGAGGCTGGGGCTTGTGGCTGAGCACCAGGGTTTTGCCAGGAAAGTCCTACAAGGTGAGCCATTGCAGCCCAAGCATGCAGGTGACCTTCACAGCCCAAGTAAGGTGGCATGTGTAGGGTGGATGCTCATCTTTGGGAGTCAGTGGGATGTTTTCCTCTCACCTTAAGATGTTAGTGGTGCAGTTTATCACTGTATTTATACAAATGACATACTCTTGCCTAGAAACAGTGACAGGCAGGGTCGCACATTGAAAAATCAGTGCTTTTGGGAATGCTCAGCTTTACTGATGCCTGTTTTGCAGGCATTTCTCTCAGCTCATAGACAGCATAGCTCTGCATTAAATGCAGCGTTTTGCTCAGCTCAGAGATGTGCAAACAGTTTGCACCCATGCTGTGCTGCAGGTTGGAGCTGCAGCAGAAGCTGGACACCTCCTCATGGCACTGCTCACGGCACTGCTGCCTTGTTGCCGCTTGCTTTTATTGCGTGCGCTCCAGGCGTTGTTTTCTTTTATTCACAGCAGCTTAGAAATGCACATAGCGATGGCTTAGAAACCATTCCAGAGCAAGGGAATAAATATGCATGGGCACAAATCTCAAGGGCATGGAAAAATTAAGGATGCTTTTCTTCCACCCGGTACAGGAGTGATTTTCAGCAATAGAAGCTCCACGTGTGCCACAGATTTCCTTCTCCCCCTCTCTTTTGTGCCTATGTACCGCAGGGCACTCAGAGCAGTGTGTCATGTTTTCTACATGATGCCATCACTTCAAACCGTGCAGTGAACTCATGGGTTTAGGGAGCTCAGCGTCATTGTCTCTGAAGCTTTCAAAGCTTCGCTTTAGTTTTAAATGCCTCTTTAAGCACAGACAATGCTCCATCAGGCTTGCTGAAACTAAATGAAGCTTATAAAGCTTTGAACGCTATTGTAACATGGTGGGTCCCGCAGGAGACTGCAAAATCCTGCTGTGTGCAAGGATCCACCACGCTTTCAAGTGCATGCAGTGTATGTGCTAAAAAATGTAGGCAGAGCAGGGCAAGGAAAGGACAGAGCATGTCAGCATATTTTTTGAATTACCTAGCATTTGATTTGATAGCGGAATGGCAACATTGCTTTTGAAAATAAAAGTGTTTCTTATCCTTTTTCCTTTAGTACACGGAGAAGTTTTGTGTATATATATGTATATATGCTATATATATAATTTTCTTATCTGAGATCCTAAAGCAAGCAGGTATTTCTGAATAGCTCACCTACCCATATCATTTTTTCTCAATCTTTTATAAGCTGTGTTATTAGAATAACTTAATATTGTCCAACATTCATCAAGTCTTCTGTGTGATCATACAGACGCTTGCTTTGCTGTGCAGATTTCTTCAATGAAAAATGCATGAAGAGGGGAAAATGACAAAAAGTAGGCCAGGTAGGCACCCTGCTTCTGGCTGCGTTTAATCACAGCCTAGGAAGTCAAAGCGAGCTGGCAAAAATTCTGCTTAGAAACAGGAGCACGATGTTTGTCATCCACAGTAATGAGTACGGTGTCATTAACAGCTTACTGGGGCAGTGCTGCACTGCCTGTTCGCTTTCCCGTCCCCAGACAGGCAATGGATGGGCTGCTGACCCAGATCGGGCATGTAAGACGAGAGCGGTTCCTTCCTGACAAGCCCCAGCAGTGACAACTGGTCATTAATGGTCAAAATTCTGCCAGCGTGAGGATTTAGACACAATTTGTACTTCTTTAATTACACAGCCGGGGCAGGCTTTGTCCCAGGGACTCTTACCGGGCTGAATTAGGCTTTAGAAGAACTAGGCTCAGCCCAGCTCGAGCTGCACTCGCTAGCTTCGCTATAAACCTTTGCTAGGGATGCGGTGGGCGCAGCGCACGATGGTAATTGTCACCAGGAGGAAGACAGAAACTCTTGTTCCCATATTGTTTTATTATTCTAATGGTGCAGAGGCACCCCGACAGAGATCGTGGCCCTGCTCCACCGGGAGTTACACAAGCACCGAGGTGGTAGGAGAGGCTCTGCTCCCTGAAAGCTGTCTGGCTGAGCAAGCATCAGGAGAAAAGGGAGGGCTGCTTATCTTCAGTTGTCACACTGGGAGCACGGAAATTTATGGCTGTGCCCTGCCAGATCCTCTTTCTCTATTTTATTTTCCCCTGCCCTGTGCACTCACCCATGAGATGATCTCTGGGGAGCACACAGCCCCATGGCAGAGGTTGGTGGGACTCAGCTCTGCTTGGGTGGGACTGAGCCCCTGGGGATTCATCTGGTCACCTAGCAGAGGGTGTTTGGAGAAATGCTGCCCCATTCTGTGGTGAAGAATGAGCTAGCTGGGTGAGGAGGTGACCCAAGCGAAGGCGTTATCCCCTCTCAATCTCTCTTTGGGATTTGTAGCTTTATCAGCAGGGACTGGCCACCACTGCACTTGCCGATAGGGCTGACCCCGGGTGTGTGGGATGGGTGTGGGGATGTACAGCCACAGGGCTGATAAAGTGGAGCCCAGCAGTGTAGGGAAGCTGCTGGGGAGGGCAAGGAGAGGCCCTGGCCTCCACTGGAGCCTGCTGCAGACCCCAGGATTGGTGTATTTCAGCCCACATCAACGGGGCTTACCACTGCCAATTTCCTGGCTGGGGATGGCAAGGTGAAGATAATATTCTAGAGCAGGCTAAGTACTTCCCTGGGGCTTTAAAACATCAAGAAGTATCACCTTCAGTTCATGCCACCTCTCAAACTGTTCCTAATGGGAACCCCTGTATAGGTGACCTCTATGCTTACGTTGAGCATATGGTGGATGCAAATGAAATGATTATATGCTGTCGTGGTTTAAACAAAGTCAGCCATAAATCATACAGTCACTCTCTCACTCCCCACCCCCTTCTTGCCCTCCCCCTACTCCTGGAGGGATGGAGAGGAGAATCAAAAAGAATGCAACTCCCACGGGTTGAGATAAGAACAGTTTAGTAACTAAGGTATAACACAAATCACTACTGCTACCACCAATAATAATAATGATAAGGGAAATAACAAGGGAAGAGAATACAACACCTCAGCACCAGCCAATTGGTAACTCCCCCAACCCTACCTGACCGAGCACCAACCGATACCTACTCCAACCCTGCAGTCCCTAGCCCTTCCGGGTCACTCTCCGTTACATCCTGGGCATGACGTGCTGTGGTATGGAATACCTCTTTGGTCAGTTTGGGTCAGGTGTCCTGTCTCTGCTTCCTCCCAGCTTCCCCTCCTCCCTGGCAGAGCATGAGGCTCACAAAGTCCATGGTCAGACTAAAACATCGGTGTTATCAGCTCTGTTCCCAGGCCAAAAGTCAAAACACAGCGCTGCTCCAGCTACTAAGAAGGAGAAAAATGACTGCTACTGCTGAACCCAGGACACATGCTTTGACTAGAAAGGCTTTTGCTGGGGTCACCTCCTCCAGGAATTAATTTTGCCTAGTGTTTCTGTAAAGCTTCATGTCTTTTCTGAAAGGCAAGTAGTGATTCTCATGCTGAAAGTAATGGGGACTTGTAACGGCATTCAGGGCTGGATTAATTTGCTGTGTGCTTTACGGTTTGCAGAAGTTTATAGCAGTATCTCCTGTCTGCTGTAGATAAAACTCAGCTCCTTTTCCTTGTAACTCAAGGGCAGGGGAAACAGTAAAAAGTAAATATTTCAGCAGCACATCCTACTACTGAAAACAAAGATCTTAAAGTATGCCAGCACAGGGATTTGTTCTGCATGAATAGTAAGTATGTGTACAGCATCAAAAAAACTCTTCCCTAGCTGGAAACAGCATTGTCAATAGGTCTGCAAGCTTTGGAAATGCACTGATGCATCTGCATATAGCTGAGGGAGCTGCACGGACTGGTCCATGCGGGGTTCATGCGGCAGGACCCTCTTCTCCTGGTGCATCTCACATCATTCCTCATCCAAATGTCTTAGTTGTTTGTTTTTCCAGGTTGAGTGGGATGAATATATTTGCTCGGTATTAGTCACTAATTCCTGCGGAACGCAAGAGTACTGTGGTGGCCTGTCAAAGAGGGCCAGCAGGGACATG
The DNA here is from genome assembly GCF_037157495.1 of Lathamus discolor. Taxonomy (NCBI): domain Eukaryota; kingdom Metazoa; phylum Chordata; class Aves; order Psittaciformes; family Psittacidae; genus Lathamus; species Lathamus discolor. The sequence goes on from NC_088884.1 coordinate 119,456,950, forward strand.
CCGGCAGCCTTGGCTCCCCCCTGCTGCACACCAAGCTCCTTCTCACCTCCCGCTCCACAGTGATTCTAGAGGAGTGAGGCTGCTCTAAATAAAATCAAGCTGCACCGGTGAGGCGGCAGCGAATGTAGGTCGGATGCAGTTGGAAAGCCTTTGGCAGCAGCACCGATGCGCACACAGCCAGATGGTGATGGATGTGGTGTCAGGGGTGCCTGGGCTGCCTAAGGGAGATGTGAGCAGAGAGAGGGGCTGCATGTCACATGCCAGCTCCTGTAGGCAGTGCTGTGGGTGAGGAGGAGTAGCACAGCCCCCCTGCACTGGGGGGGGATATAAAACCTCCCTGGGGGAGTGCGAGGCCAGCACCCACCAACCATGGCTAAGAGAAAATGGGGTGGCAGAAACCAAAGGGCAATGGTTGCGGTGGGACACAGGTCTCGGAGCCCCTCCTGTGCAACCAAGGCAAATAAAGGCAGGTGTTTTGGCATGGAGAAACCAAAATATCCCATCTCTTACAACTGCAGAATCATAGAATGATTTGGGTTGAAAGGGACCTTAAAAATCATCCAGTTCCAACCCCCTCTGCCATGGCAGGGACACCTTCCATTACACCAGGTTGCTCTAAGCCCTATCCAGCCTGGCTCTGAACACTTCAGAGATGAAGCATCCACAGCTTCTCTGGGCAACCTGTGCCAGTGCCTCACCACCCTCATAGCACAGAACTTCTTCCTTATATCTGTCTACACCTATCATCTCTCAGTTTAAAGCCCCCTTGCCCGGTCACTACATGCCCATGTAAAAAGTCCCTCTCCACATTTCTTGTGAGCCCCCTTTAGGTACTAGAAGGCTGCCCTAAGGTCTCCCTGGAGCCTTCTCTTCTCCAGGCTGAACAAGCCCAACTCTCTCAGCCTGAATTTACAGAAGTGCTCCAACCCTCTGAAGTCATTCTGAGCCTCACCTGGGAGGAAAAACTTCCCTCTTGGCTTCCCTTCTGCTCTGCTCACCCAGCATCATCCTTGCCCTGTCTTCCCCTGAGCCCCCGAACGGCGAGTGGCAGCTCTCCAGGCTTTCCTGGGGCTGGCTCAGGAGCATCTTGGAGCAATTAGTAGCAGGTACATTTCATTTCATCTTGCACTTGAAGAACAGTCCCAGGTGTATTTTGCTGGTAAAGGGATGCACAGAGGCACAAGAGCAGGAATGTAATTAGGTTGCCCGCTCCCACCTGATGTCTGTTACACAACATATATATCTCCCCATCTGACTGCAATGTTCTGTGTCGTGGCCCTGATTTCCTCCCAGTCCTGCCCACTGCATCCAAAAAGGCCTCTAGAAAGCAGTGTGTTCAGCCGTGCCATGGAGTTGGGGTGCCTCTACCATGACTGCAGAAAGCCTTCCAGCCTCCCTTCATCCTTTCCAAAGCTGCAAGCATGCCCCTTGCTTTTTACAGGGGAAGTGTCTCTCAGGTAGGCCTGGTCCTGGGCTGGACTGCAGCTCAGACCACCTCTCTCACCTAACACTTTAAACTGTGTTCAGCTAAACCAGCCTCAAGACTGCCTAGAAGAGTTTTCCTCTATGCACCTACCCACTGCCAGCCAGACCCCATTCTGCAGACATGGAAACCACAGTTGAATTCTAGACTCAGACAGGCAAACCCCTCAGCTTGTGCTGACACTGGTTTTTAAAAACTCTGTGAGAAAAAGCTAATAATTTACAATAATACCGGTCTATGGCTCTAACTGGTGCTCCTACTGGGACCAGTTGAAAAAATTGGTGGGAACAGCTCCCTGCTTGAATGCACAGAATGCTCCCGGTGCCATGCAGCCCCTCGGTGGTATTGCTATATGAAGTTTATGCCATTGTAACCCTCTTTCTCTCTAAAGCAGCTATTCAAGCACCTGTCCAAGTGTGGCTGCGTGGCTGCATGTCTGCGGGCAGACAAACACCCATCCATTCCCGTTTTAAACAGCGCTGTTTCTCTGCAAGCCCCAGGCAACCTGGGGTGCAGGCAGAGGGGTGCCATGGGGTGTGCTGGAGCACTCATTTCTCTGCCTGTGCATGGGGAAGCACATGCAACAGCGCAGAGAGGCTGGAAAACAGAAGACCCATCTAACAGGCAGAGAGCAGGAAAAAGGGGGGAAGAGAGGAAAGCGAGAGGAGGATGTGGGCAGGACACAAGACTGCATCACTGTATGTCAGCTGTTGTGCAATGCTGGCAGACAACAAAGTCTTCTCCTTTTGGGAGCAGGTCAGCAGTGTGTTTGCCACGAGGACAGATGCGCTGCCCACATGCAGGCCAGCCTCACCTCTGGCCAAACCTGGGTGGCTTCCAGGTGGGAAAAGCTTTCACTGTTGCTAAGCGGAGCAGGCATGGGGTAGCTATCCTGCTGCTGATGGAAACCAAGGTCTCCCATGGCTTCATATACTGTCTCAGTCTGGAAATGAAAATGAGTTTTGTTACTTGCTTGGCTTCATATATAAGCCTTCAGAGCACCGTGTTTCCATTGTTTATATGAGTTACTATGTGCGCCCAGTAAGGAGAGAACCAAATGCAATTCTGGGCTTGTGCAAACCTTGTTAGCTTTCTGTTTTCCTCAAGGTTTGCAGAACTTGTTTAACAACTGTTTTCCCCTGTAATTTAAGCATCTGAAGGTTTATTTTTTGATGAAAAGGGACAAGTGTTTAAGAAGGGCATGTGAGACAACGTGTGTTAAGACTGCGCGAGCAGCACATGCTGCTTCTGCTGGTCTCTGTTCCACACTTGTGTTTTATAAATGCCCCAACCATCAGAGCCCCACCAAGCACCGGGGCAGTTACAGGTGAGGACAGCAGATGAAATCCGCTGATGAGAAGCACCGGTAAGCAGCAAGGAATACTGAGGCAGGTAAACCTCTCTGCTCGTTTCTCTTCCCAACCGGCCGCATGCTTGGCAGCACTTTTCCCACGAACATCTGCACGTGCAGGTCACCGGATTACTGGGGATATTTGAGTTTTCTTTTCCCCTCTCCCCCTCCATTCGGCTTTCCTCTCCGTGCCTTCCCCTACCCCTTCACGCTGCACCCTGCTTTCCATCCCCCGCTGTTTTTCCCCCTGAAACAGCAGGGGAGCTACCGGTGTCCCCACATCCCGCACGGGGTAAGGGATGCATCGATGCCAGCGCACGGGGTAAGCGCTGGCGGGCAGCTCCCGCTCCCCCCTCAATCCACGCCCCAACCGCACACACACAGACACAGACGCGGCCGCGACCCGGCACCGGCACCGTCCTTCCCCGCGGCCCCGGCTGCCTCCTCGGGCCCGGGTACCCGCGCCTGGCCCCCCGCCACGTGCTCCGCGCCGCCGCCGCCGGGAGGCGTGGCCAGCGAGGGGCGGCGGGGGCGTGCCCGAGGCGTGTCTCGGGGGCGCGCAGCCGCGCGGCGTGGCGGTGGGCGTGGCGGCGTGGTGCCCGCGGCCCCGCCCCGCGCCGCCGCCCCCGCCCAGCCGCAGCACGGCGCGGCACGGCATGGCGGGGCTTCGCTACCCGCAGCAGAGCGGCTATTGCCGCGCGGCCGCCGCCATGAACCTCCTGCTCGGCGTCTTCCACGTCCTGCTGCCCTGCTTCCGGCCCGGTGAGGCGCAGGGGCAAGGTGAGCGCTCCGGAGGGAGGGAGCGGGGGGCGCCGCCGCAGCTGCCCGCCTCGGGTGTACGAGAGCGGCCGCCGCCCCCACCGCCGTCCCTCGGGCGGCTGCCGCGGTGGCAGCCCGGGGGCACAAAGGGAGACGGGACGCGGCTCGCAGCCTCCCCCCACACCCTTCCTCCCGCCGCGGTGTCAGCCGGGCCCCGCGTCGCTGCCTGCGGGGCTCCGGCCCCCTGCGAGCGCGGCCGGCCCACCCGCGGTTTCTCTCTCTGCCCCTGCAGTCATCGAGCCCATCCCCGGCGTGGTGGAGCTGTGGCAGGCCGAGGAGGGGGAGCTCCTGCTGCCCGCACAGGTGAGGGGGCGCTTGGGGGGGGCAGCGGTGGTTGGGGCCGGGGTGGAGGGTGTGAAGTGGGGACGAGACCCGGGGGGTCAGGAGCCATTACGGGGCCCCGGGGTGAGGGGGGGAGTGTGTGGGGCCGCGGCGGGGGGCGATCGGGGGCAGCCTCGCCCGCTGTCACACGCCACAGCCCCGTCGCCGCCGCGGCTTCCCCCTCCCCGCGCCTTGCCGTTACCGGGCAGAGAATGACGGTGGGGTTCTGAGGCTTTATTCCTCCCTCTTCCCCAGTGTTCTTCCCTTTCCTCCCCCCGTTTTCTCTGTCTGCCTCCTTTCTTTAATGAATGCAGTAGTGCACGGTAAATACTGGTTGTTCATACAAGGAATGCCGTGTATTTTGTATTTCTATCTCAGACCTACTCAGGTGAGGCCATTTCCCCACCCCCTTCCCCCCCCCCCCCCCAAATGACACATCATTTCTGATGCTGTCCCTCTCCTGTCCTAGCTCAGTTCTGGTTTATTTAGCTGCTGCTGTTAGAGCGCTAATGAGGTTTATTCAATTCTATGCTGGTAAGAGGAGCCGAGATGGTAAAAGGCAGGGGTGGGCTGGTGAGTGCGGCGGGGGGCTGTGCGGGATGGAGGCGGTGGTCTGGAGTTGTTGGCATTTGAGGCAGTCATTTAACTTGCACTCATAGACTCTGCCATATGTTGAGCTGGGCCTTCCTAGACTTCAAGGCACCAGGCTCGTAAATGGGAAGAAGCAGTCCTTGGGGACATCATCTTATGTGAGGGAGGGAAAAGAGGGTAATTTATTTCTCTTAAGCCATTATATCATTCTCTGTTTAGCGCTCAGCCGCTGATACCTATTAAAATAGGGGAAAAAGAGCAGAAGTGTTACTTCTTTCCTCAGCTAGCTAACGATTGATGCTGCTTACCAGGGCCCAGCATTTTGTATTGTGGTGTTATGAAAGTGTCACCTACTGTATATGCAAATGATTATATATATATATATATATACACATGTGCATATATATATATATGTTACACTGTTCAGAATTTGCCTGGTGCCGATACAGTAGTAGCTAAGGGAGGGTGCAGTCTCTGTGCCCAGGGATGCTGAAAAAACTCAACCTTTTGCTTTTGCACTCTTTACCTTGAAGACATTAAGATGCATTAGATGTAGAAGCGTGCAATGCAGTCCTCTACAGTCACTTCTCATAGCAAAGCTGCAACTGACTGATGATGACGTGATATTTACTTCCTGAGGAGATTAGCTCCACTTGGAAAACACTTTGTTCTTGAGCATCCTCATAAAAATGAGCTGTGGTGTGGCTGAAGGAGAACCAGGCACGAATGGCCCGTGAACTTGGCGTGATTGAGCATATGGTCCTGCCGAGTCCTTGCAGCCGTGAAAGGCAAAGCTGAGGCTGCTGCTCTGCTCCTCTGTCGTTTCTCTAGATGCTGTGGTTGGCATGCAGGAAAGAGAGCAGGTCTTCTGGTTTCAGCTGTGACAGGGTGAGGAGTGAAAATCGCGATAGGCTCATTGAAATACAGGGTGAATGTTAAAAGCCAGATGAACCATTTCCTGAGCACTGGTGGTGCATCAGCTGTTTTGCATGCCTTTTCCCTCCTAGTGTGGGGACCACAGCAGCATCTAATGCATCTGTGACTGCTCAAGCTAAAGCAGAAGGGCCTGGGTTCCTCAAATACAGTTTTAAGACCAAAGCTTGGTTGCAGGTCCAAGGCTGATGCTCACATTTCTGTTCCCTTGTGGGCTTGGTGTCTGTGGCTGAATTTTAAGCTGCCTTTTCTAGTCGTCAGGGAGAACTAAAGGAGACCTCTCTCAGCCTGTGCAGATAGGGCAAGGGACCCTTCCACACCCCTTCCATGGAGTGTTTCTATGGCATTGCTCTGTGATTGCTGGTTGTGGCTCTTTCCTGAGTGCCCAGGGAGTCAAGGGTTACCCACTCTGCTACGATCCCCTCTGGTGTCTGCGGGGTCCTGAAGGCAGTTCAGCATCGTCAGCCTCCTGGGTGACTGTTCTGGGTTGGTGAGGGGCATCAGCAGAGATGCTGGAGACTTGGAAGATCACTTCATCCATTAACACCTGACTGCCCTTTCTTTTTTAGAGGGGTGCTTAGACTGCAAGGGGTTTATTGCTTATCCATCTCCACTAAAGAAAAATGGTCTGCCTTAATTCTGCAAGGAGGTTGTCCATATTCTCTTCCTTGCAAAACCAGACTTTCTCACTTAAACCCTCATAGAGGGTTGTTGCCCAGTGTTTGTGTACCATAGCAGTGGCGATGCGATGGTGAGGGTCTAGTAAGAGGAAGAGCTTCCTTGCTTTTGAGTGGATAATAAATATTGTTTGATAGGGAATATCTGAAGGTTGCTTCATTCATGTATTTAAAGACGGGTCTCGGGGAAGACTTTGGGAACAGGAAGTGCCGTGGTTTCTCGATCTGGTTCATCCTGTTCCCTTTTGGAGGAGGGCAGGAGGGAGTGTGGCACAGGAGGGCAAGGACTTTGCATATAGAAGTGAAAAATCTAGAGAGGAAACTGTGCATGCTCTTCTCCCAAAGTGGCTCCCTCTTGCCTGTGTGTTGCAGGCTCCAGGCAGGGATGTGCCCTGTCTGCCCAGCTGTTTTGCCCATTTCTGGTGTGTTACCCATGCTGTCTGATGGATGTTTTCCCTTTCTGTTGTGACTTTGCACTATTATCTTATTTTCCATGCATCATCAGCCGCCTGTGACAGAGCAGTTTTGAGCATTCTTTGCTGCCTGCAGAATTTGAGGGTGAAAGTTGGATGGGTTGATAGCCCATTCAGCCGTCAGGTTGCTGGCGCGTGCTTTTGTTCCAAGAGCGCGTACGGAATAAAGACATCGCGTTAGGAGGCGAGGGAGGGGGAAGCAGAGCATTTTAATATTTGTAGTTGCTTTCTAGGCCTCTCGCAGCATCGCTTTGTCTACGTGAACTGCATGAATTTGCATGCTGGAGCGCAGCCGCCCAGGGCCCCCGCGCCTCCACCCCGGTTGGTCGTTCTACCTTCTGTTTCCTCTTGCTTCCCTTTCATTGTTTGTGCTTCTCGCGTGCTCCCTCCCAGCTTCCCTCTCACACGTGTTTGTGCTTTTCTTCTTTCTTACCCCCTTATGCTTGTGATCCTTTGAATTTGGCTTCCTCTGAAGCCTGCAGAGCTGTTTGGGGATGGTTCACCTACTGCTCTTGCTCCACAGCCGAGCCCGAAGGGTGTGCGTGGGCTTATGTGCTGGAGCTGAGGAGCAGCTGCCTGTATCTAGCATGCTGACTGTCTTCCCTTGGTCTGCAGCTTCCTCCAGCATTTTAATGTTTCTTCCTGGGTTCCCTTTTTGCTTTGAGATAGGCTGGGTTTCCCAGTCAGATGTGGTATCCGTATTCCTTTGTGCCCAGGTCCTCTTTCTCTTTGAAGGTGGCGTGAAGTGTGAGGTAGCCACCTTGCTGTCTTTCGCCTTGAATTTGTTTTTATAGCAAATGTCCCTGTGGTGGGTGACTGGGTTTTTGATTTTGTTTTTCTTCCCATCATTTGTCCTCGCTGTGGAGAAATGTAGAGCCTTGCCTGCACTGATGGTTGGGAGATGCTTGGAAAACCAGTGGGATTTCGACACAGAAAATCTTGAGTGTGAGAGGCTTGATTAGAGCAGTTGTGGTTTTTATTCAGACTCCTTATAATTTTGTGGTTTTGCTTGTTTGTTTGTAACTTGTTAATACTTACTTAAGTAAAATGCTTGGGAAAAAAGCTCCTTTGTGTAGGACTTGACACCTAAGCCCTTCACCACTAAAGGCTGAAAAAGCTCCAAATAGGAGCAGCCATGGTGGAGCACTTCAGTGCAAAACTGAAAGGCAGTTAGTTGTATTTTTTGCTGGAGAGGAGAGGAAAGAGCTCAATGAAAAGCACAGTAAGGGTACAGGGCCTGCTGCCTCCACTGCCATGAGGGTATGAAAGGAGAAGCACTGTGTGGGTGATAGCTGTGAGCATCTGAAGGCATGGGCAGGTGGGTTGGGTACCTGCAGAGCAGGGCCTGCAGTGCTTTCCTTTCAGCCTCTTCACTTTTGAGGGAGGAACTACTTTAAAATGAAATGAAGGTTAAATTGTAGGTCTTGATGTCATGATTGAAAATGATAGTAAGTCATCGAAGGCAACATAGACCAAACTCTTTTTTTGGTGTCAGTGCCATGGCTGTCTTCTGTGATGGGTTTACCATTTCTGCATGTTGCGTGTAGGAGATGAGTGAGATGTTTCATTAGAGGAATGCCTTGTGTATGTTTCAGTTTGCTTGCAGACAGGAGATTACAGTGACAGATACTTCATTTTACTGTTTAGGCCGCTTGAATTTTGGAGGAAGAGAAAGATGCCACAATATTTGCTGTATTGTTACAGATGCTGGGCAAATTCAGAGCTGCTGCCTGGGTTTTCACTTTAAAGGTTTTGCTCAGTTCTGAAAGATTATTGTATTGTTTTTTCTTTTCCCATGTAGTAGCAACTCATCTTCAGTTCCTGTTCTTCAGTGCAGCTCAGGGGCTAATAAGGTTAATTGTTCTGCTGGTTTCGAAAGCTGATGAAGACCTTGATCTTGCTTGTGTATCTGAGATATGCAGCACTGCAGTATGTCATTAACAGAGGCGCATCCCATCAGCTATGCACAAATTAAATGTACGGAGTCACTGACTTCAAAGCAGGGTTTGTCGGAAGGCACACAATTTGTTTGAAAGCCCGAGACAGACTTGGGTGGGAATTGGGCTCCTCATTGGGGTGTTAAAGGGCTCCTTCAGCCTCCCAGCTGAGCTTCTGGATGGTGCTGATAGGACTTGGGGCTGGTTGGCCATGCAGATTATGCAGAAGCTGCCAGCCCAGCCTCTCAACACTTGTGTGACATGAGAGGGGCACTTTCAGGGGCGTTCTAGTGCGAAGATAAGCACCTGCCCATATTCAGGATGAGGTTTGGAGGAAGTGGATTTTTTCTTCCTGTCATGGATAGGCTGCTGGGACCTGCATTTTAGCTTCAGAGCTGCTCCCTTTCTCCCATCCCACTGTACTACTTGTCTGGCCCTATGGTAGTTTAAGAAAGCTTGCCTTGTTAAATCCTAGTGTAAGTATACGTGTGGCCTGTGGCATATAGAGGAGAGAAGACATGGAACTCTGTGCATGCTTAAGAGTCCAGGGTGATTTTTCTTTCTGTAATTACTTTTTTTCTTGTACAGTTGAGCTTTTACGCTGTGGCTGCATTTATAGACTGGGGAGGTTTTTGTCATTGTTGCTTGAGAAAAAATGAAAAGGAGAAGTGGCAAGATAGCTAGTGTTAAGTGTGAGCACCGTATAATGACAGAGACACAGGTTTCTGATGCCTGGCGGATGTTAAGCCTTTTAAAGGAGGAGTTAAGCCATTTAAAATGAGGATAGCTTGTCAGCCTGTTGTGGCAGAGAAGCTGTTTCTGGAGGGTGTGGATGAGGAGTTTCCTAATTCTGCTTGGTATGTACTGAGGTTCTGAAGTTCAAAAGGAGCCTTGAGAAGTTGGGTTTATATTGTGCCCTACTTGTAGGGTCTAACAAGGCTTAGCTGGGTTGTTGGAGAAGATGGCTCATGAGGGGCAGGAGCTAGGACCTCTAGGTAAGCAGGTCTGTGCTGAAGGGCCGTGTGATGTTGCAGATCCTGGGCAATTACCATGGTGTCTCCAAACACTCTTTAAGGGCATGCATACAGAAAAGTTGTCAAATCCTCAGATTAACTTGTCAGTCTAGTTGCAGATTAGGTTATACTATGGTGAAGGCTCTGCTGCTGCTGTTGGATGAGCTGCTTGTGGCAGAAAGGTTGACGTTTAGATACATCTGGTAGCTTTCAGCAAGAGCTGTAATAATACTAGCCATATTATCATTATTTTAGCTATAGTGTGAATTATTATTATTATCCATATTTGCTGCCTTAGTATGGTTGCCATTTTTTCCCCCCTGCACAAGGCTCAAGTGCTCAGAAATCCTGTCTGCCCTGTTGAGTACATGAGTAGGGCTGCCTGGTCTGCTTAAGCATCTGAAGCCCATAGAAAGATGTTCAGTGTTTGTGCAGGTGATTTCTTTTTTCTGTTTCCAGTATGTAGTGCAAATAGGAGCAAGAGTCAAAGCTGGTGACTTGGGGCCTGTTCCGTGATGCACTTACATGGGAAATGTGTAGGAGGGGTGGTGGAAGGTGCATTCATTTAATTTTAAAAGTCTCTTTCCCCGCTGCCCCCCATACTTTTTCATTGCTACGGTCTGTAGCTTACGGCTTGTGAAACTAGAAGCAGTAGCTGGTAAAATTTACCAGCTGTTCCTGGCAGGATAACTGTGACCTCTTCCTGAAAAATGTTAATCTGCCTAAAGTTGTCCCTGGTTTCATCAGCGCCGGTTGGGTGGCTGTAACATGCTCCATCTTGAGTTGTACCTAAAGCTTTCCTGGAGATCTTGGCTGGTTCAGAGCAGCTACCTGCTTGTTTTAAATGGTTTTCCTGCAGGGAGCTCATTGAACCAATGCTTGAGTTCATTTCTGTAGACAGCTCAAAGTGGTTAGTTGTGAACTGCAGGCTGGCAGTGTGTTAACTGCATGTCTCAAAAACTGCTCTGGTCCAGCAGCTGAGCTAAGCTGTTGTTTTTAAAGCTTCTGTGCTCTCTCGTTTCTTTATGTGCTGCTGATCACTGATGAGATCTGGGTTTGGGATCTTGCGGTTCCTGTTGGAACACGGTACCTTGCCATTGCTTTTGGCATTGCCACATGATCTGAGTTTCAAGGCATTCTGCATCCTATTTTCTCAGGTGCTCACTAATGAAATTTACTGATGGAGGTAAGTGATTTGAAGGTGGAGGAAATAGTCTTGCTGTAGTTGGAGGACAATTGATTGGTTTAGATTGAAATTGTAAGAGTGAGCAGAGTTTTGTATAGATGTATAAGTGGAAAAATGAGTGTTCAGTGAACACTTGGGGAAAAAATAGTGGAGCAGCCATGTTAGGTCACCATTTGTCTTGGTGAAATGAGCCGAAACCTCAGATGGGATGGCCAGCACCTACCTTACTTGAGTCATCAAGGAATCTCTGTAGGAATTCTAGATTTCTGAGTTTGTTTTGCAAGCAAGTCACATGAGAGTCCATCTTCAATGGAGTTAAAAATAGCACATACGTACAGTGTAACCTGTTGCAGTTCTGAGATTCTTACATAGTATTTTCTCTGTTTGTCAGGCTGATTTGGAGGAGGATGTGGAAGAGCATCCACAAGAGCAAAGGTAAGCAAAACTCAAATGAAAACAAAGAGTTGTGAAACTGGTTTTGTTTTTTGCTTTAGGAAATACTGAAGTATAATTGGACAAACTAATAAAAGTTATTTTTTCTGCTGCATATTAAATAGATTTTCATTACTTGTAGCTCGCTATTTTCTCAGCTAATGTTGATATTAATCTCTCAGCAAATCGAGCAAATAGTGTGCAGCGTATGAAAGACTGAAATGTTCTCTTACATCTCTTTCTTATTCTAAGGTGCGTTTGCTTTTACACAAAAAAAAAAACCAAACCCTGTGTTAATTAATTCTGCTCTGTTGTATGTTTTGTAGTGAATTTATTTAAACAAGAGGACAATTTTCCATAAGTAATAAGTAGTCTTGGAGTTATAATTTGTACCAAGGCAGAGAGAGGGGCAAGGAAGGTTTAAAGCCAAACGCTTACTAGTGTCTTGCTGTGGAACAATAAATATTCTGCCTTATTTCTTGAAATCAGATAAAAAATAAAGGTCTTAAGAACCACAGCCTCAACTCTGCTCTTTCTGATAATATCAGGCCTCCACTGTTTTGAAGGGTTGGGTAAATAGCATCACAGATTATTTTTTTAAATACACATTTTGTTTCCTCTGAGCGACCAGATTAAAATGCTTGGACATCTACCAGTGAAACACTTCCTTCCTTTGGTATGTGTTAATGTGGGTACAGCTTTCGGTGCCATGCCAGCCAGAAAGATCACAGGACTTAAAATAAACACGTGTAACACCACTGCACTCATTTAGCCAGAAATGCTTTTCTCATTTATCTCCATGCCCTTAGCTTGGCTTTGAGAGCCAATAGATCTGATAAAACACAAGCCTTGTTGGGAGCTGGCAGAAGGGGTAACCTGGGGGTGGGAAGTGGATGGTTATGATGAGCTTGGTCTGTCCTGAAGCACTATAACACTTCTTTGCGTGGCTTTCCTCTCTCTCTTTCTGCCCCATTGGGAGCCTTCTTGTCTGAACCCAGCATCACATTAGGGCTCCTGTGCCTCACCGCCATGGGAATGACAAAAGTGGTATCAAAACAGGATGGGACAATTACTGATGCCTCTGACAGCTGGTGCTGATGGCTTGTTCTTTTCCTCCTCCTGTTACAAAAAGGATAAACCATTGAGAGCTGGCATTTTCCCCGATTTTCATCTGGGGACTAGAATGGGTTTTGATGTTACATTTTCACTGCATGCTCTCTTTATTGAGAGGTAGTGAGAAGACAGCAGTCTCAAATGCTGTGCTTAAGGTGGTTTCTGAGATTTTTCATTAGTAGGCAGAGATGTAGCTTAGGGAAAAAATATCTACCTGCCTGTTCTTCTCTGGAAATGAATGGAGTAGCAGGCTACTATGGCAATAATAAAAATGTTGTTGAAAGATAAATAGTTTATGAGACTCAGGAAATAGGAAAAAGTGGTTTGACTTTTTTCTTGTCATTCAGGTGCTTAAAGGTTTTTCTAGTAATTATTTCCAAAAATGAACTTGTTTTGTATAAGTAAAGCTTATGAGGTTCACTTGCATGAATGGAAACATCCTTCTATTGTCGTACTGAAATGCTTCAGGAAACTTGCCTAAACAGACACCAGGTTTTGTGCATCTCTTAAACTGTTCTGGTTTGCTGTCGTATGTAAACACCAATCTGTGTGTGCTCTGTATACTGAAGGCAAGTTATAGTGTAGACTTTATAAAGAAGACCTAGCAAAGGTACATTAAAAAGACTAGAATTTATTAGTTTGTTTCCAGATTAACTTTCATTCCCTTAGCTTATATTACTGTATGGTGAAATCATGGGGATTTCCTTTTCCTGTAGCAGCAAAAGCTGAGAGCTTGCAGCATCTCCATCTCATTGTCTGCCAGCGTGCCCTAGGGAAATCAGCTAAAGCTACTGAAACTTGATTTGAAGCCCATAGAAGCAAAGCACCTTAAAGTAGCAGTGTGAAAAGAAGTTAATGGAGATAGAGAAAAACAGATTTTTTTCCCAGAGCTGAAGAAAGTGTAGTTTGGCATCTTAGGGCATAAAGGAGAAAGTCTTCTCCCAAAACATTGTTTTATTCTGTTTTTAATTCTAGGTTAATGGGCTCCCTTGGGAGCTTGCTAACCTACTTTAAGCAAAAAATAAAGTAATGTAATAACAGTCAAACTGACTTCCTGTGCATGTGCATCACAGGAGCTTCCATTTGTGGTGGGCTTCTTGGTTTACTATTGTTTTTGTGGCAAGTGCACAAGGAGGGAGGATGTAGTCTCACTATTTCTGCCTTAGGTTTAGCTTTAACAAATACAGAAGTTTGCATGGAGGTAAAAAGACATTGTCAAAATAGCAGTTTTTTGTAAAGAGCTATTTCAGAGGTGAAGGAGAAGTGGTTGATTTGGAGGGCTGTGGTTTGCAGCTGCCCTGAGTGAGAAAAAGGTAATTAGCAACTCCTAATTTCCAGCCTATTCCCTGGTTGCTTGGGTGCTGCCACAGATAGCTTTCTGCTATTTTGTCTCTCTGGATCAGACTCTGAAATAAGAAATACTGGACAGTAGGTATTTGAGTCGTTGGGTGTACTGCTTCAGGCCACAGGCTTGGACAGAATTAGAGCCACATGTATTTGGATTAACCTGTTGAGAAAAGCTTAGTTTCCTTAAAAAAACATTTCTTGTGTCTGAAAGTCAGCAGTAACAAGGTGTCTCCAGGAGCAGCTGTGGCTTGGGAAGTTTTATTAGAAGAAAGTCAATGTCAGGTGTTGACAGAAAGGTTGGTTTGGTTTGTTTTTTTTGTGGGTGTTGGTTTTTTGTGTGGTTGCTGTCTCCCACTCCCCTTCACACTGGTGACTGTTCACTTGCCACAGCTGGCAGTAGCAAATTTTAAGGAGTTAGCTGCTTGCTTCTTATTAGCATTTGCTAAAGCAGCAGAACAAGTCAAATGCAGAAGTCGGGCGCAGATAAAAGGACGGTACTGTCAGGTGATGTGCACAAATGGTACTATCAAAATTTTCGGCCCTCCACTTCAAGGAAGTAGACACTGGACTACCAAAAGAAAAAATAAGTTTTAATATGTATGACACTATTAATCCGTGGTTTTGAGGACTTCCGGAGAAAGGCCTTTGAGGATCCAGTTTCCCAGCTGACATGTTAAATAACATTTGCACTGTACTTGGCTGCTCTACTCAAGATGAGGAGCATGAATTCTTAATATGTGATGGGCATTAATAGTCCACGAGAAAGGAAAGCCGTACAATACTAAGAGTAGGGTGTGTAATTGGTAAAAGGACAATTTCCAGCTGTTACCTGTGACAGTAAGGGCATATTTTGCTTTGAGTAGATAGGTATCAGCTGCTAGGAAAATGATAAATGTGATGCAGTTAGCTCAGTCAAGCATTTCTGTTGAACTTTTGCCTTTGATCACTGGGAGAGCATTTGACCCTGTGGATTGGAGCTGCTTGGGGAAGTAGATGGTATCAGCTCCCAGTGGGTTCTTGCTAGGGTGGTGGTGCAGCTGGTGCCTGGCACTTTGACCTCTCCTGGTTACCAAGTGGGATTGATTACTCCTGTGATTTTTGCTGTGTCCCTGAAGCAGCGCTCCAGACGCAGAAGAGAAATTGGAAGGTAAAGGTAGTGAGGGAGTCGTTTACTGGTTGCCTGAGAGACAATAAAGCAGTTAAGGTGCATTGACTGCAAAATTACTTGGGGTTTAGCGGATGCTTAAGAGATGTGTTTGTAACATTTGCCTCAGGAAGAATCCACTGTGGCTGGGGAGTGAGGTCACACCTGGCAATTTCTCACTGTCCAGAGCTTCATCTCATGTCCAGTCAAGCTACAGATGGGTCTGGTGCTGTGGATGGACTGTTAAGACACTTCAGAGGGGGACTTATCCTTCGACAAAGCCTGTGGTCTTAGTGCCATAACTGAGAGTCCAGTTCTTCAGAAGTAATGGCAAGGGACTGGTGGTACTGGCCTATGTACCAGATAACTAGCTTGGCTGGTGGCTAAGCCAGGAAATGATTGAAAAAAATGGGTTAGAATCAACTGGATTTTTTTTCCTTCTGCTTTTTTTTTTTTTTTTCACTGAAAATTGATAATAAAAAATAAAAATTGATTTTGTGCCTGAAAGAATAATCCAAATTGTAAGAAAAATTATGTTTTACGTTGCTTACTTTTTAAACATTTTTATTAAAGTCAAACTGAGTATCCATTGAGGAGGTGTTTTGAAATGAAGAGCTGAAAGATAGTTTTGATAGTATCAGTGAGTGCTTGAACTGTTTGAAAGGTATCATCCTAAACTAACA
This sequence comes from Lathamus discolor, assembly GCF_037157495.1. NCBI lineage: Eukaryota > Metazoa > Chordata > Aves > Psittaciformes > Psittacidae > Lathamus > Lathamus discolor. Next base: position 119,472,453 of record NC_088884.1, read on the forward strand.
TTTTCAGCCTAAGCTTGTATTGAGTACCACGGTCATTTAGATTGTCATTAAATTTACCTCCGGTTACATGAAGACTTCTAGAATATGTGCTTGATCCTGGCTTGTGACAGTGACGTTTGCTCTTACTAAGTTGTTAATAGTTGTAATTATTTTTTTCTTTACAAAAGAAGCAGAAATCCTTGTTTGTATTTAAAAAGGCAAAAAAGCTGCGTTTCGTGTGGAAGAAGCTCTTTAGTTGACATTAATGCACTTGTGTGCACATTTCTACAGTATGCATGGAATGGGTGTTTTTACTGGGTTGCACCCAAACCTGCTTTGCTATTGGTTAACTTTTGTTTTTACTTGATAAGTCACTGCTGTTGTATCCTGCTTACACCAGATCACCAAAGGACTGCTAATTTCAAGTTTTGCTTGGTGCCTAAAGAAATTAAATTTACTTTATGTAATGTACTAGAGACATAAAGGAGTAGAAATGAGATGTCCACACACATACCTGTTATGCTTTGGTGAAAATCCCTACAGAAACACATTTGGGAACACAGAGGGTAATGTGAAGCTAGAACAAGAAAAAGCTTACAGACAAAAGTTGCTAGAAGGCCAGTGAAGTTGGGGGGTCTCTTATAGATGAAGAAACAAATTGTTCTGGAAGGAACTGTCACTGTTACTCTTCCTCCCCTTACGTATGCTTCCAGCTAGGGTGGCAGGTTGAGCTATTGCTGCTTTAATCTTTTATCTCTGTTTCATATGTTGTAATTCATTCACTGATGAACTTTGCCTTGCTGAACTTTGTATTAAATGCTGCTAGGGACAGCTGTCCGCTTGTGTGTGTTGCTTCTTCCAAAATACCGTTCCTTTTGCAGAATGGTGTTGCGTTGATACGGGTTGTAAAACAACCTGTTTAGTTCTGTTGTTTGTGGTGTTCTTTTTTTTTTCCTGGGACGTGGTATGACAGTGCTGTGTGCTAGCAAATGAGACAAGCTATCCGGTTATTTTTTTGTCCTTAAGCTGCTTTCAGTCACTTCTGAAATGAGAACCGTGGCCTAGGCCAGCTGTACTGTGTTTCACACCAGATGGAGGAGCTAATGCTATGGCTTTCTAAGAGCTGGAGTTAATGGCAAATCATAGAATGGTTGGAAAGGGTCTTAAGATCATCTGCTTCCACCCCCCTGCCATCGGCAGGGAAGCCTCGCAGTAGCACGGGTTGCTCAAAGCCTCATCCAGCCTGGCCTTGAGCACTGCTGGGGTGGAGCATTCACAACTTCTTTGGGCAACCCGTTCCAGTGCCTCACCACCCTCACAGTAAAGGACTTCCGTATATCTAACCTGAACTTCCCATGCTTAAACCCATTACCCCTTGTCCTGTCCCTGCAGTCGCTGAATGGGACGGCCCTGCTGTGTTTTGCAAAGAGCTGACCTGCTTCTGTCCTGGGCGTAAGTCCTGCTTGACATTAACAGAAATACTTTAAAGGTGATGCATGGCCAGATTGGTATTGATACCCTGTTGCAATCCCACTTGTCAAAATCTTGCCTGCTTTCACTGAAGAAGCCCCGATGGTAGGTGTGCATCTCTCTTGCTGTTGTAAGCCCTCTTGGGTTGGAAGAAGCCCATGGTCACCCTGGTGACTGTTTGATCTGTACATTGGCTTGTATGCTGACCTAAAATGGACTTTGTCATCTATGGATGACAACCTGGCTTTGAGAAATGAAAGCAATCTTGGTGTGGTAATTGAGAATTGGCACTTGTGCTTTCATATGGCTCACACTGCCTCAAAAAGCCACACAGGCTGTCTTTACCCCAGTTTCTATACTGGTACAAATAGTGGCAGTGACAGTCTCCTCCCAGCTGGGGCTATGAGGTTATTGATTGTGCAAGGATTAGTGTATGTGAAGAAGCTGTATGTGTGAATATGTGCTACTGAAGTAAACTATCTCACATAACCTGTTTTAAATGGACAAATAAACTGCTTTACATTTTGGTGCCCTGTATCTTTCTCTTATTCTGTTAACTTCTTCAGTTTCTTTTCCCACTTCCGGGTTGTATGGTGGTACTTGTGCCAAGGCTGCCTCTGCTCCCTTATCTACTGCAGTGCAGGAGAAGCTGCAGAGGAGCCCAGCCAAATCTGCTGCTCTGCTCACTGTTGGTGAGATAGATGAGCAGATTAGTCTCCAACAGTGTGGGGTTGAGAGGGAGAACATCCTGGTGGGAGTGATGCCTTATTGAATCAATAGCTGTTGGGTAGGAGAACGGAAAAGCATTTGCATCTGTGTGATGGATAGCCTTGGAGGCTTCTCCTGTAGTCTATGCTTTGGGGCAAAGTCCACCCAGAATGCATGGCCTTTATGATGAAGACAGTCCTGATCTGAGCAGGTGGGACAAAAGGGCACATGATGTCTTATTTACCATTCTGTGTTAGTTGCAGTACTGTCTACAAAGCTACACAGGAGCAGAGACAGGTTTCATGGTGATGGAGGCTGCGAGTGTTGTCATTCAGCAAACACATGGGGATGGTCAGCTCTTGCTGCCAAGCAGCCACATGCTGTGAGTGCCCTGCAGGTCTTCTGTGTAGATGGCATTTTTCTTGTTCAACTTAACCTTGCTTGTTTGGAAAAGGGGGATGTTAGAACATGCTTCTGTGCTTAGAGGAGAGCAAAAGAAGGCAAAAGCAGGTGCTGTGGCATGTTTGTCCTTGTTCTAATCCTTGTGAACTTAGTGTCCCCATAACCCATGCATACTGCTTCTATAGGTAGTTCAGAATAGGAACTCTCTTCTTATGCTTCTACTTTTACATTTTAATACACTAATAATGAATTTCAAATGCGTGTTAATCTCAGGCTAATCCCTCTGATTTGTGGGCAGTGGGCCACAAAAGATTTTGCTTTATATCTGTAATTTATTATTAATAAATTATTTTTATTTCCTTAATAGCTGCTTCTTAGTTGCCCTTAAGAGAGCTTGATTTGCTGTATTTTTAATATTATGCAGTTAAATGATAGATATCTGGAATAATAGACTGATGTCAGCAATCTGAAAATTTACACCCTATGTGCATTTAGCTTCGTAGTTTTTCTGTTGCTGCATATTGGCAAATCATGACAAAATAAAAAATAAAAAGCCAAAACCAACCAACCAACCAGAACCACCCCCCTCAACCCCAAACCAAACCCAAAGCAACAGCTTGTTCCCTTCCAGGAATTTGCAGAGTCCACTCCTGAATCAACCCAACCTTGTGTTTTATAAGCTGGATGTAAATCTCCCTGAAGTCTATCTGATGCAGTGTGATAGAGTGTTTTAGGCAATGCTGTTACCTGCCTGTTATCTTCCTGGAGACTCAAAGGTAAAGCAAACCTGACTTATGCTGTTTCATGTATTTTTGTTTGACAGGGAAAGCTGCACTCCCACCCTGGCAGTGGCTCTGGGTGGATGACTTGTAGGCATGTAGGTGAAGAAGCCCTTTCAGTAATTTTGGTGTTTGCCATAGTAGCGTAAGTAAAAACATTGGCAGAAAACAAAGCAAATAGCTCATCTGTACCACTTTCAGTTCAGTCTTGTTATAAATTCAAGCTGAAGTTTAAGAAGCCCATCTTAGTTACATTGGCTTAAACATTTTTTTATCTGCTTTCTTGAGTAGCTGCTTTGGGAAAAGCCTTTTGCTTTGTGGTGGTTATTGCAGAATGACCAACCTCTTCATTAGGACAGAATAGCCCTGTCTACTTTAGGGAGAGGAAAAGTTCATCAAATATTACACTTGCGTCTGACAACAGTGTGTATTAACCTTCTGCAGAGTTCTGAGTACTCACTGCAAATATTTGCTTTATATTTATAGAAGAGTTTGCTTTAATCAAATAAGCTGATTGCTTGGGAGAAATACGTGGTTACTATGAATAATATAGGTATCTGCTTGTCCTATCAGGGGTCCACCCTTCTATGTTATGTCCAGGCTGCCACCTGAGATAAGGAAGATAGAGGGCAAAGCTGGCTGTGTCAGCTATCATCTTCTCCATCTCCTGCCCCCAAAGTGTGATGCTAATAAAGCTACTCTTTTCATGTGTGTGTGTCTTGGTAACTTTCAGAATGTGCAATGAAAATATAATTGACCAAGGGCAACACAGGGTATTTTTTTTATGTGTGTGTACAGAGAGACCTTACTTTCTACAGAACAAAAGTGGACTCTGTATAAATTTGAAACATGGGAATTCCTCAGTCAAAACCAGTCACTGTGAGTAAGTTGTCTTTTGCTCAGAATCGTGAGGTAGAGGAGAGAGAAGGGAAAATGCTTTTCAAGAGGAGGTTGAGAAGTAGCCCTGTGGTTTGTTTTTGGTGAAGTTTCCATCTTCTGACAGCCTCTTGTCTGCTTCAGGATACTGTTGCAGTAGCTAGGAAGCTGTAATCAGTGGTTTACCATCTCACCCACCTGGATACCAGAACTCCACAGATGTCAAAATTAAGAAATCTGAAGTGCAAAATGATACTTTTTGCCTGATAAAAGCCAACTTCTACTTCAGAACTTCATGAAGACAAATGAAGAAGCTCTAAGGACTTGAAAGTGAAAAATAGTGAATCGTGTTCAGTTCTGTTGAAAGCACGGGCTGTGTTGACTCTGGGTCGTGGTTTTGTGCTTCAGTCAGGAGTTTGGCCTTCTGAGCTAGGGGAAAAAAATGTTAAAATGTTTGCTCACAACAGGAAGGTCCTTAAGGAAATGTGAGAAATGCAGAAAACAACTGGCTTCTTTTTTTAAGCCTAGAAATTGTTCTTTTGACTGATCAGATGGTGATGCTTGCAGTAATGTAGCTGAGTTTGCATTATAAAAGACCTCAATTCCCTTGCAGTCCTAAGATTTGAAACTGGTCTGACCTTTGGAGACACTTCTATATCTATAGAATGATAATTTCACACACTTCAAAATGCTAGGAAAGCTTTCAGAAACCTTGACTGATATATGTGAAGAAGAAAAAGTGACCTTAAGTCAAAAGTGTTCTGCCATACATTCTATTTCTTTTGAATATATAAATTGTTACCTATTGCATCATTTCCAGGTTTTTTTTTAATTGCTGTTCATTGTTTTAGTGCTTCTCTCCAGGACCTGGTTATTTTCTGACAGACTGAAGCATAATTCCATTGCCACATATCTCTGTACCTCCATCTCAAAAAAGTTAACTCCAAATTAAGTAGGCAGTCTCAGCTTTACAAAGTAGAAAAAGAGATAAATGGCCAGTTTGTAATCTGGTTATCTTCGTTTCTGCTACTATCAACATATACATGTTGATCTCCTGCATGGGAATTTCCCAGCCTTTTTTAATTATGTCTGAATGCTTATAACTGATCTAGTGGAAGCTAATTATCTCTCTTGTCCTACTGTTCTTTGTTCTTCTCTGTGCCTTCTCTGCCATGTTCTTACAGCCCTGTTTCCCCTCCTGATTTACTGGAGGGCTTCTCCTGGTCACCTGTGTGGCCGGTATATGCTTGAAAAGCTTTTGTGACTCTGAATTGAGAGTCCAGAATGGGATTGTTACACAGATTCTCATATTTCTGGAAGCTCTAGAGGCTGGCTTTGAGTCACTGCAAGTGCTGCCATCAACTCCTGCACAGTTATTAAAGAGCTGACAGTGTTTGGCAAGCAGTGGATCCAAATGTTAGTGCTTAATGACTTTTTAAATGTGTTGGCGCACTGCAGTCTTGACCTTTCCTGTGAAGGTGCTTCAACTATTTCTGTGATTTCTAGTTACCAAAATTAAGCCAAAAAAAAAAAGAGGCCACCTGGCATCCAGCTTCCTGCTGATGCTCTTTCCCCTGCGAGCACTTGTGAACAGTTAGCTCCTCTATGGGCAGCACATGGGTTTGGTGGGACCAGGCAACTCTTTGCAGTCCTTTAGCAGTAGGTATTTGTTTCTTATCAGTGGGAACAGAAACAGGCTCAGCAATTGTGTATCAAACTGAAACTGGGCTATATGGGTATATGTGTATGTGCTTGGGTGCCAGCTCCTGGCAGTTAGAAGACCAGTCCATGTTTGTCGGAGCAGTGTTTGGGAATACACTTGGAATAAAAGAGGGACTTTGGAGACTTCTTGGGCTCTGAGCCAGCAGTCTCAGTGTGATGTGTTTAGCACTGGAGAGAGAAAAAACAGATGTGTGCTTGTTTGTGTGTTATTTGCGAGGAGGATCCTTTGTCTGGTTTCCAAGGTCTTGAGGTTCCTGTACATTGTGTTGCCGTTTAACTCCATGGCTGTAGTGTGCTTGGAGGAGAGGTGCAGCTTCCACAAGCCATAGAAAATGCCACGAGGTGCTCGGACCTCCTCTCTGCTCTGTCAGAGCACCAGAGCAAAGTGCACCATGTTCTCAAAGCTTTTCTTGGTGGGAATATATAAAAGCTGTTAATTGCTCATCTGTTATAGGCTGGATGTTTTATAAACAAGTGTGTTCTAGGGTACATTTCGCTCTGTCTGAAACCCATCTTTGTGTTGTAGTGTAACAGTTGTCATTGCACAACAGAGCTGAATCCTTAGAGAGTTTAGGATAAAAAGCAAAACTGGTTGGTTGAATTATACTGAAATATCTGACAGTACAGTGGATTTATTTTCTTTAAGGGTAAATTGTTGTGATTCATGCAAAAAAAATGGTACCTTTTAAGCTGTAATTTTAATTACTTTTGTGACTGCTGCTACCGAGGCACTGCTTAGAGTATGGAGATGTGCATTGCATGGAATGTCACAGTCGTAGATACTAGATGTTGTCCTGAAAGATTTGGTTGCATTTGCAGGAGTAAATGCAGAAATTACGGAGTGTAGTTGTTTGCTCTCTGAAATTGAAGCTTGAAAGATTTTCATTTTAGGACCAAAGTTATTAGTGACTGTCATCACCCACAGGGCTGGGACAGTCATGGTTCAGGTGCAGTCTGGGCACTAGGTCCCAGCTGAAGTAATGCTGTAGCAGGTTCAGCTCCCGCACCATGCACTAATCACAGATCCCAAGCATTTTGGAGTAATAATGCTGTCAGTAGTACTGAGTGCTGCCCAGTATCAGGGTTACACTTGTGTCTCCACCTCTGAGTGAAGAGGCACTGGGCTTTTGCTGTGTGATGTGGGAGGACGAGGGGTGATTTTTCTTTCCTCTCTCATTAAATCCCTGCTGTCTGGCAGGATACGCAGCAGTGTTTGCCTCACAACAAACTACACTGCAAAATTGCACTAAGCGCTGGTTTTCCCATTTAGTCCCCTCTGGGCTTATCAGACCCTTGTCCCAGCACAGCTCTCTGGAGAGACTGGTACAAATCCCATGGATGCAGCAGCCCAGAACCATTACCTGTCAGGGAGCCAGAGTCTGAGAGGCTGAGCATCTGAGGAGAAGGAGGTGGCAGCAAAGTGGTGGCTAAATGGGGAAAGCCAGTGATGTTGTTGAGGCCATGAGACTATTTTGCAGTGTTGTTTCCCTGTAATTGCAAGAGTGCAGTATCCCACATTGCCATCATGGCACCTTTGCACCGCCCATGTGTTGCTTGAGCACATGTTAAGGACAGAGAGTATGGCAGTGGTCAGATTGCATCATGATAAAAATGTTTTCCAAAGCAATGGAAGAGCTGTAAGGACAGCAGCCAGTCAGAGTTACCTGCCCTGTGACCTGGGGCTGGCCCTTGGTGTCAGGCAGGTTCCATCACAGTATGTGTTCTCATCTCTGGGGAAGCACTTGGGCAGTAGTGGAGGACTAATTCTGGGACAGAGCTTTAGATGTTGGAAGGCTGGTCACCTTTGGTTCTCCCTGCAGTGAGAAAGAGGTTTCACCACAGGGCGGTCAAAGGGACTTTAATTTAGCTGCTTTTAATTGCTGTCAGGAGCAGGTTGTTTTTCCCAGCACTTAAAGAGGGAGGGGGAATGACAGGTTTCCTAAATTTGGAGCCCAAGGTGAGGGAGTGCTCACATCCCCCCGAGCTTTCTTGCCTCCACAGCTTCCCCTTCTCGCTGAGGGCAAGGCAGCAGGTGAAGTTGCAGTAGCTTTTTCAGCCCTGCAGCATTTCTGACTTGCACAACGAGCCTGGCTGCCCTCTCTGCTCAGGTTTTTGTACAGATTCAGGGGCTCGAGATGCCCAGCCCTCAGTCTGTGGTGTTCAGGGGCAGTGCCTATGACTGGCAGCCTGCACCTTGGGTACCTCAGGACTTTCTGCTGCAGAAGCAAAGGGCACCCCAGCAACCCCCAGACATTTCCTGGGGAGCTGCTGCTTACGTCTCCCATCTGCTTTGGTGCATAGGGCTCTTCTCTTCAGCTGTGTGGCCTCTTACTGAAGCTCAGAGTAGTGTGTTGGTGAAGGCAAAACCCTACCAGAACAGGATGCCCGCCATCCATGCATGGTTGGTGGGGAGAGGCTGGGCAGCTGGCGAGTCGTGGTGCCGGTGAGACATCTCACCTAATACAGTGCCGGAAACAGCTCAGATGTGATGCTGAGCCTGTCTGGGCTAGAATCTGGCAGTGGAGGAAGGACAGGGCATCATTGCCAGAGAGCCCGGGGAAAGGGGGGAAGTGTGGTAACGAGAGAAAAGGACTAAAGATAGTGAAGAGGAAGAAAGGAGGGAAAAGAAAAAAAAGGTGCCGCTGATAAAAATGCAGAGTGAGCAAAGATACTGGTAGGAAGGGAAAAATGAAAGCTTGCTTTTCTTAAGTGATAGGCAAAACTGATAAGGGACAACAGCAGATCGCAATCTGACCATGAAAGGAAAGACACACAATAGCAAAAGGGAAGTGAAATGAGAGAAAGGAGGGAGTGACTGATTCATAACTGCTTGCACCTTGTGTAACCACCGCCACCTCTTATATGTGAAATTATTTCAGTGTAAAATGATTTTAAAGGTCTCTGCAAAATGGAATCAAGTCTCCGCACTCTCTCTGTCTGAAGTGTTCAACGGTCCTGCTGCACACTCGTTTAATGTGAGCTATTGCACAGGGTACAAAGCAGTCAGCAAGTCAGACCTCACTAGTGACCTTGTAGGTCACCTCTTGTATTTTGCCTGCATGCATATTTTTTGTGCTGAATTACGTTGTGCTATCGACTGAAACTGTGGGTTGGCATTTTGAAATTAAGGTCTCTGCCCATCAATAAGCATGCAGACAGTAAAGACCTGAACACGGAGATGAAGAATATGCCACCTATATATGAGTGCATAAATCATGCAGTTTGTGGTGTTTGGGGCTTTTTTGCATGAGACTCAAACAACAAGGAGCACTGTGCTGCCCTCGGGAAGTGAGCAGCTCTGGAATATTGTAGAATGAGTTTTGTATTTCCTTATTGTTTAACGTACCGGCTTAGTTTCTGTGCCTGGCTGCTAGTCCTGTGTGCCATGTGCATCGCTGGTTTGTGTCTAAACCTTGATTCCTGGCAACAGGAGGAGGGTAGGGAGTTGAAGGGCCTGTACTTGACCGACTCCTTGACCCCTGCTTTACGTGCTTTGTTGCTATTAACTGCCTTTCTTCAATAGCTATTGTCTGATTTCTGTCTTGGTGTGTTGTGTCTTTTATTGGAGTCCTTTGCTGCAAGCCTGCTGCCTACAACCCACTAGGTGCCTGCTGCCTGCTTAGGTATTTTCTGTGGCCTGCTGCTGACCCAGTTTCTGCCGCGTTTAAACTGCCCTTTTGAAAAGGGGGCATTTCTGGCCTTTGTGAGCATTCCCAGTGTGCTGGGATAATGTGGCTGATCCGGCAGATGCGGGGAGCTGCTCTAAAACAAACACCCACCCAGCCCAGGTCCCCATGCTTTCAGTCTTGCTTGGAGTTTTTCTTTTCCTCCTCCTTGTAAATAAAACCAATTATTAACGCTTTCTGTTCACTGAAGCAGTGGCATGCATTTTGGTGGATGGGTTTGTGCTTGGAATAGTTACTGAATGTTTGCTGTGCAGGGAGGGGAGAGCAGTGCCCAACCATGTAGAGTGTACACTGCCAGACTGCAAGATGCGGATCTTTGCTTTTGCTCTCAAGTTCGTTTGGGACTTGGAGAACTGCAGGTTGCCCTATGCCTGCCTTTTGCGGCTTTGTCATGTGGCTTGAAGTTTAGATTGTTCTGGGGGCAAGTACTGGACTAGGGACAGTGAGACTTCGTTTGAGCACTCACACCTTGTTATTTTGTTTTCCCTCTCTGATGACATTTTACAAGCTGTGGAAAGGTGATGAAAACGTGACCTCGTTGTAGCTGCAAAGCCATGAAGGGATTTGGGGCAGCACTTCATGCTTGCTTATTCCCTCTTTTTGAAATGTTTTCCATTTTGAAAGAGCAGTCTCCTTTAGAAAGCTTTGTTGCTCCTGTTTTAGTGTGAAATACTTCTGTGGAGTGAAATGAAAGCCTGTTCAGAGGTTAAATGCGTTTGCCAAGCTTGTTTTCATGCACTTGAGTCCCATGTGTATCGTCCCTCAGAACGCATCCTTAAGGGGCAAAGTGGTCCACTCCAGTCTCACTCCCAGGCCCCCCTCTGCCCGCGAAGCTCCACCGGCTTCAAGAGGACTTTGTGCAGGTCCCAGGGGGTTCCCACATGGGATCATGACATTGATTTGCTTATCTTGGGGAGGAGAGAGATGCTAAGCCCAGTTAAATGCGCTGGGCTGCAGAGAGATCTTTGGCCTGTCGGAAGGATCTTTTCCTCTCACAGGCAACTTGAGAAATTCTGTGTCAAACAGGTTAATATTTGCAGTGTGAAGAAGCAGTGTGCATCCTTTCTTGCAGTAGAAGACCACCTCTGGTTCGAGACTTGTTAAGAAACTCAAAATAGCATTACTGGTTCTTTGCCCTTAGTTTCTCAGGTGAAAATTTCAAGTTAGTGAATCCCGATCAGCTTCTTAGCTTTGAAAGAAAGGTGGAAATGCAAGAGTCTAGGGGAGGCAGAGTCATAATATAGTGCTTGATTGCAAGGGCTTTTTCATAACTGATACAAAATAATCAAAAGCTGACTTCCTGCTTTTTTTCCTAGGCTAATTTTTCTCCTTTTCTTTTCCCCACCAGCAATCCTGCTGAAGGAAACAAATGCTAACTTGTTGGCTCAAGGTGCCCCTTGCTGGAAATCAGAGCTCTAGAGGTTAACGTGGCAGCCGTAGCATACCTGAGGTTGTTTTTGATGGTAGACATTTTGTTAATAAACTGTGAAACAGGGTGTGTTTCACATGGTTCTGCTTTGTTTAATAGTAGAAGGTTGCAGCGTTTTGTACGTCAGAAGAAATTGGCTCAGAGCATATGCTGTGCATTGGCTTCAACAGATCCCAGATGTTTTGTAAGGACCTGGTAATTTCTGCAATAAGCATTGTAACTATTAATCCTAATAATGCCAAAGTTTTTGAAATGTTGCCAGCTGGAATTTTCTGGTATAATTTTTTTCATATCTCTGCTTACTTTAACAGCGTTATCTGACAAAGTATAAATACACGCTGGTACATAGGAGTAGGTCACAAATACATTGTGAGAGCGCTTCCCTTTATTAATAGCGCTAAATCATGGAGCTGTCTTCCCATTTTGCATGCCATGACCCAGAGTGCTGAGTGACACAAGACAGGCAAGCACAGCAAGCTGCTCTTTTCAGAACGTGCAGGCAGGGGAATTCAATGGGCTGTCTGCATAGTGTCCTGCCACCATGTGTAGAAATGATCTGAAGCTGTGGAGGATTCCTCCTTTCTTTTTCTACCTGCAGTAAGGGATGTACTTGGAGGTACAGCTGTAGTTGTATGGGGAGCTGTGAAAGAAAAGCTTTTAGTTTGAGAGCGGGTTTATATGACTGTGCAGTTGAAGCGTATAGATGACAGTGCAATCAGTTAATAAAAAGAGAATGAACAATAATAGTATGCATTTTTTTCCTTTTATTGCTATAGTAATGTAAGAAGGTTCTTCATAAGAATAAAGTTCTGTATTTTTCTGGAGCAAATGCATGTCCCATCTAATAAACAACAGTACCCATCACATACGTAAAATGGCATAGGTCCAATAGATTACTAATTGCACCAGAAGAAAAAGCTTTGCAAGTTTGCAAGTGACACCAAAATGTTTGGAGGGGGGCTAAAGAAGAGATAATTCATGCATCCCAACTGGGAGGGCTGGAAAACAAGAATGAGAGAGTGATACCCCAGTTTTGGGCCAAAGCTACTTTTTGGTTTTGCTCTTTGGTTAGTGACTTATCTTTTAACTTTTCCTCAAGATTTGGTAGTGACCCCTGGGGTGTGGGAGAGCAGCTTTGTTCCCCTGCTGTATGTAAAACAATAGTGGAAAACATCAGCCTAGACTTTGCATGTCTTCTCTCTTGTGGATTTCAGCCCAGATCTTTAAAAACAAAATACAACCTTTAAGCATCAGTCTTCAAGCATAGTAATTTACATATGGACATCCAATACTATTCCTTGTTTAAGTCAGTATATGAAGGCAGACAACCAAAATGGGTTCAATATGGAAAACTGTACAAGTTACCTCAACAGTAAGGATGACTTTGCTTCACCCTGCAGCACTATGTTTGAAATACCTTTAAGCAAAGTGCAGCCTTGCTCCTTCTTGTTGTATTTCTTTGCACCCTACTTTTGCAGTCATATAATACAGCTTTAGAAAATACTATTTAATGACATGAAAAAATGGGTATTCTTAGAAAGCTAGTAGATGTAGTTTAAATTCTGGGTAGTTTGCACATGCTGAGGGAAGTCTTGTATGAAATTTTGTCTGTTAGAGGAAAGAATTAAGTTTTTAATAAGTCTGGCCATCAATAGCAGCAATAGTTTTTCTCCTTATAAAGCTGAAATGTAGCACTGAGAAAGCTGGTGTTGGTGTGACTCAAGCAAATGCTTGCTAAGAGGCTTTTGAAAGAGATGAGTGTATATAAGTTTCCAAGAGGGACTTCCCCAGTGTCTTACCAGCCTAATGCATCTAAGCTGTATGTTGTAGTGTTTGCTTTACCACATTTACAGCATATGAAGCTATGTGCAAAGTAATGTTGAGGTAACTTGTACAGTTTTCCATATTGAACCCATTTTGGTTGTCTGCCTTCATACGCTGACTTAAACAAGGAACAGTATTGGATGCCCATAGGTAAATTACTATGCTTGAAGATTGATGCTTAAAGGTTATACTTTGTTTTTAAAGATCTGGGCTGAAATCCACAAGAGAGAAGACATGCAAAGTCTAGGCTGATGTTTTCCACTATTGTTTTAAACTTGGATCTTGCAGCTTTGACATGTGAACTTACTGACTTTTCCTTGGCTTCTTTTCAGTGCAGGTGGTATCAGGTGCATTGTTTAGACTAAGGGGAATAAATTAAAGGCAAAAAAATATTATTACTATTTTTTTAAAATCCTAGGTATGAGTTTTCTTGTATTTGCTTGGCTTCCTCTTTAGTTAATGTTCTTTTCTGGTTTTGGTGAAAAATTAGGAAGGTTTTTTTAGTACTTAATGCGTTCAGTGTAAAGGCTTCTTATGGGCTGTTAAGATCTGTGCCTTAGCTGTTCTACAGGCCTATTCTCTTTCATTATAAAAATAAACTAAAAGGCTTGGATTAACATAGAAACAGTAAAAGGCAGCTCTGGTAGGAAGATTATAACTTTTAATTGCTGTAGGAAGATTATCACTCTTAATTATTAAGCAGGTCAAGCTTATCAGCGACCACAGAGCTCTTTCATGCATTTTGCTGAACTGTTCTAACTTAAAATGGTTTCTGTCAAGATGGAAATTTTTGGCTGTGGCTGTAAGTAGAAAAAGGAAATGGTTGGGTGCAATGATGTTTGACAAGAATGTAACTTCCTATTGCTGTGAACTTTGCAGCTTCACTGTGCTTCCTGCCAATGCCTTCCTCCCCTTCTTTCAAGGCAGGAGCCAGATTCCCCAAGTTGGAGAAATACTGCATTGCCCCAGCATGTGAAAGTGAAACACTTGGAGGAAGATTGCTGCTGAATTGACAGAAATTGGCCCTCTGCTCTTCAGCTTGGGGAGTTTTAGAAGTAAAATTGTGTGTCCCTGGTGAAATGAACTTGTATTTTAACTAGTCAGAACAGAATTGCAATTGGTGCGTTAAAAGGCGAGGTCTGTTTTCACTTGAATCTCTTCCATCTATACTGCTAATTGTCTTGTAGACACTGCAAGAACAGAAAACTAGTTTATTGTTATTTTTAAGGGAATAAACTTAGTAAAGGCAGGTGTGATAGAATCAGTATTTGTTTCTTCTGCAATATCTCTCTCTTCCTTTGCTAGATTCCTAATAACATTAATACAGGACTATGTTTAAAACCAGCCCTTGCCACGAAAGTCTCCTGCCATGGTTTCACCATTGCTTTACTGCCTAGTAAGTAAAAATAAGCGTGCTCTCCCTAGGTGCCGGGTAGGTGGGTATGTGTTCTATTCTCTGCCTTTCTTAAGGTTGTTTTATCCTACCTCTTTTACAGGGCCATGCTGTGAAATTTGATTGCTTTCAGTAAAATGTTTTGAAAACTGTGGATAGGGAATGGTTATTTAAATTTCATGGTATTTCAGCATGAGGTTTGCAGTTAGTCTCCTCTTTGCTGTTAACCGGAGAAAGCACCATACTGACGTGGTAGAAGCCTTTTCTCTAGGTACTTCTCCATGTGCTTTTTCTCCAGGGTTCATGTTTTCAGAGTGTCTGAAAAGGACTATGAGCAGCACATCTCCACTTGAAAACGTTTCATTTTCAGTTTAGAGACTGGGCAGGAGCTTGGAGGAACAGTGTGATCTTTCAGAGGTATGGAGTCTCCTAGCTGCTCTTGAAGTGATCTTGAGTTGTGAGCATTGAGCAGATTTCTTCAAAAAGCAGCCATTTATTTGCGTGTATAAATGAGGCCAGGGTGCTTTCAGGTTTGACTGCCTTTTTTAATGCTTGTTAATTAAGCAAGATAGGCAAAAGTTATCATCTCAGAAATTATTTGTGATGTTAGTGTCAGTTTTTGAAGAACAAACCTGGGTTATGCAAGCAGTTTAAACGATTTTGGGTTTTGTTTGGGTTTTTTGGTTTGGTTTTAGTTGAGTTTTGGGGGTTTATTTGAGGGCTTGGCAACTACAGGGTAAGCAAATTACTCGAAAAAAGGGAATTTGGCTTAAAAGCCTTGAGGTTTAAAAAGTAAAAAAATAGCTGGAGCTGTTTTGTGTGCCTTTAGGATTTGTGTTTTTATTATGCATACTGATGGACTAGAAGCACTCTTTTAAAAGACATGAAATACAGTATTTTCTCATACATACCCCTGGAAGTCCAGAACCTAGTAATTCAAGATAAAACATGGAGAAAGCCAGGGCTTCTGATGGAGCCAAAAGTGTGTGTTTGTGTTAGGCAAGAGACTCTTAATTTGTTTTGGGAAGAACTGAAAAAAAGAACAGACTTTATTGTTTCTGTGACTTTAACAGTTTAGGAGAAGGTTGCTGACTTCTTCAAGTTGAAATCTAAAGAAGCTTAAAAAAAAAAGTAAGCTAAAGGTTTTATTTCAGAGCAGTTATCGCTGTATGAACTACTTGGATATTGGCTTATGAAATTGCAGAATGAACGTGCACCTGTTAAATTATGCAAAGCAGTGATAGGACAAGGGGCAATGGGTGTAAACTGGAACATAGGAAGTTCCACGTTAACATCAGGAAGAACTTCTTTACTGTAAGAGTGACAGAGCACTGGAACAGGTTGCCCAGGGGGGTTGTGGAGTCTCCTACACTGGAGATATTCAAGGCCCGCCTGGACAAGTTCCTGTGTGATGTACTGTAGGTTACCCTGCTCTTGCAGGGGGGTTGGACTAGATGATCTTTTTAGGTCCCTTCCAACCCTTGGGATTCTGTGATTCTGTGATTCTGTGAAAATGAAGGTGAATGTTCTGCTTACCAGGATATTTGGAATTTGCTGGCAGTGGTAGAGATGCTTAGAGAAAAATATGTGCCTTTTGAACTGGTGGGCCCTATATACTCATCCAAAACAAATAATTTGGATATTTCTCAGCCTTGCTGGAGCAAGACTCTTTTTCTTTTTGTGTGTGTGTACAAGTAGTTAGTTGAAGGTTCAGCTTAGGCCACATGAGTGCTTGATTTGCATGCCCAGTTCACTGATAACTCACTTCTTGTTCCCCCAGGTCTGTGCCTGGGAGATTCTAGGGTACTCTAGGGTACCTTTTCTTTTGCTTAAGCGTAACTGTCTGTCTGAGGTGCCTAAAAAATACAGGGTCCCCCTGGACCATCTCTAGAGAGTGTTGCATGTTGCTTGAAATCTGGGTAGCTAAAGGATTTTCATAGAGCCATAGGATGGCTTGGGTTGGAAAGGATTATCTAGTTCCAAACCCCCTACTGTGGGCAGGGACACCTCACACTAGATCATGTCACTCAAGGCTCTGTCCAACCTGGCCTTGAACACCGCCGGGGATGGAGCTTTACAACTTCCTTGGGCAACCCATTCCAGTGCCTCACCACCCTTACAGTAAAGAACTTCTTCCTTATATCCAATCTAAACCTCCCCTGTTTAAGTTTTAACCCGTTACCCCTTGTCCTATCACTACGGTCCCGAATGAAGAGTCACTCCCCAGCATCCTTACAGGCCCCCTTCAGATACTGGAAGGCTGCTATTTTGAAAGGTTTCAGAAAACAGCTTCAAATGAACTCAAGTCATTGTGAGTTAATTTCTTAATTTAGTACAGATTTCAGTTATTTCAGAAGTTGGGGGCTAATATATGGGAGGGAGTAATTCTATTCTGCCATTAAGCGTGCTCTATTCTGCTGCTGCTGAAATACAAACCACAGGCACATCTGGAGAAGAAAGCCCTTTAACCAGGATGCTCACTAGAGTGCTTTCTGCCGCACTGCTCATCTGCTAGATTTCTTCATGAGTCTTATTCTGGTTCTTACTGTGGTCTGCATTTGACTTCTTTGGATGTTTTTCAAGGAGACTGTTTGGGTGTGAAGGAAGGGGAAAAAGACAGGTTTTTTTACGTGTCCTTCCATTTATATCCCATTGAGAAATGTGACTTTATAAGTGCTATCCTGTGAGATCCTGTGAGTTCTATCATTGCAGTTTTGTTGTAGTTTTTTAATAAATAAAACTGAAGTACTGCTAGCTTAAATGACTATTCTGCAAAGGGTTTGTATAAACATTATTGCAGAGTTTTATAGGAAAAGAGAGTACCAGCAGCGAGAGAAGAGAATGGTACCAAGAAAGACAAATATTGGCAGTGGAAACACCAGGTCTAGAGGAGAGGAGCAGAAGGGGATGCTTAAGTTGAGATGACAAGGGGCCAAATGAAAGTAATGGGGAATAGTTTGTGCTTTACACATTGAGCTAGGCTTACCTACCTCTTTATGTCGGTACTTTTAAAATAAACTAAGTAGCGGCCCATTGAAACTTTGGTGAGCAGGTCTTGGCTGTATGTTGCTTTGCCAATTTCAGAAGTTTAGAAAAAGAAAACAAAGACCGCTAGGCCTCTCTGCCCCTGAAATCATTACCTTGGCCAGAAACCATGGGATTTGTTTTTAAAGTGATTATCCCATCCCTTTCACTGGTTTATTTTGGTTTAGCTCCCCTTTCCTATTTTCCTGTAGCCGAAACATACAAAATATCAGGCATGCGTGCACACATGTTATTTGATGGGTAACACCATTTTGGCCTTTTCTGCTTTCCACAGTCTAGGATTCAGTCCCTGAAGTACATAGCATAGCTCAGAGAAAAAGATGACCATCCTTCTTCCAGAAGCAGCGCTGTTCTCTGGTAAAGTTGTAAGTGAATTCCTAAGGATGGTTTGCCAGTCCCCAAGCATTCAGAAGCAGTGAGTCAGTCCTCCCGCTCTTCCTAAACAATGCAGTGCTAAAAATAGTGGAGTTTTTTTGACTTCTAGGTTTCCAGGGTTTAAAATTCATATTTTTGTTCTTTTACCTGCTGGACGTCTTAAAAAATAAAAACATCTACAAAGACTGAGAGGTTCGTGTGTTATCACCTGAGTCTTAGGTTGGTACAGGGCTTCAGAAGAAGTTCCATAAGTCTCTGGAGCTGAGGTGGTTAGTATGTCAGAGCTCAGGCTGTGCTGAGCTCTGGTACTGCATAGGAGCCACAGCCCTACAGGGACGCCAGCACATGTAGCTTGCCTGAGAGCTGTATAGGGATGTTGCAAGATGAACTTACTTTCTGATTTCTGAGAACTCTTTCTGCCTCTAGGAGAAAGGATGAATTTGGTTACAAAAAGCCAGAATTTAAAAGTACATCTGTTTCTGGTTTTGGCAGAGTTGCCGTGATGAACTCAAGTTTAAATTTTGTTGTTTTGTTTTGATGAACTCAAGTTTTAATTTTGCATTTCCAAACAATTTTATCATCTCTTTCAAAGGTGCTGTGTGTCTTTTCAGGAGCTGCAGTTTAACCTTCATAACTCCTGCTTGGTGCTTTTACTGCCTTTGGTAAACGGGAGGTTGAGAGAAGAGAGGGACAAGGGGATGTGACAAACCAAGGCTTTGAAGTAGCTCTGCAAAAGACTTTGGTTCAGCTGCTGTTTCTGTGTCAGTTTCCTCTTAATTAACTGGTTTTGTGTGTCAAGATATTTTTTTAATCAGAAATATTTATTTGGGTTTGGTTGTTCCCATAGTGTGAATCTTGTCCTCTTAGTCTGCTTTTTGTTTATGAACTGTAATCTAGAGGAATGAATCTAAAATTCATCAGTAAATGGGGGGATTTTAATTTAATTTCTCTTGTTTCAGTTTACGTATTAAAAATTATATTTTCCTAAACAATACATACATGCTTTCTTATCTCGAAACCTCATCCTGAGGGTTCATTAATATTCTTGCACTGAACAAAGTGCCAAAATACCAAACATAAGTCAAATTTTACTTTATCAGCATACTGAAAAATAAAACAGTACTGCCTAAGCAGTTTCACTCAAAAAGGACCTCTTGTGTGTTAAAGAGCCCAGACCTTTTTGCCTGCTGTTTCCAAGAAAACCCCACAGCCATAAAGAAAAAGACCCAACAATAAAATGCCTTCCCCCAACTTGCTTTTTCTTCATCTGCTGTGAACAAAGGGCACAAAAAGGAAGGATGAAGAAAAGCCACCAAGTGGCAATTGCAATTAATCTCAACTACAGTCTGAATCATCAGATAACATGCATTCTAAGCTAATCTAGAGTAACCAATTAAAGTAAAGAAATAAAGACACAAGGCAGACTTGAAGGAGCAAATAGAAGAAAAAGTGACACTGGGATAAACTTCCTTCCAGGAAATGTTCCTTTGCTTCCGGTCAGATGCAGCTTATTCTGCAGGTTGCTGAGTGTTTTCTATGTGGAATTAGGTGAATTACCTGCAGTTTGAAGGTTTTTTTGTTTGGTTGTTTTTTTAAAGGGGCAAAACAAAACAAAAAAAAAAACCCCAAACCGCGGCACAAAAGTGGTGAAATTCAGAGTAGATTTGGCCTTTTGTGGGGATTTTTAGGAGAAATACTTCTCTTGTGGTTTTGGCTGGTGAAGTGTGACTAAATCTGGTAGGAGGAAAGGTATTTTTCTGTTGGTCTTCAGGGAAATAAAAGGGTCTTTGCTTATTTGGAACAAATGTTTGCTTGTCCTATACACTACATATAAATATTAGGGTTTGGGGCTATGAATATATATATAAAATCATGCTGACCTGGTTGTTTACCTATTTTTACTAGTTGCATCGAAGAATATCAGAACTGAAAGAAACGAGGGAAAAACAATTTCAACTGTGTATTTAACAGCTCTCTCAGCATACCATATTAGCATCCTGTTTTAGTCCCACATCAGCAGGACACCAAAATGCTCTTCTCTGGTGCAGGAAATCTTGTAAAAGACTGGAACAACTTATACATGTTCTCTGATGCCTCTTTTCCTACAGAAAAGCACATCTGAGGCCTCTCAGTAGAGGGAATATGATGGATTAAGATTTTACAGCTCGTGCTCCTTTAAACCACAACAAAACAGCCCAAAGTTGCTGCCCTGTAGTGACACAGTTCTCTGCACAGGCAGTCTGGGGGTTCTTGCATTCCTTCATCCAGCTCTTTTGCCCTAGTGTCACCCCTTCTCTTCACCCTACCTTCCCCTCCAGCCCCTTTTTGTCTGCTCTATGTGCACCTTTCTCCCCAGCAAGCATCCCTGGTGCTGGGAGCTGTGTGCATGCTCAGAGTTTTTTTCCTCTCAGCTGGGTGTTTTCTGTGAATCACCCATCTGATGGGCAGAGCCTTGGGCAATATGGTCTGGTGTGAGGTGTCCCTGCCCATGGCAGGGGTGTTGAGACTGTGTGATCTTAGGGTCCTTTCCACCCCAAACCATTCTATGATTCTGTGATTCTATGAATCAGGTGATGAGCTGGAGCGGACTGGAGCTGCGGGTCTCTTGGGTTCGCCCTCTCCTTCCTGCTAGAGTCTGCCCCCATCTTCCCCCTGCACTGGGTGTTCTGGGTGACCCTGTGGAGCCCTCCATTGCCTCCCCAGTGTTCCAGCTGTCCTTTTTTGCTATAGATGGATGATCGGGGTGTCAGCATTTTAGATATATTGTTAGGATGGAGAGGGAGGAGGGGCTTTAAATTGTTGGGTTGGCAGTGATAATGAGGCCAGTTAAACTAGCTTTTTGATACAAAGGCAATTACTGCTGAGTGTTCAGAATAGGTGCCAGGAATTTCTTTCCCCTGTTATATTTCTTATTGCCTCTCCAGTTCTGTGTTCCACTTGTGCTTGAAAATGCCCCCTGAAATGTTGGAATTGACCTGCTATATCAAAATTTACCATTCAGAAGTTGATGTTCAACTGGTCTGCCTGAAAAAACAGAGAGATGCCCTGAGTGGGGAGTCCGGCTTTGTTAGGTGGCATGCATAATGTGATGTTAGCTGATTTTAAAAGCAATGAAATAACAGAAGCAGCCTGACTTCCAACTATGAAGAGGACTGTTTCTCCACATTTGTTGTTTCAAGACTTCCATTCTCAGGCTGATATTTGTGTGTCTTTCCCAGGCTTGTAAAGTTCTCGTGAAATGATCCATGTACTTTTTTGGCCATGTTGTCTACAGCCGAAAAAGAAATTTTTGGCATAATTTGAGGTGGATCTATTAGTGAGATGAGGTTCCTAAAGGAAGGGAAAAAATCCCCCAACAAACCACCACCGACCAAAAAAAACCACCCCAAAGTAAATGTTTTGTTCTAAAAAGTTACTTAAGTTCAGCTTTTAAATGTCTTAATAAATTGCCTTTGACGTTTATTTCCATGTCAGATCCCCTGCAGAGATCTGAATGTGTTGAGTGGTGTTTGGAGTTCAGGGATGCAGAGGGGTGTTCTGCCAGCTTCCAGCTGGCTTTAAGAGACTTGTGGTAACCCATTTGTAATGTAGATGGGCCTTTCCCTTTTTGATGGGCAGAACGATCCTCTGCCCATTCCTGCTATTCCAACCTGTCATCTCCCTTGGGAGAGGGAGGGAACCCCAAAACGGTGGATTTCTCTTTCCACTAGCCCTGCCATTGACTAGACTCCTCAGCTTTCAAGTTGGTTTTTGGCACTGCTCCTGGGCTGCTGATAAGCAGTGAAGATGCCCTGGAGCTGGCCAGGGTTGTGAGCACAGTGCCCTAGGAATGTGGCTGTTCTACTTTTGTGGCCAGGCTGGGGCTTAGGGCAATTTGGCAGCCTTTGTGGGGTGCAGAGCAGAAGCTGGATGACTTGTAACCACAGACTTGTTCCTGGGGTTGCTGGGGAGTGGTGTGTAGGGATGCTCTGGAATTTCATGCTCAAGAGTCAGTTCGGAGCCTGGAGAGTTTGTTAGCTGAGGCTTAGCTTCCTCCATCCCAGGTCTGGCTTGCCTTCTCCAGAGGGAATAGGACAGCAGCCCTGGGATCCTGCTGCATCTGCTGCTGCTGTCAGAGGGCTTTCCCCTTTTTCTGGCTAGGGGAGGGTTGACTGTGATTGTTTTCGGGACAGTAACACACTGCTCTTCTAAGAATCAGTGCTGCAGCATGGCCTTGTTCACCCAAACCTTCCTACATCCACAGCTGCATCTGCGCCCTATGCAGTGGGGGCCTATTGCAGAGAGTGAGGGTTGAGAGGAAAAGTGCTGATGCTGCTAGAGCTCCACAGAAGGAAGATTAGTAAGTCTTGGAGAGCCACTGCCAATTACACTTACTGGCACAGAGGAGCACTTGGCTTCTTGCTTTTCTCAGCAAAGATTTTTCTGGTGGGAAAAGGTTATTTCAGCAGTACCTGCAAGATGCTAGAAACTTAAGCCATGATGGGGTTCAGGGTGATACTGTAGTGCATAAACCACAGGCTTAACTTTTATTTTGCCATATATTTGTGTGCATATAAAAAAAGGATCAGAGGACCCTTAAGAAGTGTTCCTTGCCCCAGATATCTGGGGATTTTACTGCAGTAGTAATTTTAATTTACTGTTTACAACAGCAGTATTCAGACTTTCCTCCTGGGTATGCCTCTGAGGCTGACTTGGAAAAGGAAGATGCTGGTTGCTGCGGTGTTTCTAGGAATGGAGAAAGAGTCGTATGGCGCAGAGACAAGGTGGTTGGAAGGAGGCTGTCATTCACCCAGACTTCAGTTCTGCGTCATCTGTTCTTTCATTACTTTCTAGCAGCTCCCCAGAAATGCTACCTGAATATACTGCATTCCTCCTGCTGCAGCAGCAAGGGAGTTTGCTCCCTTGCATGAGCAATGTTTTCATACAAGTTGTGGGTTTTTATAATAATAAACCTGATTTTTCCTGAGTGGTAATAAATTATGATGTCTATTGGTTTGGAATATAACAACAGAATTATGTAGGTGCTTTAATAGATTAAAGGTGTAATGTTACAAAACTACATTTTTAAATTGGGGACCAATTAACTATACTACCACACATTACACAAAGCAGCTGGATAAGTAATGAGACCACAGTCCATCCCTCTGTCTCAGACTCATCCTTGCTAGGATACTTACTGGCATCATCCAGTAAAGATGAAACTGTTTCTGGCCGTGCAGCATGCAGACTGCTTCTGGGGAAGTTTTCAGCAGCTTAGCACTAGGTACATACATGTAGTGAACAAGTGCTGGACTTGCTTTTTACCACTGTGGTTGTTAGGACTTGCAGAGGACAGGTTTTAATTGAGAGAGTGGTGAAGGTATCCTGAGATCTCTATGTTATAAGACATTGACTCATGTTCAAATAAGGTAAAAATGTTCTAGAACTGATGGGAACTGTATTGTGAATTTTCCTAGGGCAAAGGAAAGATGATGGTGTGTGTGTTACACATTATTTCTAACTCTCTTTTGCATATAAGAAACGAGTTGGCTTTTGCATTAAAGCTACAGCTCAGCAAGCAGTTCTCTTGATGTCAGCTTTTGCCCAAGCTGCTATTTACTTCTCTACCTCTGCGTCTCTTGGGTGTGCTCATACCAGTGCTTGTGTGAATGTTGAATTGACAAGACTGGGTATCTGCACCATGCCGGTGTAGTTTTCATTCCCCAGGACTCTGAAGTTGTTTTCCCTCTGTGGTTCACTGTGCAGCCCCATAAACAGGTGTATCAGCATGACTGAGGTTATCCAAGGCAGCATTGTCTTTAAAATGGGATACTTCTTAAACTGAACTTTTATTGGCATGATATTTCCAGCACGTGCTGTTGTATGGAAACCTTCTTAAAAGGTCAGTCTTATGGCAGCGAAAGGAATGTATGAGAAGATTTGGAAATAGAGTATGGTTAGAATGTAGAGTCAGAGTCTGTCCTTCCCTACAGTGTTGTAGCATCATACCCACTAAATAATAGTTGTGGCCTCTTTTCCCTTTTTTTCAGCTTCTCAGCAAAGATGCCTCCAAATGGGAAGGCCTTACATTTTCACCCGTCAGTTCTGCATTTTGGAATGCAGTAAGTATCTTACATTATTGTTATTTTGATTAATAACAAAGCAGGGAGGGACAACTACACTGGGGCTACATTTGGGTAAACAGCGTTAGCTGACGTCTTCTTGAAAAGAAAGATTATTTCCACGTAATAATTGCCACGGAATTGAAACTGTGTTTCTTGCCTTGCAATACTTTGTAAATGAAAATCAACATAATTCTTGAAAGGAAGAAAAGGGAGTAGGGAACCATCAGACATTCTGGGTACATTTCAGGTGATTCTGTGTGGATGTCCAATCGGTTCTGCATGCTGGTTGTTCACTTCTTTAAAAACTCCCTTCCTAGGGAAGTACCTGGGGGGTGCTTGTTGCTTCCTTTTAACTTCTGAAGGTAAAATCCAGAAAGTCCCAGGCAAAACATACTGGTAGAATCATAGAATAGTTAGGGTTGGAAAGGACCTTAAGATGATCTTGAGGTCCTTTCCAACCCTAACTATTCTATGATTCTATGATCATCCAGTTCCAACCCCCCTTCCATGGGCAGAGACACCTCACACTAAACCATCTCACCCAAGGCTCTGTCCAACCTGGCCTTGAACACTGCCAGGGATGGAGCATTCACAGCTTCCCTGGGCAACCCATTCCAGTGCCTCACCACCGTTACAGTAAAGAACTTCTTCCTTATATCCAGTCTAAACTTCCCCTGTTTAAGTTTTAACCCGTTACCCCTTGTCCTATCACTACAGTCCCTGATGAAGAGACCCTCCCCAGCATCCTTATAGGCCCCCTTCAGATACTGGAAGGCATATTTTTTAGTTCGGTTTAGTTTTATGTTTTCCTCTAAGAAAACTTTTAAGAATTATTCTTAAATGATAATCAGCCTTTGGTCTATCAGTAACCAAAGGAAACATGCTCCCCTTAGGAGTTCAAAGAGTGTTTCAGGGGATGCACAGAATGAATGTATAGGATGTATTAACTAAAGCAGAAGCCTTGGGAAAATTGTTGCTTTAGCTGACAAAACAAGGCTTTAGTTACTGAAACTTCTTTATTCAAAACATTGTGCATTATAAGTTTTCTTAAACTCCAGGTGACTCAAATGAGTTTTGGCTAAGTGCACCTCTTACATCCCAGTGTTGCTTATTTGTAGATACCAAAGGACAGAATTTGTTTGGCATGTTTCCAAAGAATAGATACAACTAGAAAATTGTTGCATATTAGTATGGTTTAGAATGATTTGTGTTTGTTGCTGTTTTGTGCATAGTCTATCCTTATAAAGTGAATAATTTCTTTCTCTTTTTCCCCCCCCTTCTGTAGATTACTGGGGTTACCCAGAGCTAAAATGCTGCATGCCTACAACCCTAGTAGAGATAGAGAAGTTGTAGTGAATTCAGTGTTTACAGCTACTAGACAGTTTCATGTGTCTCCTGCTCATAGCCGGGTGAGTGTTGATGTACTTTTGGAAACTATGTAATGGCCAAGTGCCAAGCCTTCATGCTTCCTTTGGCCTAAGCTTTTCATACTGTGTTTTCTCTTAGTGCTTTTTTGTAGGACCTCCAAATATTTTTTTTTTCTGTTTTGTTAGCTTTTTTTTCCTCACTTCTCCTTAGACTGGTAAAAGACATCCAAAACCTACAGTAGGAAATGTGTTTTACAGTAACAGAGAAGAAGAATTTTTCAGTGTTAAGGAGGAGGCTGTTTAACTCTCATTCCTTAAGCAGCATTATGCAGTAATCTACAGGCATGTGGGTGTTTTACAGCCTTGAATTCTCAGTGTTTTGAATGATCTTGCTTATTCCTCAAAACAACCTGCAGTGAAATGTTTTATGCATTTTGTATTGCAATTATGAGCATAATTACCTTATGTGATCTAAGACTATTATTTTCACTCTGATTTTTTTTATTAACAGTGTATAATAATATAATGCATGTTAAGAATTAATTGCTGTGATCTCAGTTTGATGTAGCCCACATTTTATCCTCGGCTGATGTGCAAAGGGTTTTTATTATGCTTTCATCTGATTTGTGCTTTTACAATGACTGAATGGGTATTACTGTGCAGACATGAACGTCATTGTTCTTTCAGTTAGACCGATTTGGTTACTAATTGTGTTGCCTCAGTTCAGCCTTGACTCATTCAACTGTGTATCATGGCAGGGATTGATTCAGTTTGTAATAGGTATCTATATGTGGGAAGAATTTTTATGCACGCAGAGGCGCAAAAAAGCATGATTTAACTTCTTGAACACAAGTCTTGACTGATGAGGCCTGAGCTAGCTGACAAACTCCAGCCATAATATGGCGAGTTGCTGCGTGGTCTCAGTTCTTCTCTGAAGTAAGAATTGAGAGCTGTGGACAGCAGAAATTTCTCAGGGCTGAGATTTGCATAATAGGATCTACAGACACGAGTGTACATGTGGAGATGTCTGTTGGGCCATGTGACTGAATGGTGAGTGTTGTGATCACTGGCACCGAGCAAGAAAACTTCTTTGTGGTCTCTGCAGGTGATTCCTACGATGGGAAAAATCTCTTTCAGAGTACTCTTCCTGCCAACAGAAGAAGGCAGTATTGAAAGCTCATTATTTATAAATACCTCATCTCATGGAGTACTTTCATATCAGGTAACTACTCTTCTTTTTAGCTTGAGTTTTGGATTTACTTGTGTTTTAAAAAGTGATTTTCATACATTTAGAACTTACAGACTTTCAAAGTTCATTGAATTCCTGATACAAATCAGGTGGGCTAATGTTTACAATTCGTGCTGTATACCAGATCTCTCTGGTCTCGTAATCATGCATGCATCTATCTATATGATTAAAATTACTACTGGTGCGGCTATTTGCAGTAGTAAAACAAAGTGTATTTGTATATGTGCACTTAAAAGATCATGGTCTACTGGTTGGCTTCATATAATATTACAGTCTAGACTGCACTGTGCTGGAATGCATTTGTCATGAAAAACCTATTTAGGAAATACTTTAGGTGGTTTTCAGCTACTCTGTGGGATTTTATGTAAACACATTGGGGATGTAGCACAGGGTGAGAGGTTTAGGCCCTTAAAACAGGAAAGTCAAAGTAATGGTTGTGCATTAAAGCCATCTATTGTCTGATTAATCACTGAATACAAGCAAGTCTTAAGCTTTTTTATTTTTATGAAGGACATTTTATACTCCCAAATTCTTTGCTTTTATTAATTTGTTAAAGAAAAATCTGTCTCTGAATTCAGTGATTTACAGTGCCAGCTTTAATCAACCACCCAACTATTCCATTTCCATACTTAGATATTGTGCTGGAAAACAAAGCTCCTTAAATTGAAGCATAGGTAATTTCAATTGAAATACCTGTTTTTTAATACATATGTTGTATTTATCTACTGTTTATTAGAGGAAATGCCACATCTGGCAGAAACTTTTCATCCAGGTAGGTGGAAGGGTGCATTATAGAGTGATTGACCTTTTCTTTTTGATGTCTCTCCTCTCCTTGCACTCACCCCTGACCCTTTGATTTATTAACCTGCCTGATCAGCTCAGGCAGAGCCTTTTATCAAGTAAGTCATGGGGAAGCAGTTGTCAGTGCTACCAGAAAATCAGTTTGTCTCTTGTTTGACTGCTGAATAAAATCAGTAATGGACTGATTTTCATGAGCAGTTTCACCAGCCACTTGAAACAGAAGAAGTAGCTGCTTATGATTTCAGCTTGCATTAGGTTTAGGAGTTTCAAAATAAGGCATAACTTGAGTGGTTACAGTGCTCTTGACAGCCCCAAAGTCTTGAAATATGTGTGATGTTCCTAATGCACTTATGCAAGAGTATGTACAGAAGATTCACCCAAGTGGAGTAGAAGTACCGTTATAGTAAAATGTACTTTGTAAATGCCTCCATAAAAAAAGGAAACCTACTCCCTTTGTTCTGATATTTTCTATGTAGTCAGAGATCCTCAGCAAACACAGAATGTATTGTATTACCCACTTAAAAACGTGTTTTTTTCTGTTATAAGAACCAACCAAAAAATATCTTTGTACACAAGTGAAAAACTCCAAGGTAATTTTCTTAACTTTTAATTATTTTATCCCCTCCCCATTATCTTGCACTTTGTTGTCATAAACTAATCTTGGTGGAGCAGAATATGAGTGCAGTAAAAACGCCCAACTTGCAAATTTTAGTAGTGCTCTGAAAACTGTAGAATTTAATAACTAAAATGATAAAAAATAATTTTACCCATTTTTTAAGACAAGGCCATTGAATTAAATATGAAATGGGACTAGTAACAAAGTTTTCCCAGAAATTGCTGCACCTCCAAATGCTGATTACAAGTATTGTAATTGCTAGAAGAATAGTAAGAGAGTTTAGATACTTTCTTTTTGAGATAACCTGATGCTCTGCTGGTAGGCGCTTTGTTTTTGGTCTGTAATAGTGCCTGAATGAGTGAAAATGCTAAAGTGCTGTTTATGTGTACAGTTATTTTCCACACTGGAACTTATGTAAGTTCTCTTTCAAAAGGACTAACGTGAAAACCAAATCTGCTTCTTGGGAAGATTGTTATTACTAGCAAAGTAGTTTTGTAAGTTACCATGATAACTGAAATACTAGATGTTAATGTTAAAATGTTAAATGTTATGTTAAATGTTAATGTTAAAACATTTTGTTTTTAACACCAGGTTTTTGGAACAGGAACTCTGATGCCCTCTCCAGAAGAACCTAGAATGCAGCTACCAAACACCTACTTACTGCTTCCACACATTCAAAACATCCGGGCGTCACACACACTGGTACAGTATACATTTCAAATGGAGATGAAACATAAACCTTCTTAGGCATGAAAGGGTTTTGTCCTCAGGTTGCTGGGATGCAAGGAACATTAACAAAGAGTCCAAGTATCAGTGATGACTGCGGGAAAGAGGTTGTGAGATACAGGGCTACTGTGATCAGCTGGTGTTACGGTTTTCTGAGAAGTCTTTGGCATTTAAGCTATTCCTGCTTCTTCTTGTTCATGCTCCTGTGGGGTGCTGTTGTCTCAGTTGTGCCAACAGAACTATTTGTGAGGCCCTGCTCTGAACTAGACTGGAGGATTGACCTGTCCTTAAAAAAATAAACTTTGTATTATAAAGGCAGGGAGGAGGGCTGTTTTGGTTTGTTCTGGTTTTTACTTCAGACCTGTTCTCTGTGCCAGCTCACAGCAGAGCTGTGCCAACAGTTTGCCACAGCTAAAAAGTGTCACATACTGTGGAGATGAGAATGAGAGGTGGGAGTCAGGCTGCAGTATCCCCTCCTGCTCATATTGGTGCCGAAGATAACCACACTTGCTTACCTCAGCTTGACTAAAGCAGAGAGCTCTGGAGAATACAGCAAGGTGGATTTAAGAGGTGTATGTATTTCAGTTGAAAGATGTTTTAACATTTCTGTCATTTGGTTGCAGTTGCAGGTATTTTCATAGTCTTAAAGGCCATACAGAACCTTTTGAGGTGAATAAGGAAAAAAACGATCTTTCAAATTTCCCTTTGTATTATACACAGATTTAGTTTTTTTCAAAAACATATTTAGAATGTCTTAGCATGTAATAGAATTTAATCTTCTATCTATATGTGAGCTGTGATTGCCTTCATGATGTCATTTTCTGTACCTGAGAAAAATTCTCAGTTTAGGTAGTATTTTTTAGTCTTCTGCATATATGTAAGGTCGGTCTTACCTCTACCTGAGGATAATGCACAATTTCCTTCTCTTCCTTTCTTTTCCTTTGTACCAGTCCCTTTGTTGTAATCACGCAGGTGTGGTTGCTTGTGAGTGTGCACGTACTCTTGCAAAGGAACCAAAAGGCTTCAGGCTTTGTGATTTGGGGTGCAAAGGGTAGAACTAAGAAGGCTTTTCTTGGATGCTGTTAATGATGTGTCTCTGCATCTTCACGTCTAGCTCAATGAGGGATTGTCATCTACTGTCTGAAGTTTGAATGCAGACTGCTGCTTCACAGTTCTGTCTGAATTCCTGAGTAGAGAAGTTTTGAGAAGCACTTGACATTGTCCTTAATGTATCATGAGGGTGTAATTTTCCTGTAATTGAGGAATTCGTCTTCAGTTCACAGGTACTGATTTGGACAGAAATGCTGCAGCAGTGGGAGCAGCTCCTCAGCTGAAGGTGGTGGCCAAGATCTACGTAATACTGAACGGGACCTTATGGCTCAAGTTTGGGTTCCTTTTAGAGAAATCATAGAGTGGTTAGAGTTGGAAGGGACCTTAAAGCTCATCCAGTTCCAAGCACCCTGCCATGGGCAGGGACACCTTCCACTAGACCTGGACTCAAAACCCCATTCAACCTGGCCTTGAACACTGCCAGGGATGGGGCAGCCACAGCTTCTCTGGGCAACCTGTGCCAGGGCCTCACCAGCCTCACAGGGAAGAATTCCAATATGTAATCTAACTTTCCCCTCTGTCAGTTTAAAGCCATTCCCCCTTGTCCTGTCACTACATGCCCTTGTAAAGAGTCCTTCTCCGGGTTTCTTGTAGACTCTCTTCAAGTATTGGAAGGCTGCTGTAAGGACTCCCTGGAGCTTTCTTTTCTCCAGGCTGAACAACCCCAACTCTCTTAGCCTATCTTCAGACAGCTGTCCAGAAGTACCTCCTTCAATTAACTCTCCTAATATTCTGATCCAGATACCGTAAAAATTGATATGATTCTGATTTGTCCAGTTTACATTATAGGCTCAGAAGCTGGGAGGAAGAGATGTATATGAGGTTTGAGTGAATGACTACACATGGGAAAACTTAAAGATACAAAGCTATTAAACGCACAGTGGAGGTCTGTAGTGAAAAAGCATTTGAAACAAACCAGTCGTACTCAGTTAACTGTGTATGTTTGCTTTTCCCTGTTTATTTTTACTGAGGTAAAATACCACTGTAAGTTCAGGATAATATAAGCCTCATTTACACATCTCTTGTCATCTTGGGATGCATGAGTTGTCACCTTGGGCAGCAGTGTCTAGTTTGATACATTATAGGTATCCTTCCCTCTGAAGTCTGCTGCTTGGAAACCTGTGAGAAAGCTTACTCACTGAGTGCTGCATGGTGTGTGTCTGGTTTTTGCCTCTGTGTCCACTGTTTTAAAGGTGGTTGTGTTTAAGCTGTTTGGTAATACTGACTTTCTTGATCATAAAGGCCTTGATAAGAAAGTAACATCACTTAATCCCATCACGTGCTCAGTAAAGTGGCTTCTCAGAACTGCTGGCGGCATTGTTACCATAACCCCCAAAAACTTGTTCTTATT
Source organism: Lathamus discolor (assembly GCF_037157495.1). Classification (NCBI taxonomy): domain Eukaryota; kingdom Metazoa; phylum Chordata; class Aves; order Psittaciformes; family Psittacidae; genus Lathamus; species Lathamus discolor. Next base: position 119,503,465 of record NC_088884.1, read on the forward strand.
CCTTTGATGGTTGGAGACCTACACCTGACTTCCAATGTAAATTGCTTTGTGGATGGTTTATATAAATATTTATTTATATTTGTTAGGATACGCATTTAGTTTATATAACTTCTGCTGCTGTCATGGTATAAGCCCTTGAGCATTTGTAGGTGTCATTGCATGTTTACCTTACCAAGCTGAACAGTCTATGCTCTGTAGTATCTTCTTCAGTTATGGGCTGTCCATTTCTTAATCAAATTGACAAACACTTTCTGCAGCTTCTCCAGTTTGTAAAAGTTCTTTTCAAGGTGATTGACCAGAACTGTACATAGGGATATGGATGAAATTTTGTCTCTGCAGAGCATTTATGTTTGAAATGTGATGTATCCATGGGAATTACAGATGAAAGTTTACCTCTATAGTAGTATTTCCATTGGAAATACAGTTTATGTTTGCATTTTTTTTTGTGAAAAATAAACTTATATTGATTTTGAGGCTTGTTCTTATCTTTTAATAGACAAAGGTGCACAGGCTTTTCTTTTTTCTTCATCGTTCCCCCAGGGGTTTTTAGCAGAAACTCCTGAGATTAATAAAGGAAAGAAAAAGAAAGACAAACCTGCCTTCTCTGCTGTTGAATTTCACTCTCTTTCTGTTATTCTTTTCAAAGTTTCAGCTTCTGAACGGTTCAGGATGAGCACGCTCTGGCTGTGGTCCTGGATCCCAGGGTTTCTGAGCTCCTGGCTCACTCAGTCGGGAGGAAAGAAGACCTGTCTCCTGACACTGTGAATTCACAGTATGTCCACGTGGCCATTCAGCAGTGGCTAGTTACCACTAAGCAGTAACAGATGGTGGAGCACATATAGGTCATCTTTGTTTATCCAACTTCTGGATGTAGTCTTTGCTCCAGTTATCTAGGTTTTGGCATTGTTTAATATTTGGATGGCACTGTCAGGGCAGCTACGTCACTGCCTCTTTGTGTTCAATATGCTGTACAAACACACTGGAAATGTCAATGGAGGAGTGACCTGCAAGGTAGAGCATCTTATCGTAGGAGACAGAGGCATCACTTTGCTGACTTCCCGGAGGAGTTCAGACTTTATGAACCAATATAACGTTGCAAATACTGGCAGGAATCCAAGACTTTAAGCTGTGTTTTGTGCCAGCAGACAAGAAGATCAGAGAAGCAAATACGTGCAAGTGTGGCGCTTGGGTGTGAAGAAGGAAGGTAGTTGGACAGTAGAGTTTTCTTGGTGTGCCAGCCTGATAACTGCCTGCAAAAAACTGATGAAACCCTGCTGAATCATTATTACAGGGACAGTTAATTAACACCATTCAGAGTGGAAAAAGCTCTTTAGGGCCAGGGCTAGTCCAGGACAGAAACTTTGAAGTATCAGCCTGCAGGAAGAAGGGGAGGCTTGTTCAATGCTTGCTCTTTTTTGATTATACTGTAGCCAAACTCCAGGAAGTGGTTTGAACTCTACAGTCCCAATCGTGATGCGGGAGCATCTCTGTGAAAATCTTGGTTAGAGCCATTGACAGACACCTGAGGCAGAATAAGGAATTCTTTCCCTAAAAGTGACTCTGGGTCTGTGGTTGCTTGGTGGCTTTTGAGCTGGCCCATGCCAGCTGTCTTGTGGGTGCTCTGTCTCTCTTTTGGTGGATGAATTATTTCCTAAGCAGTTGCCTACTGTAGTGTCCCCCACTGGGAATCCTAGACCTTTGCCAGGAGAGTGGGGCTCCTTGCAGATCAGATGGTTCAGGTTTTCAGGGTTGTTTTTTCTTTTTTTGACAGAGGCCTCTGTTTCTTTAAAGCGTAAGAACTTGCCAAAACTGGGAAGAATTTAGTTTGTGTGGCTTCTATCAGACTTCTCTATTCAGCTCACACAGGATTTGTGTGTGCTGAGAGTGTGTATGCGCAAGTATTTATGCCTTCATATACAAAATAGAGGCACCAGGTAATGATGTGGCAGTGGTTGTACTGCTTTGCAGCACTCTCTCTGACTTTTCCCTTGTGCCATGCCTCTCTGTTGCAGTTCTCTGATGCAAACATATGCTGCATAACTCAGCTCCCTGCTCTGATTCATAGGCAGTGATATTCACAGTGTAAATGGAGTGCTTGTGCTGCTGGGAGATGTGGACATGGTCCTGGGTTTGTCTTGGAAACTCAGCCTCTGACAGTGTTTTCTTCACAGATGCTTTATCTTCGCTTTATGGCTAACACAGCTGTCCTACCAGTGCTGTAAGATAGTGGGCATGACAGTTATGCATCTGTTGTCTGCCTTAGATAAATGAAAACCCTTTTCCTTTTCTGAAGAGAGCTTCTCAAAGAGGGGGGAAGGATGTGTGTGTGGCAGTTGTGCAGAAAACATCGACATCAAATACACCCCAGTTGCATTTTTTTTTTTCATCTCTGTGATACATTAGCAGCTTCAGTTTCAAGGTGGCAGCAGTTTTTCATGTTAGATGTATGCCATGGCAAAAGTAAAAAAAAAAAAAGTTTGGAAAAATGATTTAGCTTTTTTAATAGGGGTATGCGGTCTCAAACTTCTTTAAACTACAATGGCATTGAATAAAGGCTAACAACTCCTTATGTAGGACCAGGAAAGTGGTAGTGCTCTCTCAAGAACCACTGAGAGGAAGCCTAAGTATCAAGGTTTATCTGACCAGAAAAGCAGCTCCAAAATTGCTCTCTGTGTAGCCTTACTGCCTCATTAAACCTACACTAGCAGTCGTGGCTGTGAGAGGTTAGTAAGTGGTGCATGTCTTGGAATCGAGTGGGGTTTTATTTCTGCTCTTAAAATTTGATGAGGACAAAAGCATTTGTCAAAAAGAATGGTGGCAGACCTTCATGTTCCCCTAAGAGCTGCGATAGGGACAGGGTTTGGGATGTGGATCTCCACCTTTGCAGAGGTTACATCGCCCTCTTGTGTGAAGTCCCAGTCATTTTGATGTGAAATTTGTCTGCATCAGGAATGCAGAATGTCTGTATATTGGCTTCCTTTTGACTGTGCTTGCCTAAAACTGGACCCCATGAAATGCCACGCATGTGGTAAACCTACTTTCTGCTCAGGTGCACCCTGCCCCCTTCTGCCTATCCCAGAGAGATGCAAAATAGGGTGCTGGATACAGAAAAAAACTTCGATTCACAGTTTAGCTTTTCAGCATTATTGACATTATATAGACATAATGTAATATTGACATAATATATAGTAATGATAATTGCTATAAATATATAATAATATATAGATAATTATTATAAATATAATAACATAATATTGACATTGTCAATAATTATCATTATTGACATTCTTTAAAGTCAATTGCATTGACATGTGCAGAAAGTTGAACCTGCAGATACCCCACTCATATTTAGTTAAGTATCGCATGAGAAACTGGGGGGAGTTCCACATAAGTCTCAAAATCACTAGTTAGTTTTGCTGTAATTAAGGCTCTGATAGAGTGACAAGTCGGGCATTCTAATTTATTTTTGCTTTTAATTTAGTATCAAGATATTCTGGCTGAGCAGTCTGTGCAATTAATTTGGCAGTCCAGATTTCCAAAGAGCTTTCATGAACTATACTGGGCTTTGTTGGTGCTGTTACCCCATTAGATTTATGAGTGCTTTACAAGCTGGCAGAGTCAGTGTCGTCTTCTCTTTTCCTGTTCCAAATGAACAAAAAGGCAAAACAAGTTATTTTCTGTCTTTCCATTTTGGCATGAAGCCTATGTCCAAGAATCACTATGTTCTTGGGGTAGCAACTCTATTGTAGTATCTAATCAGCAACAAAAATACACAGAAAACAAGGAAAGAAGCTTTTATATTACACAGAAAAGTCTCTCTTGAATACAGTTTATTGAAACATGAAAGTTTATAAGCATTGCTCCTGTTGATGCTGTATAAATATTTAATATTCGTGTAGAATAATAGCTTGATGAGTAAGCAGGTATTGACAGAGTTCCTGAGAATTGGAGATTGATTATTCACCTACTGTATAGAGCAACTTTATTTATTTTCTAAATTTTCTTATGTTTTTGCGTCATGCATATGTGGAAACAGTCCTGTTATCCTTATAAATTGTGGTGTGTGAATCGGATTTGAAGCACGTTTGAATCAGATGTTTGATGTTGTCTTTGCTTTCCTTTCTTACAGGCAGAAACTACGAATGCCAGTCTCTTACGTGTTCACCTTGAATGCAGTTTACCTAATGATGCATATCAGCAAGTTAAGGTGTGTTTTATTATAATTTTATACCTATTTAAGTCTTATTTCAGTTGAAATTTAGAGGGGCACAGCTCTAGAAGTTTTAGCAACAATACAATATCCAGTGTCTTAGTTTAAAGGGAAATTGTGCTTTTACCTATGCCTTTATAAAATGGTACCTTATGGTATACATGAAATGTCACATACATTACGTTACAACCTTTAGAAGAGGGGAGATGGAAAAAGACACCAAATACCTCTATGGCCCCCCTCCCTCAATACCAAACCAGCAGGCTGTGTTTTAATGTGTAGATGTTATATTACTTCTGTGAGGTACAGAAGTGATTAGATGCTTGTAATTCGCTTTCTCCAGAAGCATTTCTCAAGTTTCCGGTTCACACTAACAAGAAATCAATGAGCTGGGAAGCTGAAGTCTGGGCTCTGTGCTCAAGAGGCTTTGAAGGTGGCTTTGGCATTGGGCAGAGGTGAGGAGGGGTGAGCTTGTTAGCAGAAAAGCCCCCTCCGAAACCTCTGAGCCTTCAGGACAGTAGGTCTCTCCATCCTCCTGGGCAGTGCTATCTGATTCTCCTCTTCCCTTCTCTCCTTAAATGTCCTTACACAGTAAATGGGTATTGGTTAACAGTGCTAATGGTATTCGATGGGATATTTAGTTTGATCAGATAGATAGGCTTGTGCTGTGGTCTACAGCATCTTCCATCAAGTGTGACAAGGCCTGGACTCTATAGCTGTATTCCTGTACGTTAGATGTCACAGTGACCCTGTGCTGTTTTACTCCCATGTTTGATTCTGGGTGAATAAGGCTAAGCTTGAGATGCACTTGAACTTTTGAGATTGCATGTAGTGCAGCTGCCTGCTCTTTGGTGTGAGCTTTTCAGGGTCACAGCATCCTTGTGCTCCAGTTTCCACAGTGGTCTCCTCTCCTGCTCCTGACAGCCGTTTCATGTGCTGATGGTTTCTTTAATGTTGTTTGAGCAGTGAACTGGCATTCCATTCCCAAAGACTCTTCCCTACTCCCACTGTACCTCCTTGTGACACTTCAGATTAGCTGAAGGTGTATTGCTACCGCTTCATGAGAGGACTTCACGTGCCAGGAGTGGTTTTCTCCTCTTCCTCCTGAGCAAACCGGTCCTCTTGGTGGGCATTGAAGCCTAACAACCTTCGTGGTGTGATGCAGGACCAATTTATGTTATTCACTGTTGATTACCTAGTTTTGTTTTTGCATTGTTGGCATGAATTTGTGAAATGGTGTCTGTGTCTTTGTAGTTGCTGAGATCCAGCTGTCTTAACAGCAGCCACTACTTAGAGAAGGCAATAAGACCCTGTTTGTATTTATCTGAAGTATTCTAGCCAGACGACAGTGTTTTCTATTAAGAATTGTACATGTATGTTTGTTTTTTAAAATTACTTCAGTGAGAAATGGAGACAAAAAACACAGGATTTGGAAAAATTAACTATAAACAGACCAGTGAACATGAGCTGTCTTCCTACCATTAAGACACATGCATCAGTCTGTTTATGGCACATTTTATTGAAGGCAGAGGATTTAACAAAGGAAACTGTTTTGCAGTCCCTGAGGTGAGACTGACTAAGACAGTTTATAAATTTGCATTCTTTCAAGGTTCAGTGTCCTTTTCAGTTGTTTTTCGTCTTTGTTTCTGCTGTGCTGCTTGTACCCGCACTGTCTTTGGTTTCTGCTGAGATTTTAGCTGAGGTCCTAATTACTCCTGTTTTGCCAGCGCCAAAGTGCTGGTAACCTTCTCTGTTAGCTAATACCTTTGATTAACTTCTAAAAATACCTTACTGTACTAATTTTTTCCTCTCACACCACATACACACCATATCCCCTTGTCTCGCTCCAGAGTTGCTGTTTTATGTCTGATGACCCAGTGCTGCTAGAAATGAGCTTAACGGTAAGAATGGAAAATGCCCAACAAGATTTTGTGGAGCACAGACAATACTTACTGGAGAATCTTTTTGTAGTTTATGTAGCAATGGAAAATACGAAGACCTTGGGTAAGTCCTAAATATGACTGTTAATTGTAATAGAACTTGGTTTTATACATAAGTTGCAATTTGATATGATAAATCTAGTCAAATTCAGCGGCAGCCAAATTGTGCAAGTAAGGGAAAAAGCTAAGTGTTAACAGTTAACAGTTTAAACACAGCTTGTCAGCTAGTTTGTTTAAGGTAGTTACTGTGAGCACAGTGCTCTTTATGAAGGTAATGATTGTAAAGTTGTAAACTACTTCTGTTTCATTCTTTAGTCCCTCGTAGTATGGGAAAATGTCATGGTCCTTTGATTTCTACAGCTGCATTTCTGGTTTCACATTAATTAAATTGACCATAATAGAACTGCGAAGGCAGAATGGTTTGTACAGCACTGGGAATAGTAGCTGTTGTGGAAAGAAGGGTAGTGAGGTAATACAGATGTGCGCATCATTTGTTCCTGTAAGCTAGAATTCCACAAGCAAAACAATCAACTCCTTGCAGTTTTTTAATGCTACATCATTTGGGTGAGCAAATCCTCTAAATCCAGGGGATTTTACATTACTTATGGAGCTTTGCAATCTGTCGGAATAGTTTCTTTTAGACATTTCTGCCAGTTTTACTTTCTTATTAAAGAAGAAGGAACTGCTTAGGAATCCATATTAAAATAATATTTTTTTAACATACTAGTGAAAAAAGAACATGATCTGTTTTCTTTTGTGAAGTTCTGTTTAAGATCTAGTCAAAAAACATATGCTTTTTTCCTGTGCCTGTTCTGAGATGTGATATTTATGTAGAGCTGAAACTGAAATACCCTCTGTAAACCTAGTTTCCCTGCCAGTGAGATGCTAGTACTTTGTTTTGCTGAGTTGTGGGCATACATTTATTCTGATGCTGGCAGAGAATTGTTGACATCTGTTGTGTCAGGGGGGCTTACTGTTAACACTTCTGATGGTTAAATAATAGATGTATGCTCTTAAGACTGCTTTTTATTAAATATAATGCAATTATAAGTCCTCACTACATTAGAGGTTGGTCTAGCCCTTGGACTTGCTGTCAGTGGGAAGCTCCAGGTCTTGCTCCGTTTGATATGGTGCTTTACCATATCAAACAGCAGTGCTTGCTTGCCTCTGATTTGTGTAATTAAATGAGATGTGGTCTCGAGAGAAAGATCTAGCAAAAGGGAATATGGTGCTGTATTAGTCTCCATGTACAGCACGTGTGTTAGCACTTAGAGTGGGACAGCAGATAGGCAAGGTCTGCCCAGGGGAACTAGCCAGCTGGAAAGATTGAAGAGTATGTGCTTTAAGCAGCTGTAGATATGTGGACCATCTGCTCATTCAAAGTCAGTATCTTGAACCAGCTTCTCTTTTGGAAGCTGGCAGCTGTAGTGTTGCTTTCAAGCAGCTGAGCAAAGCACACTCATTATTAGAAATTGTGCCTGATGAATTGGGAGAATGTCATCTTATGTCAGCCTGCATCTACTAATGCAATGAAAATATAAGCAAGGGCAAAAGCTCAGGTAGTCTTCCCTCATGGAAGTGTGATGACCATCCTGGTATAAGTTACCTCTTGTTCTGTCCTGCTGCTCTACCTTTGGTCCTCTACCTTTGGTTTGTAGTGTCCTGTGAATGGGAACGTAACTTTTCCAGTGAAGAAGGGTGGTTAGCCAATATAGTCGTACCATCTCATTGGCAAGTGAAACCTGAATTATACCCATATCCTGTTGCTCTAGTCAACAGGTTACTACCCTACCAGCTGATAGGACAATTCCTATTTTAAGCCCAAAAGATGTTAAGGATCTAATCCAGCTTCTCACTATCTCCTGATAATGCTTGCTGTTTGAAGCGGTGTGCAGGATCTTTAGTTAGCTGTATATGCCTACAGAACAGTTTTTACTGGACAATCCCATGCTACTGATAGGTTGGCACTTAAACTTAGAAAGTCATGGTAGCATCAGCCATCATTTCCTTTAGCTCTGCCTCCTGTTTCTCTGCCCATGGGAAAGGGGTATTAATGTTCCATCTTGGATTTAGGAGATAATGAAGGAAGATTCCCTGTTGATGTTTGCCTTCATGTTTATGGCCAAAATGCTTGAGTGGACTTTTACTCCTTTATGAAATAATTGCCAGCTCGAGATGTGAATAGTTCGTTCTTTTTACAAGGGTAGCTGTCTCACAAAGATTCTTATGCTTATATTGGGATTGCTTCTCATATGAGTATCTGACAAAGCAAGAGTGCTTCTGTCCTTGGTCAACTTACATCAGTGTTCATTCTTTTGGACAGGTGATTCCTCAGTAGATGTATATGTCATGCATTCTGGGAGCAGCCTTGTACATATACAGGTAATTGTGAGCATAAGGAAGTCATATTTTAGGGTTTTGAATTTGATTGGGGTATTAATTAGCCCACTGGTTTACTCTGTAATAGCAGATTGATTTTCCTGGTAGCAAATGTCACGCCTCTGTATCTTTAAAGGTGCCCAGATACCTATCTCAAGAGACATAAGAGTTGTTAACTTGAATAAAAATCCATGGGTTCATTTAAAAGATGTGAGAAAATGGCAGATATTAGCTTGCAAATTTGATAAGAAGATACACTAATACAGGAGCTACACTAATAATGTTAGTACTTCTACAAGGATTTTATTGTGTCTTGTCTTCATGCAGGAAATACGGCAGTTGTCGCAAAAAGAAACGTCACCTGTGGAGTTTGAGCCAGTACTGCTATCTTCATCGTCTACTAACTTTACAAAAGTTGCTTCTCTTTCTTGTAAAGGTACAGTGTACTTATAATACTAAACAGGATTTAATTATAAAAGAGTAGCTGTTTTTCATCAGATAAGAGACCCTGAAAGGCCTCAGAATCAACTTGCTTGGATTTTTTTGAGAAGGAGGATGAACTCTTTCTTCTAATTGTTTCCACCATTTTGATGTATATGTGCTTTCTCTTTTGCTGATCGAAGGCTCTAAGCTATACATATTACAAAAAAGGGAAGAAAGCATTTGCTAAAATGTGAGCTGATTTTCGGTAAGCATAATTACTGAATATGCTTTTTCAACATCCTTTTATAATTTGTGGTTATTTTTCTGTTTCCAATATATTTTCTAAAAGGCTGTTGTGCTTGGGTGGTCATTTTCTATGACATTTCTTGGCAGGATCGTTGAAGAGGCTTGCCTGGGACCAGGCGTGTTTGTGGAAGAGCAGAGATTAACATTTAGGCATTCCTGACTCCAGCCTGTTTCCTATTCTGACCACTAGACTGCAGTGCACAGACTTTAAACGTTTGTGAACTAGGCTGCTTTCATAATAATGCTGGGACTTCTTTTTCCTAGCAAAGAGGGAAAATAAGAAGAAAGGACTATATTTGAAGTGATTGCTTTTTTTCAGACCAGGATTTCATTTATTAAAAGGAGGCAGTGTGCACTGATAAGTAAGAATGCTGAGGCAGTCGCACATGGCTAAAATTGCTTGGGCTGCTCTTCACAGCCTTTTTGTGCATGTGTTTTTGGAAGGTGTGTAGCATTCATAAATTCTTAAAGCAAAGTGTTGAAACCTCTGAAAATCAGGATATAAGCAGTTAGATGCTTAGTCTACCTGTGTTAGAATTGGACTAACAAATGTTCCTCTTAGTAGAGTTCTTCCAAACCCTCATGTGAAAATTGTTCTGGCTGATGTTGTATTCTCCTGTTGTCTGTTCTTTGCCCAGCTGCATCCTGTGACAGTGAAAGTCCTTATGGTGACAAGAAGAGTAATCAATTGGAAGGCACTGCAACACTAAAAGCCTGTCTTTCCTGTCCTGTGATGGAAGGGTAGGTTGACAATGGATTTTTGTTTGTTTGTTAACATTCACTGATATTGTCAGAAGAATATTGTACCCTACTTTAAGAAATGAGGTTAGCTTGTTTTGTCACTGAACAATTCCAAGAAATGTGAGGAGACTTCTTGCTATTGTTACTGTGTCGTTTGCCAAAACAGACCTGTGACATTTCAAGTAGTAGTTCTGTATTTTATCCAAGAAGAATTTCAGGAGCCAATAAAGAGGTATGCCTTAGCAGCTTATATCATATAAATGTTGCTTAGAGTCCGTGATAAAATTTGTTATGCAGAACCAGGATAGTTATAAAAAAACTGTGGAGTCTTTTCTTCTTTTGCACACTTCATCCAAGCTACCATATTCCAAAGCAGTAGGTAGTGATATACTATATAGCACAGGAAGAGTGTAAACCTGCCTACCTCTTTTGCATTGCTCCTGTCAATTTTTACTTTGATATTCTATGTAAGTATGCCAAAGGAAATAATTCTGTTCTTTCTCCTTAAAACCTTAAAGGAGCATCGTTATGCAAGAATACTACAGTTATATCCTTGTGTGGATCTCTTATGCGTGCTCAAGGACAGTTGCAGATGTATTTATTTTTCTTCTGTGTTTACCTACAGGTATTTTGATGTAGATCCTTCTGCAGCATTGTTTCATATAGAACCACACCATAATACTTCAGGATTTTGGTCCATATGGTTTACAAACAATTTTGACTTCAGCATTGAACTGACAGAAGTCTTCATAGCCAGAGAAACGAAAAATGTTTTAAAGGTAAGCCTTTTTTTCTGCTTCATGTATTGTTTTGTCTTTGGTTTAGGGATACAGTCCTTCAACATACAAAATAGATCCTTTGAAGAACTCTGTGTTCTCAGAGCTGGTTGAAAAAGATATTTGTATGCTCATAAATGTTAGGTTCTGAAGAGCTTACTCTCTCAGCAGGCATTATTCACTGTCCGGCTTGTTTTTGCGTTGTTTCATTAACAACTGTTCTTTCATTTGAGTTGCAGCTACAGATGCATCAAATTATATACCATTGCTCTGTTCTCAGAATTGTTGCATGTGTGTTTGTGCTCCATAGGATTCAGCATTTCTTCATAGCCTGTAGTGGAAGTCTTTACTACATAGATGAGCTTTGAAGTTTAGAAGGCAAAGCCAATAATTTACTCGCGCAATTGCTTGATTCAAACCAGGCAAATCTGGCTTATGAATAAGCACATGATGTAGGCATCTAATTGGCTCTTCGTATATTTAGATAGGAGATTTACATATGTGCACTGTACGGATCAGTTACGGGCACATATGTGTATGTAATAACAGCAAAAACACAAAGGAAGAGAAAGTTTACATTCTTCAAGGTACCAGTTGCACCAAAAATACTGTACCGGTTTTCATTCACTTGTCATTTAATTCTTTCTAGATTCTGAACTTTGCCGAACCTTTGACTCTGCCTCCAGGCTGCTGGAACGTATTTTCTTTGAAGCTCAGTGTGAAAGACACTGTAACAAATGTGCTGTCTAGTATTTGTTTGGCCACAAATGTGGGAATAATGTTTGAAATACCTCTGCAGATATATTCGACTGTGTCCAAGGTACCATATTCAGTTGTGTTGTATGATTATTATGCACTGCAAATCAAAATGCAGCAGCCTCTTTCTTAGGCCAGAAATCTGTCCCTTAGTCCTGAAAGAAAAACTTGGTATCATACCATTGTGTGAAACCGTTCTGTAGCTTGAGAAGTTAAGCCCCCAGAGTTGAACAGTGATGGGATCGCAGTCCTCTAGACAACCTTAATTCTCTTGACTTGTCTAAATTATGCACTGAGAAACTGGAATTTGTCTTGTTGTCTCATCATGTGGTCAGCTATAGTTTTTGTTTTTCCAGCAGGGAGATCTTCATTTTGAAGCGATTGCCCACTGTGATATTCAGTGTTACTTGGGAAAGTCTGATTCAGGTAGGCTTCTCTTGGGGATTTTTTGCATCTGCTAGTAGTTTCATTGTAGAAAATCCATTTTATCTAGCAGGACCTGAATTGAAAATATTGAGATTGTTAATGCGAGTACTTAGTTTTATGTCTTTTAAAAATATCCATTTTTCTGGGAGCATATAAATGGCTTTGAGTAACCTGCTCCGAGTACATTGTGCAGTATTTCAGACCTCTAATTCCATAGCACATGCTAAGCTATTGTTCTGTCTTGAAACATTTTGGACTTAATGTTTAAGACTCTGCTGCAGGTTCTCATTGATTGTGTACTGCTCCTTTCTTTCTTCATATGCATGTTCTCTGGAGATGTTGTGGTAGAATGGTAAAGCTGCCAACTAGCTTGAAGTGTTAGGCAATGCGTGTCATCCAGGTCCAGATCCTGGGAAGTCTTTGAAACAGAAAACAAATGTTGACCAATATCCTGCCTTTAGTCATAGTTAAATTTGAATGCCTTCTCTTTACCTGTTTCTTACAGAAATAATGTCCTAGATTTCTGCAAAACACCATTTATCAGGCTCATTAAAATAGCATCCTTAATGCTGTATCATGTGAAATAGAAAGAAAGGGTCTCATTCTTTCTGGAACTGAGGAATCTATCTGCAGATACGGTAATGCTGGGAGCTGTTCCCAGCATTACCTGTACCTGGCTGGCATTTACCAAAATAGTGTTGGGTATTACATGGACATAATACTTCCTGGAGAATGTTGAATCTGATGAAAACTGATTCTGAATAGTGTTTTTTTAATCTCTGCTCAGTGAAGAATTCCAGTACTGGTAACATAGGTACCCATTACAAGTAAATGGTACCATGGTACCTTTTAAAGAAATGCTAAATAGAATACTCTCCCAAACATGTTTTCACAATGGTGCTTTCCTGCAGTGCATTTTGTATGAGGGTATGAATAAGGCAGTAGTAGTTAGTCAAATGTAAAAAGAATTGAGGTGCCGAATGGTAACATACAGCTTGAAGAATTACTGATACATATGCACATTTAGGTACAGATCTTGGAAGCAAGTGTTTGCTTTTTGTTTGGTTTTTGTTTTGTTTTTTAATCTTTAGAAAGAAATCTTTCTGATAAATGTGAGTCCTTATTTATTTTCCATTCACATCTGATTATCTGAACATAATCAGATCTTTATGTACAGATATTCTACCTTCTAATGCAGGATACTAGTGTAGTATTTGTTAAATAAAAAAAGTCCAATGCTAAAGCCTGAAAACACTGACCTAAAGAACTTGTAGCTGGATTCTTCCAGTCATCATCGATCTCAGTTGGTTACTTTAAACCCTAAGGATTGTAAAATAAAATACATGTATTTTCAAAATAAGCCATTTTTGTTTTCTCTTGAAAGTTTGCTTTTCTAACCGTATTCTGCTATGTGAAAATGCTTGACTTTCTAAAAGGCATTAATCTTTAGAGCGATGTAAAGCCTTGCAATTTTATCTTGAGAAGAATTCAAGAAAATTATCAGCAGCTCAAAAAGAGAAGCTGACATATAAACATCATTTCTGCCAACCTGTGGGATTTGTTCTGCTCCCTGCTGTGCTGTGATGTTATAATTTTGTACCACTATGTAGAAAATAGTGTATGATCTTGATGCTTTATTGGCATCAGCAGAGTTCTGTTTAACGACTACCGATAACATAATGACTTTTCAATGGCATGCATTAGAAATAGCAACAGTAAAAAGAGCTCACTGGAGCATACAAAGCCAGTGCTATACCTGTACTTCTGTTTGCATATAGAATTATTGTGTTTTGCAGATATCTTAAGCAAAGAAGATATATGCAGTAATATGTATACACTCACATGTATTTACCCTCACATGCACATATGCTTCCTTTGAAGGGAAAAAGTGGGTTGCTTGCTTTATTTTTGTGTCAGGACCCTTTGCAGATACCGATTACTTGTGTTCAGAAGTGAATTGATGGAAGGAGCAAATGTTATCTCTGTAAAATATGAAAAATCTGTTATCATTTTAGCAAATCTGCTTTGGCAGAAGAGTCTCTCTCTGGACCGTTCTGCCTGGGATGTGGATTCTGAGCTTGCAAGTGAACTTTATGAAAGATGGCAAAAAATAAGACGTGGGGAAGCCTGCAGGTCTGTATAGAATCTGTTGAAGTTCTTAATTCAAGCCAGTACAGTTTTGTAAGAAAGAGTATTTCTGTTCTGAAGTATTCTTAATTAGAACAAACTTTTTTGGCCTTCCTGCACTTGTTTGTTAATTTGAAGCACTGGGAGTTTCAGAGTACCCCAAACACCCCCAGCTTCTATTTCAAGGCACTGCCAGCCATAAGTAAATGTTTCAGATGCCTGGCTTTAGAATGTAAATAATATTCTTAGTATAACAACCATAGCTACCCAGTGTGAAACCAGTCAAAGCATGTTTTATCAGATTGTTTATGGAGTTGCATCAACAGGTCTCGTAGGAGTCTTTTCAGGATCAGGGTCTTTAAATAGCTTTTTAAGGTTTTTTAGTCCCTGGCTTAATGGATGCTGCATGTTGGGGATGTTGGGAAGGAAGCAGTTGTTGTGACTGAGTAACTCTTGTGGAGATACAGTGCACCAGCCCCTTTCCAGAATGAGGAGATAGAGCTGTGAAAACCACAGTTGTGTTGCAGGTGTAAAAGTGGAGATTGAAGCGATGCACATAAGTTACTGACTCTCTACTACTAGATTACAGCTTTATGCACTTAATTTTGGGAAGAATATTTTCAATGAAAGATTAGTTGGTGTAATTATAGGTTCTGGCAAATCATAATTTGTTTTGCTCTTCATCTGAAAGAAAAGAGAAAATAAAATTAACAAAGTTTTCTATTTTTTCCAATAAAGCAGGAGAAGTATTTTAGGATCGTCTCGCTTTATTCACCAGAAGAAGCCCGAAGAGGAGTCCTTTGCCTTTTTCTTGCCACGGATGACTACAGAGCCTGGCCTTACACTCAACTTCAGTGCCACAGCAGTTAAAAGTAGCATGGTGAGGATGGTTGTTGTTGCACTTTTTCTGAGTTGATGTATGTTTAGCTTGTTTAAATAGCATTGTCTGCAGTTAATATTGGGTGATACTTAGCATTTTAATACTGCTTGCAGATCAGTGTTTGAAGTCTAATTTAAGACACCAGACTTGTATACCTGTGGCTCTTTGAGAAGTTCTCTAGCTACGTAACTGTAATAATTAATACAAGGAGAGGAGTAAAGCAGTGTAGGTCTTAACTAACAATTGCTGATGGCTGTAAAAGCTTTCCTTGCATCATTGCATAAGTTACATGCATGTGGTAAAATAATTGAACAAGGGACTAGGGATAGGGTGTATTGTCATTAAGGATGTATGTGGTTACAGCATAGCCTTCCTCATGCCACTGTCTTATGCAACAGAAGTGTGTAAAACATTTGCAAGAGATACAGCGCTTGGGAGATCTGTAATGTGCCTTTCAATGACACTGATGGTTGCCTCTTTCTTGTTTGTCAGATTTAGGTCTCTACTAACCTAGCCTGGGCCAGAACCAGTCATACAGAGATAGTTTTCATATGCACATATTGTGATTTACCTTAATACTCCATTTGTGCCATTTAATTATCAGTCATTATAGTAATGTGTATAACCTGATTGCACTCAGACTTCTGTAAGAAAGAGTAGCACCTCCCTAACTTCACCTTATTCTGTGGAAGAGCTGTCTTCACATCTGCCTGCATGAATCAAAATCCAAATGAAAGGGTTGTTCAGGGGCTGGGGAAGGCCTGTATATTTGCACATGTGGTTCTTCATGCACTCTTAGCTGTTTTGACAAATGGTAACATTGTAGTGACATGTCCTGCTGTTCCATGCAGCTTTGTGCACATATGATTATATTGCATTAAAACAGAAGACAGGTTGAAGTCCTTTGAAAATGCAGATCATATTACCAGTGCTGAATGATTTTACCTTCCAGTTCTCAAGTATGTCGTTTTTAACTGTTTCTTTTCCCCTTCAAACTGTTTAGGTAAAATATTTTGTACTAAGAAACCCTTCATCCTTCCCAGTTACGTTGCAGCTTCTGCCTCTTTCTTACTACCCTGATCCCCAAGCTTCACTGAGTCTACTGAACAAATGGTAATGACTATCTCAGGATACATTTTTTTCCTTTTAAAAATATCTATTTCCCATGCCATCTGATTGTTGCTTATGGTTTAATTTTTCAGTGTAGCTTAGGTGGGGACAGTGTTCTGACCCATTTTTGAAGATACAGTAATGTTCAGAGCAGCTTACAGAGCAGCCTGACTTTGTAATGTACCTGGTCATTGCTCAAACGGAGCATGCTTTCAGCAAGTTTATGTCTGCCACCTGTAGACTATAATCTGTCATCTTTTAAGATCTGGGGCTTAGTGCAAGCCTGCGCAAACTGCCCAGGTGAGGGGAGCAACTTGCAGTACTAGGGATGTGCATCTCCCTGCAAGGCTAGTTGGGAAGTATACAGAGTCTGTAGACTGATGGGTGAGGAGGGATGTATCTGAGCCTTTCTACCAGAAAAAGTTTTCCTCTTCACTTTTTCTTAAGTAAAAACCCTGGTTGAAGAAGAGCCCTGTCTGTCACACTTAACTTTGAAAAACTGTTGGTAAACTATTTCCTTAGTTGGAGCCAGTGGGACTGCTCATGTGCTTAAGTGTCGCTTACTGATTTGGGTTCCAAATCCCTGTATAATTGCTTTCTTAATCTCATTTCTTTACATAGTACTAGTATGTGCGTATATATGTGTGTGTGTGTATATATGCACATTAATAACTACATCTGTTTGCATACTAAATAGAATCTCCACATAGACTCTTTCTAGTGATTTGAAATTACATTTTTCCTGTATTTGCACACTTTTGTTTCTGCAGATGTTCTAGGTTTACCAGAAATCATGTCCACTAACTGGTTTCTTTTAAGCCAATGTCACAGAAAGTTGTGACAAGTGCATTATGAGTTCAGTGGCTGGAGGTCCATTAGTCCTCTATAATAAAAATTTTACCTATTGGTTGTCCTATGTCTGTTTTTAATACCTTAATGTGAAATGCCTACAATCTGCTGTCAGGGCAAATAACTGCTGTAAGTGAGTTAGATTTACAAAGTATGTGAAAGAAAATAAGATTTTTGTCCCAAACAAATTACGAGCAGAAAGAGGGGTATTTGAGTAAATTAATGAGATTTGAGAATGATTATTTTTTAACAGTTATGCAGGCAGAAAAAGCCTTGGGGCATTTGTGTTTGTGTGGCTTAGACATTGTATTTCTTGGTGGTGATCTTTTGCTGAGAGATCTGAAATGCCCAGTCTGTTTTCCAAATGTGTGGAATCCACATAAAACTGATTTGTAGTGTATTGTGTTAAAATGTAGACCCGCATTTATTTCACATCTGCCAAAGTGCAATTGTAAAAGTATTCTTTATTAAAAATAAATGCCAGTATCTAAAAATAAGTCAGTGTAGTTCTGACAGGCTAGGTTTGAAGTGCTTAATTTTTTGTTTTGGTTTATTTAGGTTCAGCATAAATGTGCAAGCTATTAATTTCACAACCACTGAATTCAGGCTCATGGATGAATGTTCTTACAGGGTAAGATGGCTAATTTTGATAGAAGTGTTCTGATACACTAGAAAAAGCTCTATCTACACTACATCTGAGTTGTTCTCAAGTGCTATTTAAAGCAATTTAACAGTGTTTTCTTGATTCTCTGTCAGGTTTGTATGTTTGCAATTACCTTTCTTTTCCAGAGTTTGAGTCTGAGTGTGTGCATGCACGTGTGTACATGTTGAAGAGCCACAGTTTGCATTCTGTGTTGGGACTTACATTTAGCCACTGATTGTCCATGAAGTGTCAGGCTTTTAAGCTGGTTATGTCAGAAGCTGGCTGATAATTTTTTCAGTAGAGGGAAATACTGTCCAATAGCTCAAGGGAGAGGAAAGCTGGATTTCTGCTTCAGCTCAGTCTCATTGCAACTCCCCCAGATTCAGGTTGGGATGTTATAGCTGCCTCTGTTTCCCATTGCCTCATTTTTAGCATGAGTGTAATAACACTTCACTGTGTCACACCAGTGCTGAACTGTGGTTAAACCCTGAGGTGTTGGGTCATGGATGACAGGAATAGAGAAGATGCTGTATTAGGGATATTGGCATATTCTGGCAACCCAGAGTACTGTCCAGGGTCCCAGAGATTTTCTTCTTAGACTTTAGTTTGTACAAAAGCCTGGAATTGATATTTTCCTTGCAGTTTGAGCATGCTGCAGTCACCTCTTTAATGTCCTAGGTAGATACATATTTCTGCACATGTGCTTTAGAACCTTAATGAAATGTTAATACCTTATAAAAAGAAAAGACTGTGCTTGCTATACTAATCTAAGCTGACCTTTCCTTTCTGGCAACAGTTGTAAGAGTTGTTGTAAAAGAGAGGAGACAGCAGTTCATAAATCCCAGCCTGTAGCCACACACTGAAAAGGAGAAGCTAGTTCCATTAGTACTTGTTTAGGACTGAGTTTCCACAATCCTATACACCATGTGCTTGACCAAATGGAAAAATAGAAGTAGATCTTTATATCAATGTGTGTAATACCTGTTTTTCATTAGAGACTTGAAGAGCTAGGGGGAACATGTATAGTTAGGTAGGTATGCAGCGTGTATGAGATGGATCTTGACTTGTTTAGCAAATCACTAGCTGTTAATATTTACATTTTTTGAATTTGTCATTATTTCCTTAGTCACTCTATATACACGTGTAATGAATTGTTAGGCTCACATTTTGAGTGCATGAGTATCTTTGTTTGTAGGGAGTGACAGGGTGAAGTTTGCAAATGCCATATGTGGTTTGCTTTTATTAAATATTGACTGTTAAATGCAGGTTCTGAAACTTTTTTGTATGTTCATTTTTCATAAAATGGACTAAGAATAAAAACAGTTTGGACTGGAAAAGATCAGAAGAAACATTAGTACAACAGCCATGAATTGAAAAACCACCGAGCAAGAGCCTGTTTTGTAACGTTTAGTAATGTTTACAGTTGTTTTGACTGCTTTAGGCATCTGATCACCCCTTTCTAAGATGAGACCCCAACTTCTGGAATAGAAGGTTTTAGAGTTTTTTGTGTTTTGCTTTGGTGTTTTTTTTTTTTTTTTTAATGGAAAAAAGAATAAACAGCGGTGTTGTGGGGAAAAAAACTCACATTATTTCCAGACTCAGTGTACTTCTGGTAGTTCTGGTCTTCAATTAATATGGTAGGGAGTTCACTTTGGCTTGTTTCCAGTGACTTAAATGGTCAACATACTTGCCAACAGTCCCTTTCTCACTTAAATCAAGTTGCGAGTCTTATGCTGAGGGTATAATGGTTGCCACATTTCCCTGTGCAGTTGGTATAGTGTCAGTTCTCATTGTGTTGTGAAGTGTTTCAGGATTCCTTGAGTATGAAGGACACTATATAATTTCTTTTTCCATTTGAGCAAATAAAATCTGATTTTAAAAATGAAGTAATACATTCCTCATAATAATAAATGCAGTAATATGAACTTTTGCTCAAATAAACAACCTTATCTGATGTTTTATGTTGTCAAGTTGAAAGACTTTTGTATAACAAGTTAGTTAGCAGTTACTGCACCTTGCCAAAAATATCTTATGTGGTGCTAAGTAAAGTTGTAGTGCTTTTTTTATAGAGATCTTTAAACACGTGTTTTCTGTGAATAAGAAGTGCATTTTTGTTTAACAGAATGCATATCGGGAGGATCTCATCAACCAGGAATGCAGTTCTGAGCTGCTTTGGTTAAGTTTGCAGCCACTGGAAACTAGAAAAGTTGGTGTAATTTTTACACCAGTTGACTACAGAAGAGTAGCTTCCCTTATTTTAATCAGGTAAGCCAAGTTTCAGCTGTAAGTGAGAATCAAATAACTCAATGTGGAAAGGAATTTGACAAATCTTGAAGCAGAGACAAATGGTCAAAATCTGAAAGTCAGAATACCTCCAGTTTAATAAAAAATGCTTAAAGGGTCTTTGTGCCTTATGCCTCAGTCATTAAAAAAGCACCTTTTTTTCCCTTGGTATGTGACCAGTGGGCTATAAAATGCATACGAATGTACTGAGGTAATTTTGAGTTAAGTGAGCAACACATTGGGGTGGCTTTGCTATTTTCAATTTAGCTTCATAATGGTAGGATTTGAGTATCCAGTGTGTCTAATGTGCAGCCACTCATTGGTTGTCTCTGAAAGAAAAGATAGTTTATGGAAAAAGCAAGCATTTTCACTAGGTGGAACTGTTGTTATCCAGTGGCAGTGGTCACAGAGCTTGTTCCTTCACTGTGTGAAATTCACTGGTGACTGATTCCAGGGTGTTCCGGTCTATATTTAGGGGAAACCTATCCTCGTGTGGCCAGTAACTGTTACTGAAACACTGTTGTCTTGGATTGGCACCTAGATAGCAAAGCAGTGATTTTGCAAACTTCATTTGTGGTTTAGTGGCTGATGGCTTGCTTTTTGTATTATGGCAGAAACAACTTGACTGTTCTGGATGTGGTCAATGTAGAAGGCTTTGGAGCCAAAGAATTGCTTAAAGTAGGGGGAAGACTACCTGGTACAGGAGGATCTCTTCGATTCAAGGTGCCAGAAGCTACACTAATGGACTGCAGACGACGTAAGTAAGAAGAAACAAGTCTCTTGATTTTGTAACTGGCTGCGTTATTCCATAGTGGTACAGATACACATTATTGTAAGGTAAACAGGATGTTGAAATAGAAAAAGCTGGAGAGCTTGGTAATGAGAGGTGTAGATTCTGTTTTCTCAAAACACTGACTGAGGATAGTTACAAATGATAGAAATATACTACTGCAAATCAGTCTGTATCAGTGTTGATCACTTCTGAATTTTTTGTTAGATTGAAAGTAAAAATAGCAGTTTTTGTAAACATAAGAAAAATAATCTTTAAACACTATAAAATAATTCTTCTTTTTCTCTCCTTTAAGAACTGAAAGACAGCAAGCAAATTCTATCCATTACGAAGAACTTCAAAGTAGAGAATATTGGGCCTCTTCCTATAACAATTTCATCAATGAAAATCAATGGTTACAGTTGCCAAGGATATGGATTTGAAGTGTTAGACTGTCAGGAATTTTTCTTGGCTCAGAACTCATCACGAGAGATAAGCATTGTGTAAGCACTGACAAATTTGCTGACAAATTAAGTGGAAATTTGAAGTAGTTAATCTCAGTGACAGACACTCCAATAGCACACCCTCACATAAAATTTGGTGAGCTTCAAATACAGATTTCAAAAGCATTTCCCCTTGTCACTAAGGGTAATTCTAACAAATTGATAATAATGTGTCTTTGTAAGACTCAGTTATTTTTTAAAAGCAGCATTATGTGTCTTATCAGTGCATTATGAAGTAATAAACTAAAGCAAAACAGTTGTCACAATAAAAGAGTAAGAAATGCTTTGCTACTGGCTTTTTCTTATTATTTGATTATTATTCCCTGGCTTTTTCCAAGTAGCCTGACCACAATCTAGTCATGTTTTCCTAACATTGCACATAATCTAAAACTGATTCTTTTTAAAATCCTGTTGAGTGAGAATCATGACTTAAACACAAGTAGAGCTAATATTACTGTGTTGCAGCATCTGCAGTTTCATTACAAGTATCACCTCTACTGACTGGAAAGCAAGTCATACCTTCTAGCAGTACCTGTGGCAGTCAAATAGAATAATGGTATGGGTCAGGGAAATAAATAGAAGAAGAGACAAATTTGATGTTTTCTTCTGCCTTCCCTGTCTTGTTCTAGACATACTGTAGTACTTGGCCCTTTCTGAAGTAATGCTGCCTGTACAATTGACAACTTGACAGTCTTACCTCTATAATGGTCTAATGGCATCTGCATAGTCTAAGCAGACAATGGTCACTTATTTCATTGCCTTTTATATATATATATTATTAAATCTGAAGTTATTTTGTATTTTTTGGTATCAGCATGACTCAGAAAATTAAATTCAATCCAGCACTGGAAAAATAACACCAGCTCTGCCTGCTTTTCCTGACAGATTTACTCCTGACTTTACATCTTCCTGGGTAATCCGGGAGCTTACACTTGTAACTGCTGCCGATTTGGAGTTCCACTTCACGCTCAATGTGACTCTTCCTCACCATCTGTTACCACTGTGTGCAGATGTGGTGCCAGGACCCAGCTGGGAAGAGTCTTTCTGGAGGCTCACTGTCCTCTTTGTAAGGTAATGCTTTCAGGGCCCCTGCACCAATTCGAAAGGGACCCATGCTAACACAAGCACTTTTGGCTTGTGTTAGGTTTTTAGTGGTGATAGGGCTTGAATCTCTACTGCATCTGTGTCCCAACACTTCTGACAGACGGCTTGGACAGCTTAGGTGTGATGCAGTAGCTGGTGATAGAGTTGTGAAGCATTTCTTTCTGCTCCTAATAATAAACTCCATGTTAAGGCTGCAGAGGAAAAAAAGGCTAGGATACCCCCACAGGAATACCCTTGCTAAGAAGACTTTGGCCACAGCAGAGATGCACATGTGTCGTGGTTTAAGCCCAGCCGGCAACCCTGAACCACGTGGCTGCTCTTTCACTCCCCCCCTTCTGCTACTGCTGAACACAGGACAACATGTAACATATTAGTATTTGAATGTCATAAATAGAATCGACTGGATTGGTAGATTATCTTGAAGTATTTCTGAAAAATTAACATGAGTTTTGTCTATAAAGTTTCAGACAACCAAGTGAAGACCTGGTTTTCCTTCTGCCTTCTTCCTCTCACTTGTTGAAAAATACTTGTGTTTATTGTTAGCTTTTGGTAGGCACACTGCTAAACAGGCTAGCCAGAAAGATTAATTGGCTTGTGTTAGCTGGCTCATTGCTTGCACGTGGTGAACTGCTTTTAAGAGGACAGTACCTTTGTACAACAATTAAGGGTTCTGCTCCTACGCAAACTCTTTTCTTGTTTTCTTTAACTAAGCTTTCACACTGTGTAGTGTGAATGTTGTGTTTGTCATAGATGATCCCCAGTGCTTGCATCACACCAATCTGAATTCCTACAATCGGTACTAACAAGTGGTGAATGTGAATGTCGTGGTGATACATACATGTGCCTATGCACACCTCACTGAGTTCCGGATGCACGCTGTGGTTCTGCTTGCGTTGTTGTTTTGACACTGAAAACAGAGCATAAGTGAAGCAACACTAAGGACCGTATTACTGGTTCTGGATGCAAACAGAAGGAGACTGCAGGGATCTGAAAGATCAGGAGTTTCTCCTTCTGTTTTCCTGCTGACAAAATTTTTATTGTGTGACTGAGAAAATGGTTTGATGAATTACAAAGATCTTTATTCTGATTGGTTTGTATTTGGTGCAGTTAAGACAACAGAGAAAGAGGATATTCTGCAGCTTCAAGTTTAGTTCAAAAGTGTGGTGGCATTTTTAGCCCATTTTATGCCAGTATTTTCTTTAGGAAAAGAAAGAGACAGTATTAAATAAACATCAAAATAATGACATAACTGTCATAAATTAATAGAAAGTACTTAGAAGACTGGTAGGTATCATACTATAAGATGCTGCTATTATGTGGTAATGAGACTTCTAACTGATCTTCAAATCAAGTATTAGCTTTTTTAGGATGGATTTTTTCCTGTATTATTTTTTTTCCTTTGTAAAGAAAGCCTTTGGCTGAGTGATTTTATTGAGAGAATAACTGGCAAGGGCTATAAAGAAAAAAGGTAAAGAAAAGACCATTACAATTATTATTTATTTTTAAACTGTGTTTTGAGCTTTCTTGTTTTCTCCTTATTTAGAATTTACTAACAAAATGTTTGGAAAATGCATTTTGTTAAAGCTTTTTAACTCTATCACTGAATACTCCTGAAAATTGTAGACACCAGTATCTGTTGTTTTCTTTGGCAGTTTGTCCCTGCTCGGCGTGATTCTAATAGCCTTCCAGCAAGCCCAGTATATCCTAGCAGAGTTCATGAAATCAAGACAGAGGCCAAATCCTAGTTCTTCACCACAGCAGAACAGCAACTCTGTTGACATAATCAACTCTGATTCCTACAAGTAAGTGTACTTTTGAATTGCCTTTCTTTTTTGGTACCCTCTGTATTGTGGAGTAATGCTTTCTGTCTGTTTGTATTTTGATATTGTTGTGGGCTGGTTTAGAGGTGATGGTGTTCCAAGCAGCCTCTTTCAGAGAGCTTTTAGTGTTGGGTCTCATCTCCACAGAAGAGAAATGGAAGAACTTTATAAATCTTGATTATTGTTAGTAGCGCATAGGGTAAAAATTGTGTGATGGAAGTAAAAGATAAAGCATGTGTCCTTTACTATGATAGCAGTACATAGGAAACCACAAAAAAGAAGTAAAGAATCCATCACAGCAGCTATGAAAAGAGTTGAAAATACATTAGTGGTCCTCAGTTCTGACCCCCTTGAGTGGTCGGTTAGGCACTTACTGGAGCATATAAATGTGTTCGAAGTCCGAGTCTTTCTCAGCTCCCCCTGAAATCAGAATGTGCTTAGCTGATATGATAAATTGAATACCCAATCCAGTGTCGTAGCTTGTGACTGTTCCCCCCACCTTCTTTTACAAAATTATGCTATAAAACAATTCATGATAGCTTCATAGATAAAAGCAAATCTCAATTTATTTTTTTCTCAAGGGGAAGCTGCAAGACATTTATGGATTCATATAGTTCCTCAGATAAAGGTAAAGGGAAGGGCTTCCTGTCTGTAGGCACTTCTTCCAGCCGAAGTCAGAATGCAGCAAAGAGGAGTCCTGCGACCTACAGTCACTCTCAGAAGAAACACAAATGTTCAGTTTACTACAGTAAGCAGAAACCAAACACGGTGGCTGGCAGTGCCATTGCAGCTACTGATGAGAAACAAAACCAGATTGCAGAGAACCAAATCTCAGCACCAAAAGAGGACATTTGCACTGATGTTGTCAGTGAGAACTGGGTAACTCTCAAATATGCAGATGGCATAAATGTTAACAAGAATTTAACTCTTCCAGAAGACTTTCTGGGTAAAGAAGAAAGTGCACTGAAAAATACAGTTCTCATTAAAAATACTTCTTCAGAGTGTGATCTGAAGGAAGATCTTCAAACATGTATGTTTCCTAAGGAAACTAACCTTAAAACTTCAGAAAATCTAGTCGAGCTCAAAGAACAGGAGTTCTGTCCTGTGAAGATGTCCAAGAAGCTACCTGAAAGTCACTTGTCCAGAAATTCACCTCAGCAACAGCCGGAGCTGCAAGAAATTTCTAGGAAAAATAGTGGTAATTTTCTTTTCTTTTTCAATTTCTGACAGTCAGAATTGTTGGGTGAAATCTTCTGTTGCGTTCACTGTGGTGAGGATTTTGTCTCCTGTGTAGCACAAGATGTGTTTCTTATGTTTTCACAATGATTTGTCTGTTTACATTCGTAAGGAAACAGCTTGCATTAAAAAGTTGTTTCATAAATCATATATTTGCCTTGGCTTACAGATTTTGAGCTTATGCAAAAGCATTTTAATGGTTAAAGTAATTGATGTCGTAGATCTGCTTATAAGACAAAAATTGCCCTTGTCAAATATTCAGAAACATCCCAGCTTGTGATTTTCAGGTCCACTGAAAATCTGATGCCTGATTTTTAGAGTCACGAAGCCAGCACCTCCAGTACTGGGTATTCTTTGATATCCTTTGATAAAACCCCACCTAAAATAACAAAGAGGGTATTGTGCCTTTATATTTTGTAGGAATTTGCAGATTGACCTTTCTCTTAGTAGCTGCATAGCTGTATTTTTTACCTTGCTCTTGGATGGGTTGTTTTTTCCACTTGTGGAACTAGGCTGCCTGGGAAGTCTTACATCTTACCTTCACAACTCAGAATTTTAAGAGCAGCTCAAGAGCACCTGGGGGGAATCAAGAGCAGGGTAGGAGAATGTGTCCTCTGGAATCTCGGCTTTATTTAGGAACTCAGCAGAGTAGTTGAACACTGAAATCTGGCATTTGCTGTAACTGTGGCAGAGTTACTTAGTGAGTGAGCCATCACAGCGGGCTTTCAGGCCCTGCTATAGTGTGTAGTGGGCCCGTTGTTTCCAGTTCTGGTGTTATCTGTGAGATACAGTAGGTACAAGAGTGCTGTCTTCAGGTAGAGGCAGAATAATTTCACTCATACTTACAAAGTATTTTTACATTCTTCATGTGCTTCTAAACTGCAGAGTGCTATTCATTCTTTGCTTTGAATTAGGAAATCAGAGGGGGAGAATAGTTGGTAATTGTCTTAACTGTATTTATGTGCACAGGAAAGTAACTTTGAGTTACTCAAAAAGTACCTCAAAGTACTGTGGAAATCATGGTTGTACATGAAACAATTGAGAATTAGTAGACATTTTTATTGACAAGGCTTCCACCTTGAGGCAGTGTTTCAGGAGTACTTCTATCCAGTGGTAAAACAGTACAGGTAATCTGATGTATTGTTTATTGACCAGTTGTTTTGTGCACTGTCAGGGATGTGAGTATGTCTGTGATTCAAGAGGTTTGGTAGGATAAATGAAGTCTAAAAAGTACTATGCTGCATTGTTTGTATCTTGATTTAGTTGCAGACCCGGTTTTGTGCAAACAGACTCTTAAAGATCTCAGGTACTCCCATGTTTGTATGCTGGAGAAGAATAGGGTGTTTTTAGAGCTCTGGCACCCTCCCTTGCTTGGTGTTTCCAGTGTCTCATTCATATGGGCTTCTTTTGAGGTCATTGTGACTGCCTGCTGCAGAGAGGAGAAGGTGGCTGACTCAGAGCTAGGATGCTGTAGGTGGTTGATAGATAGGAAACCACAAAAAAAAAAAATGTTTAGGTGGACCTTTACTGTTTGAGGAAACCAGTAAGTGATGGCATCTCTCATGCAGAGCAGACGAGAGTCTCGGTAGCAGATCACTGTGGATGTATACCAGATATCAGAGGTACCTGAAACAATCAGAGCTGAAGTTAGTTCTACCCTATCCAGCACTGGCTGTGACTCAAGTGGGCAACTCAGCTAGTTGTTGAGGCAGGTTTCCTCTCATTTTCTTCATCTCTTAGACTTTGTTACACAAGAATATTTCTTCTTCCTCACAAGCCTCTCAAGAAGATGAGCTTTTAATGTGGAAAGAAAGGATGACTTCTCTGTCTTCATAGTGAATGCAGAGGGCACTTCAGAGACATAATGCACCAAATACAGACTGTTCTTATTTTGATCTACCCATTTTTGAAAGGTCTCCTCCCCACCCAGCTTGCAGGGTTTTTTCTGTTTATTAGCTCAGTGTTCCCTGGCTTATTTTACAGATCCATGGCTGGGACCTAAATAGTTCAAATTCAGATGAAATGAGCAGTTCTTTGGTAACTTAGGTATGTGCTAGGAGTGGTGTGCCCATGTGCTTGAATCAGTACAGAGCTACTTCTTGCAACTGCTGTAAGAATTTTTATACAGCACTAGCTTTTGCTTTTGAACTTTTCAGCATCATCAGCCTAGATGTTGGTCTCCGAGTGCTTTGGAAAGCAACACATGTCTGTTTTTAAGGAAAAGTAGAAGATGCTGTGGTTATGATTGGGAGCCCATTCTCTTCCCAAGTAAACTGATGTTACTGTTGTAATTGTAGGGAATAGTCAGCAAGTGCCTCTCAGGAATGAAACAGAAAACTGTGAGACTTTGAAAAAGCAGATCAACCTAAAGCCTTCCACAGAGAAAAAGATGAATAAGGGACCTAAAGAAGAGACTCCGTGCTGCGGAAAAGAGGAGATTACTTCTTCTGAGGTTTGTGTTGTGATCTTTCTGCTTTCCAAATTTAAAATGGTCTTTTTAGTGTTTATTTATATATGCTTAGATATCGAGGTATGTGTGTGTATGTAGGGATTATTACCTATTCACAGATCTGAAACACTATAAATCAGATGAATAAGGAAGTATGCAGATGTGCTGTCCACACCCACTGCATATTAATGCCACAGACTGTACATTTATTGCAGGCAGAGTAAAACACTTAAAGAACTTCATCAGGTAGTTGGTAAACCCAAGAATTTGGTTTATATTTGTGTCCTATTCTACTGCATAGGAATCTCATGGCAAAAAGGTGTAAGGAGCAATTGCTTACTATGCTTGAGGAATATATATCAGAAAAGACAGGGTCTGGTCTTGTTTTGAGAACTGTTGTTAGAAACTTCTTTCCATGTGTGGCTGATGGAGCTCAGTTTGTTTCTTGCATTTTTTTTAAATTGCTATTATTTGTTGGTTAACTTACCCCATAAGTTCCTCGGTTGTAATTCAGATGAATACCCCAACCCCCTCCCGCCCCCCAGCTGCTGAGGAAAGGGAGGATTTATTGCTGCTGAACTTGCACACAGACTGATCATAAATCTGGCAGATGTGTTTTGTTTTTAGCGCATTGGGAATTTTATTGACTGCTTTCCTTTTTCTCCCCCCACTTTTTTATTTCCCTGGAAGTCAGAGCTAGATGCTATGAGGGGTAAAATGCTAACATTGGGAATTCAGATATTTCTCTATCATCATCTGCTGGTGTCTTGAAGGACAGAGTCTTGGAAAGGCTGGTCAAATTGATGGTGCTGGAAAGAGGATGTGCTGTGGAAAGGCACTAAATCATGAAGTAACTATGCATTTGGGTCTGGTTGTTTTGTCCAGAGAAATGTAGCTAGAAAAATCCAGTGAAGTTCATTTACTGAGTTGACTTCATTTTATAATGTATGTATTTTCTCGGCTCATATTTTTACCTTTAGCAAGAAGATGTGTATAGGAAGAAGAAACCTCAGGAGAAGAAGGAAGGAAACTTACCAAATATGAATTGGAATAGAAATAGAACGTCTAGGAAAAATAAGAAGAAGAGTGTTAATATATCTACAAGGTATGTATTGCCTCACCAAGTCATGAAGAAATACAGAGTTGCTGTAATGTTTCCGTAGGTTTTGCATAGTACATTTGGCAGGATTGCTTTATCTGTTTAAATAAACACAATTTAATCCTGGCCTGAGCCTTTATTTTTAAGAATGTGCAGTACTAAGTGTAACCAAGAAAACATTCCATTTGTAAACCTGCATGTATATAGGCACACCCCATTCTGTATAGCAGTGGTTGCTCTGTGTTACAGTCTGGAATTTGGAATTCCATTGTGTATTGTGTGAATAAAATCTAGTCATGTATTTTGTTCAGTGAAGAAAGGAAAACAAAATTGTTGAAATGGTCCCACCTTCAGGAGAATCGTCTGCTGTACTGAGTAACTGAGGCAATGTTGTCTTCTAGTTCTGGAAGATGAAGAGAAATATGTAGAAGGAGACAGTGGCTTGCATTTTTGCCATAATGATTACAAATACTACAGCATCACTAGGCTCAGAAGAATGTTGAGGGCACCTTGGGTAGTTACTTTTGGTTTCCCCTTAAGGGTTGTTTAAATGCATTTCTAATGTCAGTTGTAAACTACTTTTAATATTTTTTTTTCATGTATTTTAAATTATTTGGATTATTGTTGAAAGATAGCAATCTGCTGCTTGAATAGAAATACTTTGGAGGAGAAAATCCTCCTCCTTCCCTTCCCCCAGCCCTTTGACTTAGGTCATGATCCTACAAAGCCTTCACAGACTTAATTTTTATTGCAAGTGGTCCTATTGAGGTCAGTGGACTTAACAAGGAGATTGTAAATCTGCAGGGGCTGTTGTAATTCATTATAAACAAATTACTGTTCATCGTGTGGGAAGTCAGCACGTGTAAATCTTTGTAGGATGCACACCTTTGTAGCTAGGAAGGATTAAAAAAAATTGGAGGAGAAATACTAAAATTCTCATTCCTTGAACTGATTCAGCAGTTGCTGTTTTCTGAGTTAAGATGTAACCATTCCCTTTCTGTAGAAACTTGACAGATGGATTGTATTCATTTCTCCTTAATACTCTCTGATTAAGATATTGGGTCCAGATATTTCAGTCTTACTAGCAAAAACTCGAGATTACTTCGGATGGTGGTTTTACTCTAGTTATAATTACACCAGTGAAATAGACATAGGGCACATTTTTCTGTGTATCTAGGTCTTCGTACATTGCTAGACTATACTTACCACTGTAAATCTGACTGGCTTCTGGAAGTGCACTAGGGAGTGGAGTTAAATGTACACACTATTTTGCTTATCCCCCTGAGAAGTAGTAGTCTGTGTGGTGGGATAGAGCACTTTGGGAAAGTTTTTTTAGCTTTCTGTAAAGGTAGGAATTAAGACTCCTGAACCTATTGTTTGCCCCATATGCTGCCTCAGTAGTCTGGTGAGTTGAAGTGTTTAATGCCTGAAAAGGAAAAATGCAGCAGAAATGTAAAGTGCAAACGTGTTTCTTTGGGTGTGGTTGTATTAGGGTCCCTGAGCAGAATGAGTTGAAGCATATGTGCAGTGAATTTGAAAGGCCGGATCTGAGAGCAAATATTGGAATAAGAGCCTGGTGTCCTCAGGGTAACGGGGAAAACTGTAAAGCGGACCAAAAGCCTGGGAGCCTGTCTATACAGGGAGAAACAGGTATGCAGTCTTAATTGTCTTAAATCGGGGAGGCAGCGTAATGTGTTTTTTGTGGCAGTAGGGCTCTACTCCTTCCTTGAGAGACTTGGGCTTCTCTCACTTTCTAACCTTGACATGAAGATGGCAGGACTGGCACGATGCAGTGCCTGCAATAATATCTGCTCGCTTCTGAAGGGCTCGGCATGCTTTGTCCATGTTGTTGGTTTGTGGTACAAATCAGAAGAGGAGTCAGTTTAAAGTCATAATCCATCAGTCCCGGCTGAAGGGCTGATGTTCTGCTTGTGTGTTCAAATTAAAGCTGGTATTAACTGAAGCGGACGTATTGTGCCAGCCACCTTTAGAATAGGCAGGTCATTTTTAAAACCCACCTCTAGCGTGGATACCTGCTTTCTGCCTTTCCATCAAGATGTTAAGCAGCTGTTTTCCTTGGCTTTGGGTAGAGGAGGGCTGAAGAGTCTGTCAATGTTTATAGGATTGTCCTTTGCCTCCCTGATGAGATAGTAAGAAAGGAGAATCTATTGCTTGTGAATTCATTACTCGCGATATTTGTCATTGCTTTCAATATGCATGTTCCTACTACAAGGATATGTCTCATATTTAAAATATAAACTATATATTTCAAAGAGCCTTACGGGCTTCTTATTTCAAACCAATGCCTCTAATTATACTGTGTCCTCACTTGCATTCATTTTACTGGGGATGTCGTGTAGGTTATAAGCTCTTTGTGGTAGGGGCTTATGCGTTTATGTTGAGGCTATCAGTAAATACTGTTTTCTGTCCTATTATCAGTAAGTTCAGAGAAGCCATGTAAATTCGTGTTTCAGATGACTTTTCACCGAATCTTCAGCTGAAAGATTTTTTTTTTTTCCTAATGTTTTGTATCGTTGGGTTTTTTTACAACTTTTTAGAAAGTTTTTATCAGCGGTCTAAAAAGAAGTGTTTGGAGAAGTTTTGCTCTGATTCAAGCTCCGACTGTGGAAGTTCATCAGGAAGCGTTCGTGCCAGTCGTGGGAGCTGGGGTAGCTGGAGCAGTACCAGCAGTTCTGACGGAGATAAAAAGCCTATGATTACTGCCAGGCATTTTCTTCCATCCAGTAAGTTCTGCAAATATCACCTCTGCACAGTAGTGGGCAGAGTTTTAGCCTTCCTTCTGAATTGAAAGGGGTATTGTGGCATGGGACATGTAAACTGCCTTCTGTAGGGCACCTCTCAAACATGGGGAGAGATCTAAAGAACTTGGTACTTGGAAAAAAGTACCACAAGTTTTGTGAGGATAAAGATGAGCTGTCAGGTTACAAAGTGTCAGGCTGCTCACTTGCTCAATTTGTTTTCATGGAAAGATGGAAGAACTGAGAATTAACTAGTCAAAGCAATGTCTGCCTTCGTATTTCTGTTATATCACATTATTCTTTGAAAAATATTACAGCTGTTTAAGAAATCCACAAACGAGGAATGTGTGAAAGCAGTCCAGATCTGAGGATGCTGGGATTACATAGCTGTATGTGAGGCATAAATAGCCAGGAGGCTTGAGCCACTTGACTAATACGTGAAATGTGAACTGTGGTTTATTACTGC
This sequence comes from Lathamus discolor, assembly GCF_037157495.1. Lineage (NCBI taxonomy): Eukaryota > Metazoa > Chordata > Aves > Psittaciformes > Psittacidae > Lathamus > Lathamus discolor. Next base: position 119,535,519 of record NC_088884.1, read on the forward strand.
AGTTTTTTTGAGTACCTGAATATCATTTAAATCGTTGAAAGCCTAAACCCTGTCACTGCCATCACTAGCCAGACTGATGTGGGACTAGAATGAAATTTTAAAGAAAGTAAGCCCAGCTTACCCAAAAAAAGCCATTCTGAATAATTTAAAAATATTCATGTACTTTTATGTGTATTTGTGTAAAACTTTAAATTACCGAAGATAGTACGTGATGTATCTAAACCTCCGATCTAATAGATAGTGAATTGTGCGTGCCTAACTTTTCTGTTTGTTCAAATTGTGATGCCCCTTAAGAAAATAAGTGATTTCAAATTCGGAATTGATTTGGTAGTCACAAAGAAACTCTCCATTAAGAGTGTGGTAATCACTTATAAAATACATTTAAGACCATGTGGACATAGATAGCATGCTTTGAAATTAATGCAGTTAGTGATGCTCTGGTGTGAGAGAAAACTTGATACACATCATGGATGGTTCTGTTTCTGTGTACAGTATATTCTGTGCATACTTCTTTTTTTAGGATCTTTGATTTTCACAGTCATTCTTTTCTTTAGGAGAGAATATTTCACAAAATGATTTTCCATCTGAAACTCCTATCACTTTAAATCTGTCTCATAACATCTGCAATACCAGGTAAAAAAAATTGAATCTACACCTGTAAGACATTAAAGAAACACCACCAACTTGAAATCCTGTCTCAGTTTGAGAAATTATACCTGCCTGTTTTATTGTCATTTTTTTGTGATCATCTAATTATACTTACTGGTTAGAAGAAGAAGAATCTTCTTCAGTAAATGAAAAGAGATATACGAAGTGGATTATGCTGGGGAAATACAATAAATGCTTCCAACTGTAAAATGGGGAAAAAAGGGAAGTGTTTTTCCCCTCTCATTTCTTCCAGATCTTAAGAACCTACTACATTTCCATTACCACTTCGTTATATTAAAGTAATACCAGTTAAAAAAAAAAAAAGGTGGGAATGAGACTTTCAAGTTGATGCTATTCTTTTAATGGGAATAATGTTCTCCTAGGATGTACAGCATGAAAATTGATTCCCCCCTTCCCCACATTCCTTTCTACCTCTTTACTGTAGTAGTGATAGCATCTACAGTTTTTACTGTGAGTCCTCATTTCACTTCTCATTCATAACTCTCTTTTTACTAGCAGAAATAATTTAATCCCCTGGGATTCTGGTGCTTGCAAATGTTCCCTTTCCATTCATTTTGACTAGCTTCTTTGATGGGTTTTGACAAATATGAAATTGATGTTTATGTGCACCTATGTATCTTCATGGACATAAAAGTAAACTTCCCTGAAAGTTGTTGGGAGCATTGAAACATTATGAGAGATCCTACTCATCTTCCAATTTTAGAGAAGAGCTGTTGAATTTAATTTGCAATAGGTTGATACTTGGATAATAGAAGTGGGGTAATTAAGATGTATTAATCTTACTCATTTTGCATGTGTTTCAATTGAGGAAAAAGATACCTTTATAAAATTGCGCAGTGGTAATTCAAAATATGAAAAATCAGGAAAGTGGGAAAGCAGTAACAATCATGATGTTCATTAGAATATTTTTTGCATCTCTGTATATTTCCTTCAAAATACTTTGGATTATGAAACATAAATGTCTAGACTTAAGAAATTAAAATTTCTTTTCATCCAGCAGAGACATGAACAGCATCCCTCAATATCCTGAAACCTTATGTCCCAATTTCACTGACATAGCTGCAGATCCTGACAAAAACAAAGGTCAGTTACTTTTATTAACAGCTGAAGCTGGTTTTTGCACACTTTGTCAAGCAGTTTTATTGATGTTGCTAATAATACTTCCATACACCAACTTGATAGACATGTTGTTATTAGAACTTGGCTTCTAAACCAGTTAAGAGCAAAGTTAGCTTTGCTAAATGAATGCTTATAATTTTTATTTTTTTGCTGGATCTACTCTATGTTAATCATAGAAACAACTAGGTTGGAAAAGACCTTTAAGATCAAATCCAGCCATTACCCCAGGACTGCCAAGTCCACCACTAAACCGTATCACTGAGGGCCTCATCTACATGTTTCTTTAACACTTCCAGGGGTGGTGATTCCACCACTGCCATGGGCAGCCTGTTCTAATACCTGATTACCCTCTCTGTGAAGAAATTTTTCCTAATACCCAATCTAAACCTCCCCTGATGCAGCTTGAGGCTGTTACCTCTTGTCCTATCACTTGTTACCTGGGAGAAGATGACATTGAGATTTCAACTCGTTTTAGATGTTCTTTGGTGTTTTTTTCATCCTTTTGCTTTGCAAGATTTATGTCCAGAAGTAACGTGGTTGGAAGATGAAGAGCACTGGTTGTTGTGTTAAAATGAAGCTTGGCATCAAATCAAATATGACCTTTTGTCTCCAAATTTAGACAATTGGGACTTGCTCTCTTTGAAAGCAATAATGAATGAAGCTGGGTTGGGCTGTTGAAACTCTCTGAGTTTTCATTGTTTGTATCTCTAAGGGAAGTAATACTAGCTTGTTGAGTGGGATTCATAAGCATCAGGCGTGGTGAGGTGGAGTTTGAAAGATGGTTAGGACACATGGTTCTTTCAGGCAACAGAACTGCCTGCCTGTGACTGTCCATTCTGCTGTAGGTTTAACCTCAATCTTGTAGGTCACAAATGCTGATTAAACTTTTTCCATGGTAGCAATATCCATATTATCTATCATGTGGAATAATGAAGTAGAACCAACTTTGCAACCCTTTTCTTGTGGAGACTGCTAATTTGGAATTTTTCTTTTCTCCAGCTGCCTGTTCTCACAGGATTGATAGAAACCAAGTATCTGTGGGCAGTCAGAGCACTTAGTCCATAGAGAGCAGCACAATGAAAATCTGCCCTAGGGGCTAAATACAGCCATAATAAGTTCACAAATTGTTTGGTCAAGAATAGCTCTAGTCCATTAAGAACTGGACCCTGTTCCCACTGCATTCATTCTTGGTTAGACTTCAGAGATGGTTACTGACTGATGGGTGAGAGGGAGGCTGGTATCCCTGCTGTCTGTCCTGCTGTGAGGAAGGGTGCCACCTTAATGCTGGTGGTTGATGAATTAAGGACAGTCTGTAGGAATTTCTTGCCCTGTTTTGTTGCATTTCTGCTTCTCAGTTCAAGTCTTTTTATGTATGTGTATTTTAACACATAGAAATTTTGAAATTTGTTTAAAGATGGACATTCATCACAAAAGAATAGGTTGGTTGCTGTCTGGATTTTTTTTTTTTTAGTCTAACATACACTCCTTGTTACGGATCTGAGAATAAAGTGTCATTGTGATACTTGGAGTTTGTGGAGCCTCCTTCCTGTTGTTCTGCATTTCATTCCCTTTTTCTTTTTAGGTCTTTATCCAACAGGAGACTTGTGGCCTGCCCAGCCAGTCTGCCTGACAAACAGTTTAAACTACAACCTTGAGAATAATATACCATGCATGATCCAAGAAACCCCCTCTGTCCACAACAGGCAAGTTATGTTTCATGTAAACATGCAGAGGACTGCGCTTGCACTTGAGCTTATCTTACAATATCTGAAAAGTAGATGATAGTTAAATTCTTGCTGCCAGTTCAGTCTCAGTTCTAGTTGTTTATGCTCTTCCATTAGTAAATTGGGATTAATTTTGCTGACAAAGGTGTTTCTGCTCATATACAGATATCCAGGAACTTCTTTCAAATTCAATTAAATACTTTTGGGAAAGTTTTTAATTTCTTCCACTTCTGTTGCCTGGCCAGGCAGAGGGCCTGGCTTTTGCATTCATTGCCCTCTTGCTAAATACATGGCTTCCGCATATCATGGGGTCTGTTATGCAGTGTGTACTGTGTTAAATGGCATGAACAGACATTGTTAAATAAAGACAAATAATCCAGTGTGGTGTAAGGATGCAAGCTCATCTTACTGTTTCAGGCTCTGTGTAGATTTGTGTTGAGCTTCCTGTAGTAATGAACTTGAGTAGTTCTTGTACTTTAGACTCTCCACACTGCAAATTTTACTAATGAAAGATGCACCACAAACTAGGGAGAAGAAATACTCTGCCATCACATAGCAGTGAATTAGAGCCAGTTCTTCAAGTCAGATCCTGTCTTCCGAAATGACACAGTGGTAACGTGGAAATCCCCTAGTGTAGTCTTGTGATCCCAACCAACCTGCTGACCTCAATTCTGACTGTCATGTCAACAAACTGCAACCCTAGTGACTGGGAGCAGTGGCTGGCAATCTGTTCGACTCTGGAATCAGATGAAATACATGTGATTTGTGGCAGATTATGCATTATGCTAATTTGCTTTCATACGCCCATCTCAATTTGGACTATGTATGCAAGAAATATGTATAATTCTTTATTCATCTGTAGTAGTGATAACTTACAATAGCTTTTTGCCTGAATGCTAAAATTGAATTAGTACAACTTGAACTGAAATCCTACCTTGTCCAGACTGTATCCAGGCTTGGACTTCTTCAGGCTTTCTGCATAGCAGGGCTTGTTTCACTACTGACATATCTTCAAGAATTACTTTCGAAAAGTCTTCTTGAGATTCTGAAATTATTTTAATTTAAGAAGTACAATCCCTGGAAATTAATGTGTAGTTTAGAAAACATACTGTTTAACAGGACTTTAACATGTGTGGTAGGGAAGTAGAACTCTCCATTTCAATTCCTAATCTCAGGCATTCGAATGCTTGAGAACGGGTTACATTTTCTTCTACCTCACATTACATTATTTCACTTTATATCTACCATTTCCATGGTTGTGGGAAAGAAGTGCAATTATTTTCTTTCTACAGAGGAAGAAGTTGAAGCCAGTTATGTATTGCAGGACTCTGGTAGCTGTCATTACAAGTCGTTCATCCTCCCAGAGGGAAAAGAGCTCAGTGAGAGAATCGTTGCATAGTGTGTCAGAGTGGATACTGGCAGAAGTGGCAAGCAGAATGTGAAAATCCTCATCATCAGTTGCAGGCATTTTGCATCCAACAGCTTTACGTTAAATAAGTATTTCTAAACAGTTTTCAAGAGTTCTGCAAATTGTTTCTGACAGCAGATTTTTCTTTTCCTTGGGACAGCTTCATCGACTGGAATGCAGCTTGCGACAGCCAGTTCTCCAACATGTATTGTCCGCTAGAGATGAATGAATATGGTGCTTTCCCAGAAGGTAAGTTGAAATAAAGCTTATGAATTATCACTGGGCATGATGTTTTTTCCTCTCACCTTTTGTAGAGCAAAAGGCTGAGCTTGTCTATAAACATCTGGGTGTTGATTGCTTAAGTGGGCTTTATGGTTTCCAGCTGACTGGGTGCTCTGTAGTAATAAACAATGTCTACATGTGGTGGATGAGAAGATTGGTTTTTGTATGGAGTTATTAAGCCTGCAAAGCCAGTCTACAGGACTCTGAGAGGGAATAGAGAAAAATTCTCATGACTACAGTATTACATAAATCTTTTTGCATAATTTTCTTTGTTTCCCCTCTGGTAGGCTTCTGCCTTCAAGTGTGTGAAACAGAAGGCCTCTTGTGACCAATTACCTTTTCAGGCTAGAATTTCTTGGCTTGGGAAGCACACTGGCAACAACCTAGAATTCTTTAGCATTACCTAAGCAATAATTAAAGGTCAGGCTACAGTATCACAGGCAGCACGGTGATCCCTCAGGTGCTTAGAGCTGAGGCATGTTGGCAGTGAAGCCTGGGTAGGCTCTGCCATGCGAGTTCTGTTGCTAATAACGACTCTGCTCTCCAGTAGAGAGATTGCCAACCCTTTATCCTGTCCTCCTAATAGCAGTTTGTTAGTGGGTCCCTAATACAGAGTGGTAGTCCTGTTAACAGAAATTGTTACGCTTTGCTGCTGTGCTGCCCTGAAGCTGCCTGGAGTCACTGAAGGCAGTGCTTAAGCTGATTCCAGCCTGCTCACTCCAAGAAGATTCAGTGCTTCTCCACTGAAATGTTACTGTTATATTGTAAATACTGTTATATTGTAAAAGTCTTACTTTGCCTTCCTGCTTTTATAAACTGCAGAAAACATGAACTACCCCAGTGGCTTCCCAGGTACTGCCGCAGTGCAGAATACAGCCTTCATTGACCAGAACTGTCCCTCCACCTGGAATGCACCTCCCAACATGCCACCCGCCTGGGAGCCCACCAGTTATGTCAGCTCCACGGTGAGTACTGTCACTGCAAGGCTCTGCCTTTGTGCACCTCTTCAAAGCCTTCCCAGTGCATTCCTGTCTTTTCTACCTGTTCCTTGCACACTGTTCATGAATCCTTTAGCCTGAAGTATGTATGTGATGCTGGCATTGGTGGCCTGGCTTTTTCCCAGCTGTTGGTCAAGGTTGTTGCTGGACCATGTCTGTGAAATTTTAAGACAGATCCTCTTGCCTGAAAATTGACTGAAATCATCTTGCATATGGAAAGAACGTTTTGCACTTGCATAGTCTATTGAGACTTTTTCCTATCAAAATCAACCTTTCCAGATGAGGGTAAACCACAAAAAGTGCTGACAGCAAAACCCAGAGAGATTTGGAAATTGTAGAGCTGAATGGACAGCTGCTCTCAGTGACTTTGACAGGTTTTTTTTGCTAGGAAATCCAAGTGATTTAAGCTGGAGTTATGCAGATTTCTGAGTGGTGACTTTGACCTCTTGTGCTCCAGACTAGCCATGCTTATGTCAACCCATAGTGCAATGTAGTGACTTTGGTTCAAGGTGGTCTTTAATAGTAACCACCTTCTTTTCTGCTCATATTTCAAAATAGTCTGTTTTAGAATTTTATTTTTTTATTTACAGTAGGTTTATTTTGAGTAACCAAATCAAGAAATGTTTCCAACTGCAAAAGTGAAAATTCTGAGTGTTAAAAAGTGGCAAAACTGGTAGAAGACTGTTTGGTAACGTAGATGTGGCTTTATTTTGTATTTTATTCAGGAACGCCAGGAAACACAGAAGGTAAAGATTGGAAAATACATTAGATAATTCAATTAATTTCCCTGGCGAGCTTTTCCCCACAATACATTTCAGTGTTTCATTCAGTTTTAAAAGTCCCAAGACTTCCATGACCTTCTCCGAGAGGATTTCCTCACAGCCTAACACATCTTGCCCTCCAGGAGGTTCTTTATAAGCTTTCGAAATTTTCTAACTAAATTCCCTAGCTCCCAATTACGGTCTCTTTTCCACAGTGAATACCCCTCTCTGCTCCCAGCATGCAGTCTTTCAGTACTGACACATACTTCAACCTTTTTCTTGTCATTTCTTAGGCGTCCTTCACTTTTAACTCTGAAAACATATGTGGTGCTCTTTGTGTCTTCCATTTCTCCCTTATTTTTCTTAACAGCCTGACCAGAACTGAATATTGTATTCCTGTTACAGTAATATCGGTGCCATGCAGGGAGGAGCTCATATGGCTTCATTTAGCAAAGTGCCTTTACACACACACACTAATGCTGTTGTAATATTTTCTGCAAACGTACTGCTTTGTAAACTCATGCAGTTTTCTACTTGTATGTTTCCCAAGTTCTCTGTGTAGATTCACCTTCCTCCCACTCAATACTACATATCCACGTTTTCTTCCAAGTGGTCCATTTTGCAGTTTCCCATGATGTTTTTATTTTGCCCTACAGCCCTACCTCTCAAGCACCCGAAGCTTGTCTCCAATGTCTGGACTTTTTGGTTCCATCTGGGCACCTCAGAGTGATGTTTATGAAAGCTGCTGCCCCGTCAGTGCCACGACCCAGCACTCGACCCACGTGGAGAACCAGGCAGTTATGTGTAAGCAGGAATACTATCCAAGGTTTAACCCCTTCCGTGCCTACATGAACTTGGACATATGGACTACAGCAGCCAATCGAAATGCAAATTTCCCACTTTCAAGGGACTCGGGTTACTGTGGAAACGTGTGAAAGGAATTTGATTTTAAAATGTGAATAAAGATGCTTGCAATTTTGATTACTAGAGTAAGCTGGTTGTTGAATAGATTACAATGTTGGTGGATATTTTGGCACTTTTATATTGAAAATAAATTTTTTTTACTGAAGTCTGAGCATTCAGTGCATTTTACAAAGCCAGGACGCTGTTATTGTCAGGTAAAGGCTATAAATTTAAAACTCAATTTTTTTCAAGGCTAAGGATGCTGTTAGGTTCTTTAAAGCATCCACGAACCTGTACTGCATGTGTTTCTTCTGAAGTTTACATTCTGTAGTATAAATTAGGAGTGCTTTAGGATTTGCAGGTACAAACTTACACCCGTAAACAATCGTATCTGTACCAAACAGTAGCACTGGGGACGTACCTGTTGGTGCAGATCAGTGATGTCCCAAGTGGTGCCACTTCTGCTGCTGACAGGGTGTAAAATTCTGGCAGTAGAAAATAGGCTGAATTGGGCTTGTTTATCTGGCTTCAAAATGCAAGCTGTCACATGGGTGATGTTATGCTTGTGCAGTATGGGTAAGTGAGCATTTCTTCAGGAGCTTTTCCTTCTGAGTGACTCCTGACATATTGTGTTTATATTTTTAGCCTTCATGTTGCAATAGCATTCTCAGTGCATTTAACTGCCCTTATTTAAAATGCCAAAGCTTGAACTGGAACAAACGCTTCTTTGAGTGCAGAGTTCACACCATTCTCCAAAACAGAACAGCATTGTGTTAGCTCTTGTTGTGAGACTGAAGCTTTGTAGTGGGAAAGGCAATCAGGAAAGTGCTGCCACTCGTGTCAGGGCTGAATCCATCATGCATCATGTCTCAGCTTACCTCTCTGTAGAGCCTTTTCTTCTGGCGTGGCAGAGTGTGTCTGGGCATCTTTCCTCTTACGTGTCAAAAAGAGGGGAAGGTGTCCCATAGGTTCAGAGATGTCCTCAGCTAAGCCTGGAGAGAGTGAAGGAGGATCCAGTAGCAGGCTTGTACAGGCCTTAGAAAGAAATTCTTCACTATGAGGGTAGTAAGGTGCTGGCACAGGTTGCCCGGAGAAGCTGTGGCTGCCCCATCCTTGGCAGTGTTCAAGGCCAGGTTGGACGGGGCTTTGAGCAACCTGCTCTGGTAGAAGGTGTCCCTGCCTGTGTCAGGGGGTTGGAACTGGATGAGCTTTGAGATCCCTTCCAACCCAGACCATTCTGTGATTGTATAATAAAGATGGCAGAACCAAATCCTCTGTGGTGTCTGCTGGCACTGAGGCAAATGGCAGAGGTAGCAGGTTGCCACATGGAAGGTTCAGGTTGAACGTGAGGCAGAGTGACATCCCTTGGAGGGTGGTGCTGCAGAACAGGCTGCCTCAAGGGGCAGACAGATCTTTCTGCCTGAAGGCATTCATGACAAGGCTGAACAAAGCTGCACTGACCAGTGCTAGTGGTGGTGGCAGTCCTGCTCTTTGCAGGAGGTTGGACTAGGGGAGGCCATCACTGTCCATCTACCACTCTGAGGATTCTGTGAGCTTGAGGAAGTTCCTTACTTTTGCTGCTTCAGTTGGTGTCCTCTTGCTCTTTGAACGCAGACTGGAAGATGAGAACTCTGACGACGAGATGCTGAGGCTTTCCCATTTGTTTTATTCAAAGGCAGAGCAGAAGAGGCCCTGCTGACTGCCTTCAAGCAAGGCTGCTCGGCAGCCTAAGCTCCCAGACCTAAATTCTGGCCCTGCCAGTCTCACCATGTCTCTGAGCTGTCGGACCAGCTCCTCTGACTTGCTGGTTTCAGCTGGAAATGCTATCCAGGGGCTTGAAATGTTTCATCAGAAACATTTCCGTGTGAAGTTTATTTCAGTGAATCCACAGTTCCTGCAAAGAAAGCTGTGTTGAAAGATACCCTGCCACCTATGCTTTCATGTGTGCTTGAGTTAGCTCAGAAGGAGGTAGCAACTGGGTGGGATACTCAAAAAGCTGTTACATTTATTTGCTTTAACTGCTCATGGGGAAAGTGCTCTTCAGGCTTCCTTTGGTTTTGATGTCAGAAAAACGGGATCATTCCTGAATGCTTTTGAAAACCGTGGTGATTTAATGGCTTGATCAGGACCTAGTGACGGGAATCTTTGGCTGCTTTCCACAATGTGTTGTGCTGGGCAGGAATCTGTTTTAACTGCAGTTTAATCGTAATTGCATGTGATTCTGAAGGGAAGTTCACATGTTCGTATGAACTTTGATGCTCCTGGGATCAGTACTAAGCCGTGAGAAATAGTCTTAAGCACTGACATGCTTTCTGTGCACCTCTTGCCTATGGTAGGAGGCTTCAGGAGGAATAGAGTGGGAGTGCCAACGCAATAAATACGGATAAAAAAAGAAAAGTGTTCTCTTGGTTTGAAACACAATGAAATTCTTTATTCCCTTGATGATTTTGCTTGTTGTATAGCATGTCCATTGAATTTTGTATGTACAAAGGCACAGGAGAGAAGAGGAGACATGCAAAGCTGTGCCTAGTCAGCGTACTCAGCTCATTCTGTTAATTCTGTTAATTGTTTTAAGGAGATCTGTATTTTCCGTGCACTGAAGTTTTCTTCAAGTACCTGTATAAGTAGGTGCTTTTCTTGCAACTGTAATGACCTGTAACAACAAGAAGAAAACTCCGCAGAGTTATGATCAGCATTAGGTCCCTGTTGTAAGTAACGTATGTTTGAGACAGAATAGATTGGTAGACAGGAGAGAAAAAGAAGCTTGCAATATGCCAGGCAAAGACACTGTAGAGGTCAGGGATAGGGTTAAAAAAAAAACAAGTTAGAAAAGGTGACCTCTGTGAAGAAGCTGGTCAGAGTTGTTAAAGGCCAGCAAAAGACAAGGGAAATGAGCTGAAAACAACTGGAGAAATACTGCTAAGAAAGAAAACAATCATTCTCTTTAATCAAACCAGAACAGATCAAGAAGTCATTCCTCTGGGAGCTGTGTAGTATTAGGCAAAGTATTTCATATAACTTTTCATAACAATAGCTAAGGAATGTAACAAGCTCATTAAACTTACCAGGAATAATTGCTGCCATCAGGAGACATCTGTAGCTTAATTAGCAACCCACTCAACTCAAGTGCGTTTGGGCTCAGTTAAAAATCATTCCTCCTGCAGTAAAGGGGAAGATGAAATAAATAATTCCACCGTGAATTTCTTTGTACCGAGATGATTATAATTCTTCTGGAGTGAAACTGGAGAGGTTGCTCTAAAGACATCGCATTGTCGTGAGCAAAATAATTCCCAATTTCTTGCCTTGTGCCAGGAATTCCTTACAGCGGGAGCTTCCCTGATCTCTGAAACTTGTACCGATTTCTGAGAAACTGCAACAAAAGAAGTTTTTGATTAACCCAAGAAATGCATCAGGTTGCAAAGGGAGAAACAAAAATGCCAGTATAAAAGAGGAATGGCTTGCACAGTTCACTAGTAGGGCTGCTGATGGAAGAGGGGGAAAAACATGGGCCATCCAACAAGTGTGCTGATTTCTATCACAATGCAAATGCTCCATAGCTCAGGACATTGAACATTTTCCCAATAAGAGACATGGGAGAAGAGACAGCCAGTCCTGTTCCCTGCTCCCAGTGGATTTGTGGCTTCTTTTATATATGCACAGGGGACAGAGGCACCAAGTTGTCGCTGTCCTTGATTCGCACAGGACATCTTGGCCAAGACTGCCCAGTTGGTCCAGTATTTCCATCCTGGAGCCAGAGAATATTACTGGCACCTTTTGTGAAGATTTATAGGTACTATGAGAGACAGCATTTGGACAAAGCCAGCATCTACTGCAGGGGTGTTTAGCTGCCCTTGCGTTGCCAAGCCGCAGCAAGCCCCTCACAGCATTAAGCCGGAGAGCTAAGGGAAGAGGAGCATCCAACGCAGGTCCACTGGGACCATGTTTCTTGGTAAGTGGTGTTGAGCTTGCTTCTGTATGGAGGGTTTGGACTAGCCAGCAGTCTGGCTGGCACCAGTCTGGCCTGGGATCCAGGTGTGAACTGCTTGGGAGCAGCACACTGGCCAGACTGAGCTGCAAATACTGCCTGTGGGGTTCAAAGCACATGTGGGACGGTACCAATGCCTGCCGGCAGGCTCAGCCAAGGAGCATGGCTCTTGTCATGAGCACACGGTCTGTCCTGCAGCTGGAGCTGGGCATGCAGGGCTGTTCCAGCTGCCCCAAGGAGCAATGACCAGCTTGGCAGCTCGCTGTTGGGCTTGCAGAAATGAGCCTCAGAGCTCTGAGGGCAGCTGAGGGATCTGACTGCCAGGGGGTAAATGAGCTCATTAAAGAGAGCTGTTAACGATCTTAATCCACTCAAGAGGGCGGAAGAGGAGGAGGCATGGGAGGTGCTCACTACCTGCCCCAGGGCTGGCAGTGCCGTCACCTCCAGCACCCAACTTCTCTGCCTCGGGAAGAGCCCTGATGCCGCTTGGGAAGCCTCGGCAGCGCCACAGGTTCCTATAGAGCTGGCACCGCTGTCCCACTAGGTGAGGTCTTGGCTGGTCTGTACAGTGGTGTGGTCGGCTTTGCTTCCCAGCATTTGCTTTTCCCCCTTAGAGCCTCAGGGAACACCCCCTGTTTGTTTTTATTAGTCATCGAGGCACATCCATCTTCTGCCCTCTCCATGTGTTTGCTCTGCTTTCAGCAACTTGTGGGAAAGGTGCGTGGTGGCACCTTCCCGTCACTATGGGTGTGTTTTACCTTGTACCTTTGGTTGTCCCATCCCGTTGTTCAGTCTGCCTATTCACTTTATGGGGGAATGGCTCAGGGCAGGGTTTACCACATCCTCTTCTGCAGCACCCTTGGGTATGCTGAGAGATCACTCTCTCCAGGACTGCTGTGCTACTGCACATGCAATACTCACCTGCCTTTCTGATGGGGGGAAGCTGGCAGCCAGAGAAGGAGGATCCTGGCATTGGCAGTTCTGCACTGGAGGATGCTTTGCTGGGTGAGACCCAGTGGTGCTCCTTGTCTTCGTGAGCTGTGGGATGTGGAGGGGCAGGAGGCAGCGGGTGAGCTGTGCTCTGCCCTGTTGTGGGTGAGTGATGAGCAGAGCAGGGGGAGGATTTGCTGTCCCAGCCCTACAAAGTGATGTTGCAGATGAGGTTCTGGGAGCTCACACCCGCTGCCTCTGCAGCTCGTCACTAATACACAGACACAGGCGTTCTCCTGCTGCTAAAGCTGAATATTGCTGCTCCTCCCTTCATCTCTGGAGCAGGTTTCCCTCCAAAAGCTGTCTGTGCCTGCCTGACAAAAATGCCTCATTTGTCTCTGTGGGTCGCACGCCATGTGCCTCACCTCTTCTGTGACCTCTGCTATATTTCATTCCTTGGGGCTTTCTTCAACAGCAGCAGCACAACCCCTTGTCCTGGGTTCAGCAGTAGCAGTCATTTTTCTCCTTCTTAGTGGCTACTGCAGTGCTATATTTTCACTTTTTGGCCTGGGAAGAGAGCCGATAACGCCGATGTTTTCAGTTGCTGCTCAAATGTTTTAGTCTGACCAAGGACTTTGTGAGCCTCATGCTCTGCCAGGGAGGAGGGGAGGCTGGGAGGGAGCAGAGACAGGACACCTGACCCAAACTGACCAAAGAGGTATTCCATACCACAGCACGTCATGCCCGGGATGTAACAGGGAGTTACCCGGAAGGGTTAGGGACTGCAGGGTTGGAGGAGGTATCGGTTGGTGCTTGGCTGGGGGGAGTGGGGTGAGTTATTGGTCGGCTGGTGTTGAGGTGTTGTATTCTCTTCCCTTGTTATTTCCTTTATCATTATTATTATTGGTGGTAGCAGTAGTGGTTTGTGTTATACCTTAGTTTCTAAACTGTTCTTATCTCAACCCATGGGAGTTGCATTCTTTTTGATTTTCTTCTCCATCCCTCCAGGAGTAGAGGGAGGGCAAGAAGGCGGGGGGAGTGAGTGAACGATTTTTGTGGTTGGGTTTAAACCACGACACCCCTCAAACCTATTCTAACTCTGGAGTTGCTCTGAAGGGGGGCTGTTCCTGGTCGCTGCCCTAGTTGTACATGGGAGCTGCTCCCTGGACAGTGAGGGTTTACCAGCCTTATTCAGAGGCGGTATGGGTTTGGTGCTTCCATATCGCCCCACGCACCTCTCCCGGAGCTTTTGTTGATTGGAGGCTGCCAACAACCTGCACAAGCAGGGACCATGCTGGCCTGGAAAGAGGGGCCTCCCCAGTATACAAACCGGTGCCAGATGAGCTTCTCTAGCTGATGTGGACAAAGTTCTCATCTAGCAAAAACCAGTCATTTAATCGTTGTCAGCTAAACTACCAGCAGCCAAGCTTGGCTTGCAACTGAGCGCATTGCGTATGCATCTCTTGGGAGGAGCACATCACTGCCATGAGAGACCAAGAAGCTCCCATCCTCTTCAGTAAACCAACTCCCATGCAGTGATTTTGAGCAGGTGACAGACCGCTACCCCTGACCATCCCTGTCGCACTCTGGGGTATGGCTGCTGTACTTGGGGGGTGAGAGGCTCTGCCAGACCTCCTTTCTCCAACCGCGCCGGCAAAACGTGCGGTTTGCCGGAGACGCTTGTTTGGTTTTAATTTTGAGTGGAAGCACGATTTGTGAGGGGAAGCCGATGCTTTCGCACGTCTTCGCTAGCGCAGATGTTGGAGGAGCCTACGTGCTGGACCTGCTCCGGCTCTCAGGGACGATGACGTGGAAGGCTGGGCTGGGAGTCAGCGGGCACGGTGGTGCGGGGCTGTCTCGAAACTACAAATAACCTTCTCACGCGATGCTGAGGTGCTGCGGCAACGCGCTTGGCCGTCAGTGAGAACCTGCTACAGTCGCTGGTTCTGATTTAGGGGAGAAATGTTTCACTTCATTTGCTCAACAAGGCCTTGTTAGATGAAAGGTGCTTTGCTGTGTGTTGTAGGAAACGCCAAAAAGTGTGAGCCAGATGTTGAAGCTGATAAGGGAATCTTGCCGGAATGGCAGAAAACACCACAACCTTCCCACCGCTCTCCTCAGACCTGAGACAGCAGCGTGGCAGTGGGAGGTCCTTGCTGTCTGTCTCAGCAGCCCTCGTATGAGGAAGGCAGCAGCTTGGCGGCGTTCCTCCGGCCGCTTGCACACCGGCTAGCTCACCCTTCCTCCAGCCCAGCTTGTGACCGCACACAAACCTCCAGGATGGGATGTGTGGTGCTTGTGAGCGAATGGAAAATGACCTCAGTGCCACCCTGTTTCCAGAGTAGCGTAGGAAGACCTTGCTTCCCCTCTGTTCACCCGGTGCTTTTCAGCCACATGACCCATGGTATATGGTGTAAATGGTTTCTGGAGCTCAGCGGTGCTTTCATATTGATCTGTTCTTTCCAGAGCTGCCTGCAGGTTGTTCAGTCTCTCTGCGGACAGCAATCAGTTGTTAACCAGAGGAGATGTCAGCCCCGCTTCTGTTGATGAAAGACTCTGCTGAATCACAGCTTGTGTTCTTCCTTCAGTTATTAGATTTTAATTAGGCACCTACCACCCCTTCCCATTGGCTAAGGACATCAGGTACACACTATGCGTGCCTGATGGCTCCCACTGCTAGTGCTGCGCTCAGTTCATGCACCCACCAAATGACTTTCAGTACCGCATATCATTTGTTCCTGTCTGCATATCCTTGGCATGTAATGCACTTTCCAGGGATGCAACAAGTCAGACCATAGGTATCTTCTGCTTAATCAAGGCTCAGTCATCCAGTTTTCCCATGCTGCTGCTCTGGTGAGCAAAGATGTGGCTGAGCAATTGTCTCCTGGCACTTTGCTATCACCTTCAGCACTGGTACATCACAGCAAGCGCAGCTGGTCTCCCTCTCTCCTGGCTTGTAGAGTTTACCTATGCTTTCAGTTGCAGCCTTGAACATTGCAGCTCTGCGTGGCTTGGCCTGAGCTATCTGCAGCTTACAGGGTGGGATGCTCCTGATGGCAAGCAAAAACCTGGGACACAAAGTCCTGATCAAGATGCTGGGGCAGGCAGCCTGTGGGGGCTGGGCTCAAGGTGACACAAGCTTTTCCTGTCTGAGTGTTTCTGCTTTCTGACCAGGCAAGATTCTGAGTTTCTCTTATATCCATAAGTGGGATATAAAGTATTTGTTAACTCTTCATTTATCAATTTCTTTGGTGAAATGTAAGCCTGTGACCATCATCCAGAACAGCTTACACGACTGAAACTCAGTAAGCTGCAGGCTTGGTTTTGGTTGCAAGAACCCGATATGCCATTTGCTATAATAGAGAAACATGAAGCCTAACCAAGACAGTATTCTTTCTGAAGAGCTGACTTGAGGGATGAGCTAAAGGCTGCTACATGAACAGCCCCATCCGCAGACCTGTGAAGCAGGAGTTTTGGCCAAATCATCACTGGTATTCTGATGTTGCGTATAGAGTTTGTTAGACAAGTCCTCAAGAGAGTGAGTATTGAGTTCTAAACATAAATAAAGGGAACAGATGGCACCAGTTTCAAAAGTTAAGTGGTTTTTAACTAGTTACTGCTAAAGTTCTCATATACCTACAAAAATATTACAGTTTTATCTTTGCAAAGATCAAAAGGAAACTTTGAAGCATTTGCCAGGCACACGCAGCCCTGCGTTTTAATAGATGACAGACCAAATATGTCCTTACAGTAATGGGGCTGACCTGCTGATTTCAAATTCCCCCATGTATTCCTGCAGTGAATAAAGCCTAATGGCTGCTTTGAGTTTTTTGGTAGTGGTTTTTTGCTTTGTTTCGGGTTTTACTGCTACTACTGTGGACCCAGCATTGCCCCACACATCCTGTAGATATTAAGAGAAGTCTGCAAGCCAGAGGTCCAACAGACACCCTGGTAAGGAAGGGTTTCATGAGAGGAAGAAGTAGGAAGCCTCTGGAGCTCCCAAGCTCCTCAAGGAGCTCAGTATATCAGCATCCACCCCTGTTTAGATCAACCCACTTGCCTATGGGTGCCTGTTTTAACTTCCAGAGAAAGGGAGAAGGCAGACTGTGGCATGCCTGATTTAGATTGGTTCAGGCTGGCTCTGCCCTGTGACTTGTTGGACAGGCTATATGTACGGTGTCTAGCATGACTGAACCCACGGGAACTGCAGTGCAGCGTAGCAGCAGCCTGGAATGCTGTGTGCTGCCAACGCGGAAAACTGGCCTCCAGTTGTACAGTTTATGCTGAGAACTGTTTTCCAGTTGTACAGTTTATTCTGAGGGTAGAAGAGGCGGTTTCTCCCAAGCTGGAGTAAACCTTTTAGCTTCCAGATTTCTTTAGAGTTACAGGTGAGCTAAAGCCTGCTCTTTATGTGAGATGCTGACCTCTATTAGTGTGCCTGCAGGACAGCAGCTGCTGCTTTCACACAAACACTGAGCTCTGTTGGAAAGCCTGTCTTTCTCCTGCGCCTCGCAGCTCTGCTCCGTTAGCCAAACCCAGTGCTATCAGAGGGGAGTGCCACTGCATGTGCTTTGACTCTTAACTCCTTTTACCATACTGAAACTTGGCTTCCCAGGACACAGGCTTCCATTTTGTTTGTTACGTGCATGTCTGTTTGTTTTTGAGGAGCTTAAGCCTTTACTTAGCTTGACTTAAAAGCATATTTTTTGCAGTGGATATTTAGGGCACAGTTGAGAAACCTGCAGATCTGGTAACAGTACCCTTCCTCTGTATTCCCTATCAAAATGGCCTCAAGTCAAGTTTCCAGAAGGCCTATGCAAGAAGCTGGATGTCAATGTTGCCTACAAAACTTGTGCAAAAAGATCTACGGCAGGGATTTTTTTCCTCAAATTCAATCTTATCAGTTAGACTTTAATGTTTCTCCTATAACGAAGAGAGAAGGGAAGAAGGTCAGCTTTCTTTTGGTAGGTAGATCATCAGCAAGCTATGTTTAGAGACGTTCGTAATGTGCTTTAAGAATCAGACAGCACAGTCTTACTTCAGTGACAACCGAGAGACTGGGGCAACGTTTGGGATCCTGCTGCCCCTTTAGACGTGTAAGTGTTCAGCATTTAGTTCTTGGGTGTCCCATATTCATGTCCAGAAGAGGAGAAAGTAGCACTTCCTTTTCTTCTGTACCTCACTTGTAGGAGCATTTACAGAAGTTTAGGGAGCCCTTGGGTTCCAAAAAATCCCCTCTGCCACGGGACTGGAGCAGTCATGGGATATCTGCCCTCAATGTCTGTGTTTGTCCTGCTTCCTGTAGGAAATGGATCAACTGTGACAGTTTTTCTCAGTGACACCCCCCTGCCACAGCCTCTTGGACAGAAGATCACAGCTTTCAGAGCCAGGCAAAGCCAGTGCCTCCTCTTGCAGGAGCAGTCTTGTCCTGCTGCCTGCCAAATGGGCAGGCCAGATTAAGCGTACGTGCTTGCAGTGACCCAGTGGGGATGCAGAGCTGGGGGGGGATCTCATTATCTCTGGTCTGTCCCATCTCCTGGCTTTTCACCCTGGAGGAGGGGGAACAGAGCAAGGAGGAGTGGATGCAAGCAGACAGCTCTGCAGCACCTCAGCACATTCACTATTTAATTCCCTCTTTAAAATGCAGTAGGGGTCCATCTAATGAGAGAGCAAACACACGATTAGAGGCACAGCTTTATCTGCAAAGTTCTCTTTGTGCCAGAGGTTATAGGAAAAGGGTTGGAGGGGCAGGAAAACCCCTGGCTGAACTGCAGAGTGGGAAACAGGAACTTCTAAGGGCAGAACAGGACAGAGAAGCCTCAGAGGCACAGTGGTGACCCTCTCATCATCCTGTGCCTCCGGGGCAGCTGGGGTGAGGCCCTTGCTCAGCCTGCAGCTTCCAAATGTTTGCACAGCCAGGCATGGCAGTGGTTGCACAAGGTAGGCAGTGCTGAGGCCCCCCATCCCAGCTGCCTCCTGTACTGGGGGTATCTATCACTCCTGGCAGCTCCCCAGGGAGGTTTTACTCCTCTTGGGATAGCAAGATCTGGCCGAAGTAAGGCTGATTGCTGGGATGACAAAGGGAGATCTATTAGTAATCGCCCATTTCTCTGTTTATTCTCGAGTATTTCCTGGTTTCCGTGTTGTGTGATGTTTACCAAGGACAGAGAGCCAAAGTAAACCACCCGAATGAAAAATTGCAGATTTAAAAACCAGCTGCAGAGCAATGCTGGTCCCCTGCCTTCCAGCGCTTTAGTCATTCCAGATTAGGTGCTCGCTTGCCCTTCTTCTGCAGATAGGCAATCACCCTGAGACAAACCTGCCTCCGTACACAGCCGCAGGCAGAAAGCTTAGAGAGGTCTGGAAAGACTCTCTAGCAAGAGGAGGGATTAATGTGCCTGCTTGTTAACTTTGGCAGCGTGTGTAGTCATTGTGCCAACAGAGCTAGGGAAAGCAAACGGGGAGGGATTGTTTTATGACCGGTGGCATTCCTGGTGGATGGGAGGGTTTCTGTTAGGGACTGACTTCCTAGCAGGAGTAAGAGGCAAAGCAGAGTACAAAGCAGTTCCTTCATGGCCAGGATGCTGTTCTGGCAGGAGGAGCCAAAATGAATGGAAACTTTCCCTTCTCCCTTAAGCCAGTTGCAGACCTGATTTACCTAGAGTGAGTCAGTGGTATCAATGTTGTCCCGTAACTTGGTGACAAGTTACAAGCTCACAGGGGTTTTTTGTCCAGCAAACCAGCTTGCCAGCTGCTTTCTGAGTTCCCTGTGAAAAGGAAGGGGCCGCCCAGGCTGGAGATGGGATTTCTTCACCTGCAGAAAGAGGGAACAAGTCAAGCTCATTCATAGGCTGTGTTCCACCATGACAAGTGCGAGGAATACTTATTTTATAGAAAAAATTAGGCCTCTGAACAGTAGGGGAGAAAAGCTCATCCAGCATTCACCTTCTCTGACCCTTCTCCCGTTACTCACTGCATTTTTGTTAGTGACCCTTGACAGATACTATTCAACTGGAAGATTTTGCAATCACAGAGGACACTATCAGATGGAAACATGGGGACACCAGAGAGGTGACCAAAAAAGAGTTGTGCCTCTCAGTATGCTTTGCTTGGCCTTTCGCTCCTAGGCATGAGCTGGGAAAAAAAGAGTTCAAGGAACCAACCCCAGAGAAAAAAAGTACTCCGAAGGACTGATTTTAAGGGAAATTTGTTGAAACTATTAATCATGGAACATACAGGAAATTAATTTAAAATGATGTCATAAAAATAGCACATGAAAGAAGTGCAAATGTAACATAATTTCTGTAAATAGAAAAGAATCCTTATGCTGACACTTGTGTAAGTTATAAGCTGAAAACAAACCAGCTGGACAGCCTACTGGGTAAGTGTTGTTAAACACTGGATGCTAAGACCCAGAGAAACAAAGATCTTCTTTTGCCTTCAAGTGCAAACCTCATGGTGAGTTCAATGTTGGAATAATATTGCCTGAATTGATACAAGGTAAGGGAATGCATCTAATTTGATGTTTTTTCCCACAATACAGCAGATGTAAGGTAGACAAATTTTGTTATCCTATCGTTATCTTTGAACCAACTTATCCTTCTCTGTTGAGATGGAAGTTGGTTGGTTTTACTTTTTTGTCTATGCTATTTCCTTTGATTCCTCTTCCTTTGATAATTCTTCTGTCCAAAAGCTGCAAACTGTGAAGCAAATGCATCCTGCACTCATTAGAGTTCTACAAAAGTCTTTTTAACATTACTACAAGCCCTTGGTGTGGTCTTTGTACAAGTTCCCTACTTGCTTCCATGTGAAAAGAGGTGGGTTTTTTTTTGTTTTCTCTTACCCTGTGCTTGTACCTTGTGCTTGTTGCATCAGTTTTGATCTCTGCTGGAGTTCCTAAGTCCTGCGGAAAGGCCTGCAGTACCCGTAGTTTCTCTGGACTGTCACTGTTGGAGTAATGGGACATCGTTAAGAAAGGACGATTCCCTCTCAAGTCCATGCCATTGCTGCCCAGCCTATGCTTCCTTTAATTCAAACAGACACTGTGACCTGGCCAAGACCACTGGAGTGAAACAAAACCTGGAGAAAGAAAAACAATGGAAAAATTTTCCCATTGAAGCAATTGCCTAAAAGCACCACTCTGGGAGAGTGTGGTCAGCTGTGGTGAGGACTCCCTCAGGCATCTCTAGACCATCCTGGCTACATTTGCATTGCCAATGCACAGCCATGCTCTACATGGCATGTCATAGAATCATAGAATAGTTAGGGTTGGAAAGGACCTGAAGATCATCCAGTTCCAACCCCATGCCATGGGCAGGGACACCTCATACTAAACCATCTCACACAAGGCTATGTCCAACCTGGCCTTGAACACTGCCAGGGATGGAGCACTCACAACTTCCCTGGGCATTCCAGTGCCTCACCACCCTTACAGTAAAGAACTTCCTCCTTATATCCAATCTAAACTTCCCCTGTTTAAGTTTTAACTCGTTTCCCCTTGTCCTATCACTACAGTCCCTAATGAGCAGTCCCTCCCCAGCATCCCTATAGCCCCCCTTCAGATACTGGAAGGCTGCTATTAGGTCTCCACGCAGCCTTCTCTTCTCCAGGCTGAACAGCCCCAACTTCCTCAGCCTGTCTTCATACGGGAGGTGCTCCAGTCCCCTGATCATCCTCGTGGCCCTCCTCTGGACTTGTTCCAGCAGTTCCATGTCCTTTTTATGTTGAGGACACCAGAACTGCACACAACACTCCAGGTGAGGTCTCACAAGAGCAGAGTAGAGGGGCAGGATCACCTCCTTCAACCTGCTGGTCACGCTCCTGTTGATGCAGCCCAGGATACGGTTGGCTTTCTGGGCTGCGAGCGCACACTGCCGGCTCATGTTCATTTTCTCATCGACCAGCACCCCCACGTCCTTCTCTGCAGGGCCGCTCTGAATCCCTTCTCTGCCCAGCCCGTTTCTGTTCCTGGGATTGCTCCGACCCAGGTGTAGGACCTTGCACTTGTCGTGGTTGAACTTCATAAGGTTGGCATCAGCCCACCTCACAAGCGTGTCAAGGTCCCTCTGGATGGCATCCCTTCCCTCCAGCGTATCAACCGAAGCACACAGCTTCATTTGGATGTTTGTTTGAATGCCATAGAAGACTGTTTGGATTGTGTTCATTAGGGGTCAGTACTGGGACAGATCCTGCTTAACATCTTTGCCAGCGACATGGACAGTGGGATTGAGTTTGCCCTCAGCAAGTCTGCCAGCAACACCAAGCTTTGTGGTGTGGTTGACACACTGGAGGGAAGGAATGCCATCCAGAGGGACCTTGATACACTTAGAGGAGGGCCAGTGCCAACCTCATGAAGTTCAACAAGGCCAAGTGCAAGGTCCTGCACCTGTGTCAGGGCAATCCCAAGCACAGTTACAGGCTGTACAGAGACTGGATTTAGAGCAACCCTGAGGAGAAAGACTTGGGGATGTTGATTGATGAGAAACTTAACATGAGCCGGCAGTGTGCGCTCGCAGCCCAGAAAGCCAACCGTGTCCTGGGCTGCATCAAAAGGAGCGTGACCAGCAGGTCGAAGGAGGTGATCCTGCCCCTCTGCTCTGCTCTTGTGAGACCTCACCTGGAGTACTACATCCAGCTCTGGGAGCTCTAGCACCTGAAGGACATAAGCCTGTTGGAGTGAGTCCAGAGATGATCTGAGGGCTGGAGCACCTCTCCTGTGAAGACAGGCTGAGCTTGTTCAGCCTTGAGAAGAGAAGGCTCTGGGGAGACCTTAGAGCAGCCTCCAGTGCCTAAAGGGGACTTACAGGAAATCTGGAGAGGAACTTTTTACAAGGGCACGGAGTAACAGGACAAGTGGGAATGACTTTAAGCTGAAAGAGGGGAGATTTAGATTAGATTCTGTGAAGAAATTTCCCTGTGAGGGTGGTGAGGCCCTGGCACAGGCTGCCAGAGAAGCTGTGGATGCCCCATCCCTGGCAGTGTTCAAGGCCAGGCTGGATGGGGCTTGAAGCAACCTGGTCTAATGGAAGGTGTCCCTGCCCTTGGCAGGGTGCTTGGAACTGGATGAGCTTTAAGGCTGCTTCTAACCCAAACCAGTCTATGCTTCTGTGATATGTTAGGGAGGAATTAAGTTCAAAGTTTGTAATTGTGGGTATTTCACAGCAGTAGAAAGCACCTTGTTTTGGCAGTTGACCCCTGATAGGGGGTGTTTCTTTCTGTAGATATTGCAATAAGAACAAAAAGGCATCTTGCAGCGCAGGCACAGGAGTTACACGGCCTGTTCTGAATCTATCATTCCTAAGCTGGTATTGCTACACTCAAGGAAACTTACAAAAGAGCAAGAAACACAATCTGAGGGTAATTTAGGAGGAATGATTAAAATAGCTGAGCGTGTACTTGAAAATCAGCTTGGGATGTCTGTTTTCAATCATGTTCAAGACTGGAAAGACAGAGAATGGTCACATATTGGAAATATCTAATTATTTGAAGATGTTTTGGTGGCTCTGTCAGAGTCAATGCATGCTTTTCAAATACTGGCATCGTTTTATGATCAGAATTTTAACTTTAAGTAAAAATGAAGATTTTCATGGGTGTTTACAGCTCTGCTGTATCCAAGTTCCTAAAAAGTTGGTATAAAAAAATTATACAGTTGTAAAGGAACACAATAGAAATAATCCCTGTGAGAGACTCATGAAATATTTCTCCAGTGCAAAAAACTTAGGAATTAACTCATTAGATTTTTCCCTATTTAAAAAAAAATATGGAGCATTGATAGGTGGTAAATCAAGAGAAGAACCTGCACCGAAGGAAGATGTTCTGAAGCCTTGAATGACCAAAAACAAAGATTTGGAATGGACCGGCTTTATGTTTCTGAAATGCACTGTCATGTCTGAAATATTTCATGTCATCAGAGACAGAAGGAGGCAGCAGCTGAATGCAAAGCCTGAACTACCTGTACAAAACATATCCTGGCATTGTCTTTCTTGGAACAAACACAAAAATCTCGATATTTTTATGGCATATGATAATGATCTGCTTCATTTCCTGCTCAGGTTCTTGCCCAACTCTTAAACACAATCACTTTTTTTCTGGTACAACAAGCAGTTAAATATGTATCTCTGCACCCCAGCACAGTGTTTTCCACCTCCATTCAGGAAACAAACTCTGTCTGGTTCTGCAGTGACTTGGTCCCATTCCCAGGAATGTTTCCCTTCCATTAAAAAAGACAACAGAAGACACCCCCTCAACAACAACAAAACCAGAAAGAAAGCAAGTACTTTGTCAGCACTTGTTAGACCTAGACATGAGACATGTGTCCATGCATTCCTCTCAGTGAGGCAAGACAAGGTTTGCTGGACCTTTCCCGCACTGAAGCCCACTGACACACGTGTCCCTTTGCTCAGCCTCTTTTGAAGGAGCTTTTCCTCAGAGCTGAGCAAAGCTGATTTTCCTCCTTGTGGGAAATTCCAGTGCTGGGATGTCAAACCCTAGCTCCCTCACAACAGCCTGCCAGTGATGGCTTGCACCCGGTGGGCTGTGACAGGGTATTTTCTCTCCTAGTGAGAAGAAATGAAGCGGAAGCTGTCCAACAGTGAGAGTAAGAGATCCTATTAATCTCATTTCCTGACCCCCTTACAGTGCAGCCCACTTGAGGAACCCAACCCTGGGGCACCTACAGTGCCCCTGATAGCTGGGGATGTACTGGGGGCCGGCACCATCTCAGCGCAAGCAGGTTTGCTGCCTCCTGGGAGGCCCGAGCTGAGGGTGGTTGTGGCTCTGTCTGGAAACCTGCAAAATCCTTGTTTTGGAATAGGCATGGCGCCTTGTTTTCTTAAAACCCGCAAATATGTTTTATGTCTCCAAATGCTCTCTGGGCAGCCCGTGATCTCTGTCATGTAGCTTGGGATACAGCAAAGCAAACTGACTGACACAACAAGATGTAGTGCAAAGCAAAGAAGCCCTTCAAAATACTGAGTGGTACCCAGGTATGCTTCTCTGGCATCCAGCTCCATGCGGTTCTGGGAGCAAGCAGTGATGGCTGGGGGGACCCATTCTGTATGAGCTGTCTCAGAGTTCTCATTTTGGAGCAACAATTCTGAGCAGTGCTGGTAATTGGGCTCTATGTGCTTGTCATAGCGGTCTTCAGAACAGGGTGCCAACGCTTGCTACAGCATTTACTGTTTTGTAACTGTGTATTCATGGAGTATCCTAACATTGCTTCAGAAACAGAGTTTTCAGCTCACCTAAAGTGCAAAGTAAGAGAGGAACTGCGTTGTCCAGCTTTGCCTTGCATGTAGACTGCTTTCTGTTGATGCAACTTCCTTGGGAGTCAGAACCTCATCAGGACTATTTTGCCAGAAATGAGGTCTTTTCTCTTGTTGAGTCATGTGGATGCAACTGGTCTAGAAAAACAAAAGTTTCTGTGTTATTAGAACAAGCTTTGGTGCCTTAGCCTGTGAATTTGCCTCCTCGCTTGCTCCTCTGTTAAGGCAGCAAATCAGCGTCATGTTATTCCCACTGAATGCTTTCAGACAGGATAGGATAAAAAAAACACGACACAGCTCTGCTTCCTTGGCAGAGGCAGTCCCGAAGGCTCGCTGCTGCATGAGTAACCATTTACACACCACTTCCATGCTCTGCCACAACAGTAGGGTGAGGACAGCCCAGAAGAAAAGCAAAGCTAATCTGCTCCTTTGCATTTAAACTTTCAGTCTGAAGATGTAACCAGGATATTGAGCAGCTGACAGGTAGGCCTGATACCAGACATGGCAAAGTTAAAAATGTTTATATTTTGTTATAGTGCTCTTTCTTGTTGTAGTTTGAAGATGAATAGCTGAAGCCCTGCAAGTCAAATTAAAGCACAGGCACCAGCAATGCATGCCAAGGCTCTGCTTCCCGGACCGTGAAAGAATGCCAAGCCATTCTGCTTTTAATTACACGAGTATTACACCTCCTGCTCCAAAGACTGCAAGCACAGCTTTGACCACTTTTCCTCGCCATCCATTTCCTGGGGGGTTAGGAGAAGAGTGCCCCCGACTCAGTCCAGCTGGCACCGGTGCAGACAAGCCAACACGCTGACACATCCTGGTTACCAGGCGTAAGTATCAGGAAGCAGTTTTGCACTGCTTGCAAATATTTGGAAGGCGTTTCTGCTCATAACACAGCCTGGCCAATGTGTTTGTAAGCTCCCTCCCCGTTCTACTGCTTCTGCCTTTTCTTCAAGGCAGGGTTCTGGGGCAGGGTGTCACCTGGGTTGTGCCCCCTCTGCACTGCTCGCTTGTCCTTTCTCAGCAGAAAAGCAAAAAGCATTCTGAATGTGGATGCTGACATACAGAAGGAAGGAAGGGAGGGGGCAGGCTGGAGGATCCCCTCACGTGGGACTGGGGAGGGGAAGTGCTTTAAAGAGTGTAATGTGCCCAGATGCAGCTGGAGATGGAGGAGTCAGTACCTCTAGCTGGCAAAGGGAAGAGGGCTCAGGGCTCTAGCAGTTGGAGTCTGATCCCAAAGCTGCGTTCCTTGAGTAACACAACACAGATGCAGAAAGAAGAGACAGTGGGGTTGTAACAGTGAAATAATCCTTGTAAACGTGATGGCAGACTGATTGAGGACCAGTGTTTCCACCTGGTTTGTGGCTTTTGCTAAACAATTTCATCCCTGTGGGGTTCTATCCCACACAAGTGTATTTCTGTTTCTGCATCCGTTTTGGTCAACACTCATCTCATACAGCCCTCCATCACTGGTCGCTGCCCTGTCTAGCAGCAGCAGTTTACCAGTGGAGAAGGGTTGTGGCAGGAGCCTGTCCCTCAGGCAGCACTCAGGGACCTGACACAGAGCTGTGGGAGCCAGGGATGCTGAGCAGGCTGTAGCTGGGGATCAGGGAAGAGCTGGCAGAGGGAATCTGTGCTGCTTGTTCTGCTGTCAAATAAACAGGAAACAAGAGACCTTCAAAAATGATGGCCAGAGTTCTGCCTCAGCCCTATCTATCTGTTGGCAGAGGCTTGTGTGTTGTTTCTGCTTATAACACCTGAAGTCACAAATACACAGACATTTTGCAGCTCTGTGCCCCCCTAGATGGGAAAAAGGAATGTACTGGCACAGGTGAAGGCACATGGCCTCTTTTTAAACAAAGGAGGAAGGATAATCCCAGCTTAAACTTGAAGGCTGAGAGAAAGCACCCACAAGGTGCAACTTTGTTCAATGCTAAACATGTGTTTACTCTGGAGAAAGGGAAAATGGATGATATTCTCACCTTAGAAGACAGCAGCTTTCTCCTACTTTAGACTCTCTGATTTCACAAGAAGTTGTTTTGAGTCTGACAGCTGATGCTCTGGGAGGCAGGTGTTTCTTCTGTGTGTGGGGCAGCTTGCAGACGGCGTTTCCAGCCACCCTGAGCATCCTCAGACCTTCTTGTCCCTGGATAACCTTATAAATCCTGGCAGATTGACCTGGAATGAGAAAGAGATGTGTTGCTTGTAGACTTTTTTCCCTACTGATGGAAACCAGCAGAAGACCCACCCAGGTTTCTTGGCTTTTGAAGCAGCTTACTGAAATGAACTGCTTGGTTTCTAAACTGCAGCATGGGAGTTTGGGTAGGGGTGCTCCAGTCTTCTCTTTCTGAGAGAAACCAGAAGCCCAGTTTAGAAGCATGATGAGAGTGGGCTGAGCTTGGATGCTAGGAGAAAGTGGGTACTTATGCAGAAATAGCTGGCACCTACCTCAACTCTCCATGAACGCATGGTGGTGAAGCTGCAACAGGTAGAAGAGCAGGCCCGTTTTGCATTCAGGGGTGTATGTGTCCTCATATGTGGTCTTCTTCAAAAGTTCTCATAAATGTAACTATGTTTAACTGTATCAAGGAGTTGCAGTTTTGATGACAAAAGCATATAGGAATGAGTCACATAAAACTCAGAATTCACATTTTTATACATTTTGAAAACTGAAAGTCTTCCCTGTTTCAGACCAAGAACTGAGTGGTGCTATAGGGAAGAGGTAGCTTTGGGGAAATTGGTGATACCCCTTCACTAAAAGACCATTTCCCTTCTCTGCTGTGTCCCACAGCTGCTGTCTCTATTTGAAAATGTTGTTATGATTATCATCTACCCTCTGTAGCAGACAGAAAATACAACGGTATTTCAGTCTTTCAATTCCTTTTTGTTTGGAAAGCGTCAAGTCCTTAACCTAATGTGCAATGCTAATTTCAACTCAGTGAGACTGAAGGTTGCTATGAGATGTACTCTAGCTTCTGTCTGCACCCTTGAGAATTGAATGGGTTTCCCTTTCAGAGCTGGTAGGAAGACTCCCTATACCTTTACGGTCATTTGACCAACCATGTGTTTCCATTCAGTCAGGCTGAAATATTATCAAACCTCCCCTCTCAGAATCGATTTGGGTGCTTACAGGTGGATACTTTCCTTCAAACTGTCTTCTTTTTCACACAGAATGCCATTCTCATTCTTACACGTGTTCTATTTGTTGATAACATAAGGCTGCTTGTGTCCTAGAAAATGAAATGATGCTACATGTTTCTCTAGCACTGACTTTGGCTGAACAATTTGACTCCAAATTTTTATCAAATTAATACATATATCAATTTATTTATTGATAACATTTTATGGAACCTATACAACAAAATAACTTTTCCGTTCTCAAATGTTCTGTTGCTCCGTATAGTTAATAACCTCCCAGTGCATACCAAACAATAAGTATTGAAAGCAGAGATACAGGGAGGTGAATGCAGCTCTGCCTAGGAACTATTTCTGCACTTAATGCTGGAGGAAGTGATTGTGAAAGAATGACTTACGCAAAATGGTTGCATCAGCCTTTCCAGTGATGGGTGATGACCGACAAAAGGAGAGTGATCTGCCACTGAATTTCAGCTTGAGAAGAAGAGAGTGCAAACACAATTTATGCTTATTTTCAGGTCAGCAGAAGTGATAGAAGCGGTTGAAATGTGAGTTTGAAGGACAGTGTCATGTATGCCGGACAGTGCTGAACTCTTCAGAAGACATGGATTCCTTAGGAGAGCAATCATTAAGCAAAAGCCGTGTAGACTGGTATGCTTCACAGGCTGAATAGTTAGAGGATGTTGGGAAATAGTTAACATAAAGTTTTGTTTGAGAAGCACACTGAAATATTTTCTTACTCCAGGACTGTCATCACATCAGACCTGCCAAAGGGTTTACAGCTTTTGTTGTACTCGCAGGTGCGTGGTGATCACTTGGATCCCAGAATACATGATTCTCACACAAGGGAACTGAAACACAGCATGCAGTACACAAGGTAAGTATTTACTGGAGGGTTATTCAAGATTTGGGGGTATTGTTTGTCGGCAGTACTGGAACTGTTTAAGAGCGTCTTGTGAACTTTAATAAGTGACTTATTTTCCGGTGCAGCTAATGCAAAAATGATCTTTGGCACCCATGGCAGGAAACACAGCCCTTCTGTAAATCAAAATCAGTATTTTTCTACTTACATCCACCATTTATATGTTGACAGTAGCATCCAATTCCCATCTATTACCAGTGCTGATTTTCAGAAAAGGGTGATAGGCTTGTTTGGTTGCATATCAGCATGTTCTGCCTTTCCAGTAAAGAATGTAAATTGCTTACACAGTGTCTAAAAGGGTGTGCCAGGAGCAAACACAACTTTGCTTTTTGAAAGCCCTGAGGCTGGTGAGACTATGCAGAGGACCTCAAAATCTCTTCTGGGGAAGTCTGCAGTGTTGGAAGCCACAGCACACTTGGGGTGAGAAGGAAGAACATGCTCCTGTCTGGGCTTCTCCCTGTCAGGTAGCCATACTATATGGGCAGGCTGATGCTACAAAAGCTACGAGCATTTAGAATCATAGTCACAGAATCATTTAGTCTGAAAAAGACCCTTAAGATTATCAAGTCCAACCATTAAGCTAACACTGCCAAGTCCGCTACCAGAGCATGTCTCTAAATGCCATGTCTACATGTCTTTTAAATACCTCCAGAGACAGTGATTCCACCACCTCCCTGGGCAGCCCGTTCCAATGCCTGACCACCCTTCTGGTGAATATGTTTTTTTTCTTAATACCCAGTCTAAACCTCCCCTGGTGCAACTTGAGGTCATTTCCTCTCACATCCCATCACTTGCTGCTTGGGAGAAGAGACCAACACCCACCTCGCTACGACCTCCTCTCAGGTAGTTGTAGAGAGCAGTAAAGTCTCCCCTGAGCCTCCTTTTCTCCAGACTAAAGAACCCCAGTTCCTTCAGCCGCTCCTCATATGTCTTGTGCTCCAGATGATTCACCAGCTTAATTGCCCTTCTCTGGACCTGCTCCAGCACCTCAATGTCTCTCCTGTAGTGAGGGTCTTCACAAAGCCAAGTAGAAGGGGACCAATCACTTGCCTAGTTCTGGTGGCCACTCTATCTCTGATACAGGCGGGGATGCTGTTGGCCTTCTTGACCACCTGGGCACACCGCTGGCTCATGTTCAGCCAGCCGTGGACCTACACACCCTTGTCCTTTTCCACCAGGCAGATTTCTAGACCATCTTCCCCAGGCCTGTAGCGTTGCATGGGGTTGTTACGACCCAGGTACAGGACCTGACACTGAGCCTTGTTAGCCCATATGCAGTTTGCCACAGCCCATTGATACAGCCTGTCCAGATCCCTCTGCAGAGCCTTCCTCCACTCTAGCAGATCAACACTCCCGTCCAACTTGGTGTCTTCTGCAAGCTTACTGAAGGTGCACATGATTACCTAGTCCAGATCTGGACTACGGGACTGTTAAACCCCTGTTAGAGTTGAAAGATCCAGCCGTAGCTTCATTCTTGAGGGAAGCACAATGCAAGAGATGTCAGAGGTGAGAGCCATAGCCAATGCACATATGAAAAGGCAGAACATTAAGAATGGTCCTTGAAGATTGCTAAGACATGATATGCCTGGAGTCCAAAGATGAGTAGCACACCATGTCTGCAGATCTGGGCGGCTGAAGTGGGAGTGTCAGACAGATTGTCAAGTTTTCAATTGTTTCAGTTCCTGTTCAAAACTAAAACCTGACACTACCTTGTCTCCTTTCTGTTTCCTACAGTGAAATGTTCAGCCAAACAAAACACAAATCAAGAGCTACACACACCTGGCAAGTGTGGGCCATCTACATGGTCTTAGCTGTAAATCTCTCCAGAGAGCAAGAGATGAAGCAGACTTGTCCTTCCTGTGATACTACTGAGATTTGCAACTGCTCTTCCATGGGCTTGGACTTCATTCCACCTGGGCTCACAGCCAAAACCACAGTGTTAAACCTGGCCCACAACAGGATAAAGCACATCCAATCCCAGGACCTGTGGCAGGCTGTGAACCTGAGAGCCCTGCTGCTGCAGTCCAACAAAATCAGCTCAATAGATGAGGATTCGTTCCGCTCCCTTGGGAAACTGGAGCTCTTGGACTTGTCAAATAACAGCTTGGCTCACTTGTCCCCTGTGTGGTTTGGGCACCTCTTTTCACTCCAGCACCTCCACCTGCAAGGCAACTCCTACAGAGACCTGGGACAAAGCTCCCTGTTTTCTAATCTGAGGAACCTGAGCTCTCTCCACCTGGGCAACCCCTGGCTCTCCACAATCAGGCAAGGGGACTTTGAGGGCGTTGCGCTTCTTGACAAGCTGTGGATTGACGGTGGCAACCTCAGTCAGTACGAGCCAGGAGGTTTGGAGCCGATTAGGAAGATCAATCACATGATCATAAACATAAGAAATATTAGCATAGTCTCCGCAATGGTCAGGGACCTTCTGCACTCTGTCACTTGGTTAGAAGTGAGAAAAATTGACCTCAATGAACCTGCTGAAACACAACTATTGAGAGTCATGTCTAACTCCTTTGCAAACAAAATCTCTTTCAAAGAGTCCTTAGTAACAGACGCCACTGTTCCTGAGATTGTCAGCATTATCGCAGACATGCCAAAATTAGAGGAGGTTGAGTTCATAGACTGTAGACTCATGGGAACTGGACGATGGAAAATGCAAATTCATGTAAATCAATCACAGACTATTAAAGTTATTACAATAGAGAAATTATCTATAGAACAATTCTATTTGTTTACAGACCTTCAGGACGTGGAAAGTCTACTAAGTCTTCTCACCAAAGTCACAGTTGAAAACACCAAGGTCTTTCTGGTACCATGCAGGCTTTCACAACGTCTTCGATCATTAGAGTATCTTGACCTTAGCTCGAATTTGCTTGGAGACCGGAGTTTGGAACACTCAGCGTGTCAGGGTGGTTGGCCCTCACTGCAAACTCTAAATTTAAGTCAGAACTCACTGAGTGACTTAGGAATGACGGGTAAAAGTTTGTCTCATCTGAGACACCTAATTCTCCTAGACATTAGCCAAAATAATTTTGGCGATATTCCAGATGTGTGTGAATGGCCAAAGACCCTGAAATATTTAAACCTCTCCAGAACTCAAATTCCTAAGGTAACGACTTGCATTCCCCCAACGCTGGAAGTGTTGGATGTTAGCGCGAACAACCTGAAGGAGTTTGGACTGCAGCTCCCGTTTCTGAAAGAGCTGTACCTCACCAGAAACCAGCTGAAGACCTTGCCTGATGCGGCACCCATCCCTAACTTAGTGGCCATGTCAGTGAGAAGAAACAAGCTCAACAGTTTCTCCAAGGCAGAGCTCGAGTCCTTCAAGCACATGGAGCTGCTGGATGCCAGCGACAACAACTTCATCTGCTCCTGTGAGTTCCTCTCCTTCATCCACCACCAGGCAGGACTAGCGCCGGTGCTGGTGGGCTGGCCGGACAAGTACGTGTGTGACTCTCCCCTGGCAGTGAGAGGGGCTCAGGTTGGAGCCGTGCACCTCTCGCTGATGGAGTGCCACCGGTCCCTCATGGTGTCGTTGATCTGCACCCTGGTGTTCCTGGCCATCCTCTCCCTCGTGGCTGTCGGCTACAAGTACCACGCGGTCTGGTACCTGAGAATGACCTGGGCATGGCTGCGGGCCAAGCGGAAGCCCAGGCGAGCCCCCCCAAAGGACCTCTGCTACGACGCTTTTGTCTCCTACAGCGAGAATGACTCGGACTGGGTGGAAAACATCATGGTGCGGGAGCTGGAGCAGGCCTGTCCCCCCTTTCGGCTCTGCCTCCACAAGCGGGACTTTGTGCCCGGGAAGTGGATTGTGGACAACATCATCGACTCCATCGAGAAGAGCCACAAAACGCTCTTTGTGCTGTCCGAGCACTTTGTGCAGAGCGAGTGGTGCAAGTACGAGCTGGACTTCTCGCACTTCCGCCTCTTTGATGAGAACAACGATGCAGCGATTCTCATCCTTCTGGAACCCATCCAGAGTCAAGCGATTCCCAAGAGGTTCTGCAAGCTGCGGAAGATCATGAACACCAAGACCTACCTGGAGTGGCCTTCTGGTGAGGAGCAGCAGGAGATATTTTGGGAAAATTTGAAAGGAGCCTTGAAGATGTAGGACAAGTGAACAGCCCCTATTTCGGCATATTTCACATAATGTATATGTCAGTGTTTCTTTCTGCTAAGAAATTTTTCCTTCCTGTTTTCCTGCCTATGGAGAACTGGCTTTGTTAGATATAGAAATAATTTTCATGTTTCTAAATGAGAAAGACCCACTTTCGGCTTTACAGTGATTTAGTACTTTGATCTGTCAAAATCCCTGCCAATGACTGTGATATTTGGAAGCCCTGTTGGACTTCATATACTTAAATGTATACAAATACATTTAGATGAATATAGTGTATTTCTGTACTTTTTCCTCTTGTTACCACATTCCTGACTAGTTCCTAACAATACTGTTGTAATTTACAAATTAAAACAAAAGCCAAGTGTTTCAATACTCTCCATGTCTGTTCTTCTCCTCTAGTTTATTTTCAGCACCATCATGCATAGCACAGCAATTAAAATTAAATTCTGAAAAAACCCTGGGGACTTACATCAAAATAAGCTCTCTGAAGCCCTACCATTGCTGTGCAACACTATAAAAGACAGTATTGAATATGTAATTCCATTCACAAGTGTGTTATTCTGGTTAGTTACACCAGCATCTGTACCGCCATGCACAGGCTGCGATTTGCTCAATACGAGGGAAGGAACCATCCTGGCACCTTGCATGACTGGTGAAATCCATAGGCATAAAATCACTGGGGTTTGCTGGGGTTTTTCTGTTGTTTTGTTTTCCCATAGGCTTCTTTCTCCCTGCGAATGCTTGTTTCTCCTTTCATGGTGACTGTGTTGTTCCCTTCTACCTACCCACAGAAATAGCTGAAGCCCTCTCTCTGTGGGCCTCAAGGCTGTGCTTAAAATGAGTGGGCTAGATGGCGTTGCAGACTGGCTCACTTCTTTCTGCTCTTCTACTTTGCACAGCGTGTTTAAGTAATCATTGGGCCAAGCACCCCTTACAGCTCTACTTAGCTTTCTTTATAACCAGGGAAGAAAATCACACTGATAAGAGGTAGGTTATCTTTCTACTTCAGTATGAGGTATCTCCTGGAACTACTGTATTGCTCTTCATCAATTACAAGCAGGTAGATATAGATGTTTATATTAAGATAGCTGACGCCACCCTGTGTGCCATGAGTCACAGTTGTGGGTTTCTTGCATTTTAGAGGTTTTTGTGGAAGGCTGAAGTTGTCTCTTAGGGGATAAAGTTAGGTGTGGGTTTCTCTAACTTGGCACTTCCATGTTCCCCTTTGCTTGTGTTGCTAGAGTTTAAGTGCAGGAGAGTCTAAATGAGTCTTGGTTAAACTTTATACACACAATTATTTTGTACTGAAATACTGAAGCATTGCTATATGGGATGAGCATTGAAAAATGGGGAAATTTGCTTATACACACGTCTAAAAGTTGTACATGCTCATATATATGTGTATCTGTGTATGTGCTGATGCGTATTCCCACTCCTGTGCGTGTTATATGCAAATACACACATGAGACGGTGGTTTCTCTGGGTGTAGCCTCCAAACACCACTTTCAGTTCTACTTTCCTGTTATAACGATGTTTGTAGGGTTAGTCCAAAGTCTGTTACAAAAGAATTGATCCGTACACTCTCTTGGAGAAGAATAGCTCGTGGGCTAATCCAGGCTGAACTCCAGGTAAGTGATGAGCAAATGATCTGACAGCAAAACACTGAGCACTGGTAAAACAGATTAGGAGTCTGAGTGCCTAGAGGTAAGGAGGAAAACACATCTTGCTAGTCATTGCAAAGAGAGGGTCAGAGAGAGAGGCAAGATAAGCCTTGGCGTTCACACAGTATGCCCTTACTATAAACCCATCGTTATGAGGTGGCACATCTAAAAGTACTGATAGTGTTACTGTTCTTCTGTCAGTCAGAGCCCCCATGTGGGAATTCCCTTGCTTACATTGCCAAGGCTGACCAGTGAAGTGGGAAGGAAACACCAGCGTGGGAGGAAGCTGGGTGAAGAGCAAGTGAGAGATGAAATGTGACATAGGTTCACCAGCATGCAGGCACTGGAGCTGGAGCTGGCATCTTTGGGAATCTTTTCTGCACAGAGGTGAGTTTGCAGGTGGGTGGAAGCTGGAGACGCACAGAAAGAGAGTGGAGCCAGAGCAGAAACAAGGAGGGAGCACTGGGAAGAGGCTATATAATCTCCACCACTGAGTCATCTTCCTCTGCATGGGAGATTCAGGGTATTTGGGGCAGCCAGGCAGGGGCTGGCGTCTGCAGGAGTGCAGGGGAGGGAGGGATTTCTGGCTGCGAGCAGAAATGGAGCTGGCACATGCAATTGCAGGCAGCCGGCATGGCTGCGTGGCAGGCAGGCAGCAAAAGGAAGGAGAGCCAGGAGAGCTGAGACATGCTGATGGGAGCAATGTTCTTTGGGAAAGGGGAGAGATAGCTCCCCTTTCTTGCTCAGTTTCCTTGTGGGAGGGTGCCTTGTATGTGCTTTGGGTGTTGTCCCACTTGTGTGTCGATACCGGCTGCCCTGGGAAGGCTGGGTGTGAAGGTGGGCTGTGTTTGTCTTAGGAATTCTGTGTTTGTCTTAGGAATTCAACCAGGAAAGGGCTCATTGAATAATGGCTTCAGGACAGTGGAATCAACTGTCTCCCCACCTAACTGCCCTGTTGCATACCCTCTGTGTCAGAAACAAGAAGAGGCATGCTTATACATGTGTGTGTGTGTATACACATACATATGAATAAGGCAATGCTGGTGGGTGATAGCTAGGATTTATGAAATCCATACAAAGTCAAGTGGAAAACAGCAGCTTTCCCAGGTCTGCCTGCAAATCAATCCCTTCACCAACTAGTGACACTGCAGAATCCATAGCATTGCTCAAATTTATCAGCTCTCATTTAGCTTGTAGCACTCTCCAAGCTAGAATCAATTTGCACACTACTGGCATGCTTAATTTCAGCAATTACATTAGCTTTTAGCATTTGTTAGCATTTATACAACCTCATTTTGTGGGCACTTGTGGTTCTGTTTAAGTGCATATTTCCTCAAACACTTCTACTCGTCGGGGCCAGGGAAGATAACCCTGAGCACGTCTGGTGTCTCAGACCATTTGTCCATAACCCAGACACAATTTGAATGTCTAGTTCATCACAGTGCCTTATGGCATAAAGGCATCTATGCAAGTTTCCGTGTTTTTAGCTACATTTTAGCTTCTATGTGGCTTTTTTTCCTCCCAGTGCAACAGGGAAAAGTGATTTCTTGGTAGGGCAATGATATTGTGGACTGGGACTGTATTTCTGAGTGGGTGCAGAGAAGCCTGAAAAACTCTCTAAGTCAGGGTCTTAAGATGAACTATTAGACATTAATGAGAAGGGAAAGAGAATACTTCCCTCTCAGTACCTGCCCAGTTCCCTTCTGTGCTGCTAAATTTTCCATCTGTAAATAGCCTACCTATAGATAGATTTTGATTGGCCAGGTTGCCTGGTTGTTTCTTTTCCAAACAGTAAGCTTTTAGATGGCAACTTCAAAAATGCCACTTAAATTGGTTGCTTTTGAAACTCTTCTTACTCACAGCTTTGCTCCTATGTCCTATAGCACTGTATTAACCAGCCAGACCTGCAAGACCAAAAAAGCCCCATAGAGAAGTCTCAGCTGTACTAGAGGTGAGTGTAACTACAGACCACAGTTTGTTTTGGTGGGATTCACATGGACAAATATCTAAGTATCTAAACTTTGGTGCTCCATTTTAAGTCAATGGAGTAATTTCTCTTGGGATCATCCCATCTTAGTGTGGGTGTCCAAGAGATATGATGTGAATTGCCCCTAAAAGTTGTTTTTTCTCTGTGTTGACTTTGGAGGACACAGTGGTTGACCGGCTCAGCTGTGGACGTCTAAAGATGGGTGAGAGGATTGTGTCCTTCAAGACGCAAAGCTCTACATCAGGAAGAGACAGAGATTAAAGGAAAATAGCACAAGAGGTCAAAATGTTTATAGTCCCGCAGGTGGGAAGAGATGGAATGATTGGAAAAATTATCCACAACTTTTCCTCCTCTCCCATATGCCTGAACAATCTCAGCTAATTCTGCCCCTTCTGAATGATTTTAAGCAACTCTGGCTAAAAATAATGCAACTAGAAGAGAAGAACTTGTCTGTATGAACTTGTCTGTGTGGATCAGCTATTGTACAGCAAATTAGAGTATGAATTCCAAGTACAGTAGGTCTTTGCACAGAGTGTTAGTATGACTGAAAGAGAAAGTACTTCTCAGTCAATCTAACCTGATTAACCTTATACAGAGCCCACTGTGATCTTTGGGAACCTGTTCATTGTCCTCTTTGGGGTCAGTTCACTCTTTTCACCCTCTTAAGTAAGACACCTACTGAAATAGAGGGATTTGTGACACGCTGGAAAAAGCTTCAAAAGTGCTCTTTGATCCATGTCAGGAAAGCATAAACAAAAAAGGGCTATAATTCAGTATGTAATAAGGGTTTTGAAGGGGATTCAGGCTTCAAGAATTGTTTTTCCAGCTCCTCAGAGAGACAGAAGAACTAAAGTCACCTCGCCAGGAGTAAGGACAGACTGGATATGCAGCAAGATTTGTAACACAAAAAGCCATGTCAAATCAGTACTACGAAAGGCCTGGCTCTGTGAGGAAAGAGAAGTGACACAGGATCCACAGCTGTGCAGCTTCTCTTGAGTAATTTCAGCCCAGATGAGGAACAGGCTCTGGGACTGGAAAAAGCTGATCTAGTCCAGCTGATCTGATGTGCAGGAGGCTCCAAAAGCCCCTGGCTCTTTCTCGTGATTTGTTCTGACCTCCTCCCTGCCACAGATACCCAAAGCAGAAAAAGCCACTGGCAGAGGAGAAGGATGTGGCAGTAAAAAGGAAGAGCTAAGAGTCAGTAAACTACAATGGTCAGCTTTCCCAGTTTATGTTTCATTAGCAAGTATTGCACTGTTGTCAACATGACAATAATGGCCTGCACAGACATCCAGGCAAATATTTGTCTCCCTGCTCCTAGCACATTTATAAACAGAATAGCCTAAGGCAGATGAAATGAGGAAGGGGACTGAAGCATACGCAATCCTCTTCTCCCTATTGTCAGAATAGAGATTAGACATATAGCTGACATGAATATTAAATGCAAATGTCACTGTCTCTTGCAAGATGCTGACTCTTCTTAACATATCCAGGATTAGACTTAGTAAAAAATTATATGTACAAAATTATACTCACAAATTCAGAAGAAAAATGCCTAAGACAGGGCCGAGGTGGGATGTATGAGGACTATATCCTAAACAGGCAAAGGATCAGGTTAGTAGTAATGTTGTGATTATTCAGATGTTGAGGTGAATCAGCTAAAGATTTGTACAGCTGTTAATTTATTTGAGAGTCCTCATGGAATTAGAAATGGCAGGGGAAAAAAAGTAAATTCAAGGAATGTAGCTTTTGATAAATGATTCTGGAATATTTGTGTATAGTATGCCTGTTTTTGACTAATCTGTTTAATCTCTGAATGGTGTTAAATATATTTATAGTGGAATCAACTGGACAGAACAGTAAAGGCTATGGATTAGATAAATCCAAAACAGACATTATTCAAAACTAACTATTCATCTTGTATTTGCTCTGATTGTATTTTATATTTTAAGGCAAAATAATGACTTCACACACCTGGCAAGTGTGGACCATCTGCGTGGTCTTAGCTGTAAATCTCTCCAGAGAGCAAGAGATGAAGCAGACTTGT
Organism: Lathamus discolor; assembly: GCF_037157495.1. NCBI lineage: Eukaryota > Metazoa > Chordata > Aves > Psittaciformes > Psittacidae > Lathamus > Lathamus discolor. Next base: position 119,574,442 of record NC_088884.1, read on the forward strand.
CCTTCCTGTGATACTACTGAGATTTGCAACTGCTCTTCCATGGGCTTGGACTTCATTCCACCTGGGCTCACAGCCAAAACCACAGTGTTAAACCTGGCCCACAACAGGATAAAGCACATCCAATCCCAGGACCTGTGGCAGGCTGTGAACCTGAGAGCCCTGCTGCTGCAGTCCAACAAAATCAGCTCAATAGATGAGGATTCGTTCCGCTCCCTTGGGAAACTGGAGCTCTTGGACTTGTCAAATAACAGCTTGGCTCACTTGTCCCCTGTGTGGTTTGGGCACCTCTTTTCACTCCAGCACCTCCACCTGCAAGGCAACTCCTACAGAGACCTGGGACAAAGCTCCCTGTTTTCTAACCTGAGGAACCTGAGCTCTCTCCACCTGGGCAACCCCTGGCTCTCCACAATCAGGCAAGGGGACTTTGAGGGCGTTGCGCTTCTTGACAAGCTGTGGATTGACGGTGGCAACCTCAGTCAGTACGAGCCAGGAGGTTTGGAGCCGATTAGGAAGATCAATCACATGATCATAAACATAAGAAATATTAGCATAGTCTCCGCAATGGTCAGGGACCTTCTGCACTCTGTCACTTGGTTAGAAGTGAGAAAAATTGACCTCAATGAACCTGCTGAAACACAACTATTGAGAGTCATGTCTAACTCCTTTGCAAACAAAATCTCTTTCAAAGAGTCCTTAGTAACAGACGCCACTGTTCCTGAGATTGTCAGCATTATCGCAGACATGCCAAAATTAGAGGAGGTTGAGTTCATAGACTGTAGACTCATGGGAACTGGACGATGGAAAATGCAAATTCATGTAAATCAATCACAGACTGTTAAAATTCTGACAATAGAGAAATTATCTATAGAACAATTCTATTTGTTTACAGACCTTCAGACTGTGCAAGGACTAATATCTTTCCTCACCAAAGTCACAGTTGAAAACACCAAGGTCTTTCTGGTACCATGCAGGCTTTCACAACATCTTCGATCATTAGAGTATCTTGACCTTAGCTCGAATTTGCTTGGAGACCAGAGTTTGGAACACTCAGCGTGTCAGGGTGGTTGGCCCTCACTGCAAACTCTAAATTTAAGTCAGAACTCACTGAGTGACTTAGGAATGACGGGTAAAAGTTTGTCTCATCTGAGACACCTAATTCTCCTAGACATTAGCCAAAATAATTTTGGCGATATTCCAGATGTGTGTGAATGGCCAAAGACCCTGAAATATTTAAACCTCTCCAGAACTCAAATTCCTAAGGTAACGACTTGCATTCCCCCAACGCTGGAAGTGTTGGATGTTAGCGCGAACAACCTGAAGGAGTTTGGACTGCAGCTCCCGTTTCTGAAAGAGCTGTACCTCACCAGAAACCAGCTGAAGACCTTGCCTGATGCAGCACCCATCCCTAACTTAGTGGCCATGTCAGTGAGAAGAAACAAGCTCAACAGTTTCTCCAAGGCAGAGCTCGAGTCCTTCAAGCACATGGAGCTGCTGGATGCCAGCGACAACAACTTCATCTGCTCCTGTGAGTTCCTCTCCTTCATCCACCACCAGGCAGGACTAGCGCCGGTGCTGGTGGGCTGGCCGGACAAGTACGTGTGTGACTCTCCCCTGGCAGTGAGAGGGGCTCAGGTTGGAGCCGTGCACCTCTCGCTGATGGAGTGCCACCGGTCCCTCATGGTGTCGTTGATCTGCACCCTGGTGTTCCTGGCCATCCTCTCCCTCGTGGCTGTCGGCTACAAGTACCACGCGGTCTGGTACCTGAGAATGACCTGGGCATGGCTGCGGGCCAAGCGGAAGCCCAGGCGAGCCCCCCCAAAGGACCTCTGCTACGACGCTTTTGTCTCCTACAGCGAGAATGACTCGGACTGGGTGGAAAACATCATGGTGCGGGAGCTGGAGCAGGCCTGTCCCCCCTTTCGGCTCTGCCTCCACAAGCGGGACTTTGTGCCCGGGAAGTGGATTGTGGACAACATCATCGACTCCATCGAGAAGAGCCACAAAACGCTCTTTGTGCTGTCCGAGCACTTTGTGCAGAGCGAGTGGTGCAAGTACGAGCTGGACTTCTCGCACTTCCGCCTCTTTGATGAGAACAACGATGCAGCGATTCTCATCCTTCTGGAACCCATCCAGAGTCAAGCGATTCCCAAGAGGTTCTGCAAGCTGCGGAAGATCATGAACACCAAGACCTACCTGGAGTGGCCTCTTGAAGAAGAGCAACAGGCGATGTTTTGGTTTAATTTGAAAATAGCTCTAAAATCCTAGAGAGTGACATTAAAGAATAATTAGATAGCAAATATAGTTTGGATTTGTTTCCCTTTTCATCTTATCACCTATCTATATATTGAGAATAGAAGGCTGAGCTACTGTAAATTCTATTACTTTCTTTTTGTATCCATGTACATTACTTGTTTATTATAGCTGTGGTCATGGATTGTTGTACTGGTCCAGTCTGGAATGGAGTTAATACTCCTCGTAGTTTACCCTTTGTTGCTGTGGTTTGGATTTGTGACAAAATCAGTGATGATTACACAGGGATGTTTTAGTTATTGCTGAGGAGATCTTGCACAGCATCAAGGCCTTTTCTGTTTCTCACTCTGTCCTGCTAGTGAGTTGGCTGGGGGTGCATGATGCTGGGAGGGGACACAGGTGGGACTGCAGATCCCTGGCAACCAAAGGGATGTCTGATCCCAAATAATGTCATGCTTGGCAGTAAAAGTTGTGGGAAAAAAGGAGGAAGGGAGGACATTTGGAGTTAAGGTGTTTGTCTTCCCAAGTAACGGTTAAGTTTGATGGAGCCCTGCTTTCTTGGAAATTGCTAAACGTCCACCTGCTGACAGGAACTGGTGAACAAATTCCTTGGTTTGCTTTTCTTGCATGCAGCTTTTAACTTACCAATTGAACTGTCTTTATCTCAACCTATGAGTTTTCTCACTTTTACCCTACTTATTTCTCTGCCCCATTCCACTGTGGGGGAAGTGAGCGAGCAGTTGTGTAGTGCTCAGCTGCCTTCTGGGGTTAAACCATGACAATTGTTTACACATGTTAATCAACAGTGTTAGCGAAAGCTGTTTCATTTAAATATTTAATGATGAAAAGTTGTTTATGTATGCAGTTCCAAAGCTACTTCAGCTAGGTTAATTACCTTTTAAGACCAGCTTCTCTACTTCCTAAGCAGAACTCACCATTCTTGGATAAACATCATACGTTTCAGTTCCCCACAGTGTGGCCAGAGTAGTATAGATGTCAGTCATTCAGCCGCTAAGCGGCAAGACATACGCATCCATTTTGATCCGGTTGTTGGTTTTGTTTGTGTTTGAGAAGCTGTTTATTAAGAGTTGGGCCTTTTGGCAGAAAATTCTTTTAAATTCCTTTTAATTCTTATTTTGAGGAAATAAAAAAAATGCTTTTTAGCATGCTGTACAGTCTTGCTGTAATACAAAAAGAGGCACTGTCCTCCAAAAGGGTGTATAGCACACTAGAGTTCAACCAGCTGCTATTTTTTCTAGTCTTTAAAAATTAACTGCAGAATATACATGTTATTATAGACCAGTCAATATCCAACACTTTGCATTCTGACTAACAATCTGAGTCCTATTCTAGACCCAATGAGTAACTAATGTCTTGGATGATGCTTATAACAACTGGTTGCCAAGCCATCAGGTAGCAGAGCCAGTCCAAAAGTTGTCTATACAATATATATGCGTTCCCACCTACTCTTTTGTTAAACAGTCTGGAGAGAAAATGCAACAATAGGTAAATCTTAGTGTTTTTCTTAGCCAGAATCAAAGAAAAAGTATTGGATTAAAATTTTGAAATGCCATCAACTTTTCTAATTTACATTTTTTTCTTTTTTTTTTAATCGGGGTCAGGTTGAAATTAAATATCCTCCCTATAAATGGTTAAAATAGGCTTCAAAAGAGCAAGCCAAACTTTGCTTCTACTTGAGCAGGTTTCTCCAGCTGCAGCAGCAGATCTTCAACTATGATTTCATTTATTAAAGAAAAAGATGTTGTTTACTAACTACTAAGAGAAGAGAGAAAAACCAGCACTTGTTCTGAAAGAGGATTATATCAGTTTTGTTATTTCATTAAAGAGCAAAATCCACTGCATGGTCTTTCTAAAACTGTGATTTACATGCTTTAGAATGTTCCTCTCATTATAAAAATGATTTCAGGATGTCTTAAAATCAAGAAGGAAGAAATATATGGACTTTTCCTAGCTTGCTTGGGGTCTTAGATAAGAGAAAGACAAACATAACTATCATCTTCCCTAAATGTAATAGTTCCTTAATAATAATTGGGTTTCGACTTATTTAATGTGGCCATCTCATCCTTTCACTGCAGATCAAAACAAGAATTAGTAAATAATCAGGCTACAGTTTAGAAAACCCAAATCAAAAGCACTTGCTAGGGAGAGGGTATGGGTTACTTCACATTCTCTTTGAATTAACTTTCTTAAGGCAGTATGGGCAAGCCTGGTCCTTGCCAGCAAGGCACCAGCCATGGATGTAGGATCCATGAAACCTGAGATCAGGTGTATAGTTAAAAGTTCTTTCAAATATAAAGAAGGTGCAGTGCTTACATCTGCAAACCTAGTTAAACCATCAACAGATTATTTTAATGACTGATTAGGGATACTGCTTTATTTTATAACTGAGCAATTTCAACTTACTTAAAATATTCAGAATATTTAGAATTATTTTGAAGTTAAATCCAATGTCCTGAACATCTAGACTGGTATTCATATTTTCCAGCTTGTGAGAAGCCAGGATCCTTTTATGAACTGCAGAAGGGGGTGATTAGTAATATTGTTCCAACACATATGTGATACCTTTCACTTTAATTTCTGGAATGCAAAGTGAGGAGTTGTTTGGTGTCCCCAGGTATGAGACACTGCATCTTCTGTCCAGCTGTAGGGCATGCACGTGCCATGTTTGAGAAGGGTTCCACATTTGCCTTAAAATTTATCCAGCAAACACAGCCCCAGGCACAGCCAGGGGAAATCTTCTGCTGTATGGGGGAGTTTGGGCTATCAGACTTGACCACTGGGTCAGCATCCCTAATCTAATATACTGCCAGGCACACCCACGCCAGCTGTGCACAAAGTACCTGGAAGGCAGATGTAGGATTCAAACTGTGGTGTTATGGACACTTTGCGTCAGTTCACCTGTCAAAAAGCTGCATGGCTTCAACTGGTGTCACAGAACTGAAATATATTTCATGCTCCTATTTTTATTTTTGTGCTACGTTGGTTCTGAATGTGGGTTTGGTTCCTTTTTTTTTTCTTAGTATTTATTGCTGCTGTTATTATTTTTTTTTAATGCAGTATAAAAGAGGAGAAAACTAGTGTTCCATAATTACATGGAAAAGACACTCATGATTACAGGACAGCTGGTAGGTATTTTCAATGATCCCTTCTTCATTTATCCCCACAAGAATTTTCTGCCCACAGACTGCACAGATGTCACTGAACAAATTCCTTGTTGGTATGCCACTGATGTTGTAAAACTGTCAAGATCAAATTTACAGGAAAGAAAAGAAGCCAAAGAACAACATTTGCTTAAAGTCAAGGGTGCACAAATACATTTTAAATGCCACCAGAGATAAGGACAGCATGGAAATGGCTGCAGTTGTCTTAGTTTACTACTGGCAGGATGCACACAAAATAAAATCTTATTGCTGATGCAAAAAATTCAGCAACTGTCTGCTTGATTTTAAGTAACTGAGACATAAGAGATTTGTGCCGAGATAATCACTTTATTTGGAAAGGGAAGATAAGAGCTATAAAAAGGAAAGGGCAAGAAGAGTCTTTCACAAACTTTGGGGAAGTAAGAAACTTGTCTCCTATGGAAAATTACGTAGTCTCTTGCACGTAGGGGGCCACCTATTAGAAACCCCAAATCAGACCCTGACATATGTCACTGTGTACTACTTCATTAAGACTATTCTTCTAATCATAAGATTGACGAGGGAGCTCAGCAGTTTGTCTGTGGTACAAAAACAGCTCTCCTCATGAAAAGTGATGTTGATCTAATCTACTGTAAAAGTATCCAGTAGAACTCATTCACATGAATCCAGGGGCACAAGAGATTCAATAGCTCACTTCCAGACCTTCCAAGTGGTTTTCAAGATGATGAACCTCAGTGCTTACACAAATGGTGTAAGCCATGTAGTCAGAACAAATCTCTGCCAAGACCCTTTCCATCACTTCATAGTACAGTCTGCAAGAAACAGTGACACAACAAAGTCCATGGCGCCACCAGGCTTGATTCATTCATAAATCTATGAAAGAGTACTCAGGTGGGTCTCTTCTTGTCCAAATTGCCAGAATACAATACCAACAATGTTTTTTTTACTCCAGGTAGCTCCTGCTTCCTTCAAACTGCAGGTATAGTTTCGTTTTTCTCTTGCAGCAGCAGACACACTCATACTTGGAAGCATCAATATGCTTCATGGTAAGCGACACTGAAAGTAGGCTATGAAGTGCTTTTGGAGTCATGGCTACTTAGTTCTGTTTATAGGAAGGCCAAGCTGATGCATTTTCTTACAGAAAGGGATTTTCCTTAGAGTCTTATTATACAGACCAATTAGATAAATGTAATTGTTTTGCAGAAGCAACAAGATCAGCCAAATCTAAATAAGGCAGTACCTGAAAGCCCACTGTCCTCCTGAATAAAATCTTTGCTAAATTGCAGCAAACTGTGTTTAACCCACCACCCCCTCAAAACCCCAACCCAATAGAGTCTGCAAAAATGTTAACATCTCTTGCCACCTTTCTGAGATTATATGTGTTACAGGTCTTGGGATATGGAAATCTAGCTACCAAATATTCATAAAAATAGAGCTTCTCAGCATTAAAAAGGACTCATCATTTCTGCTGCAATAGGGCACAAAGTGAAAACCTTTAAAATAGAGCTAACAAATTTTGTAATGATATCTTTGAAATACACTGGTGGGTGCATTTAGCTGGTTAAATAAAATACTTCAACAGAGTAAAGCTTAATGGTATTGGTAACACAAGACTGTTAAGTTTCTGCCCAGAATTTTCCACCAGAGTTACATACTTTTATCAACTATACAACATATGGGCAATAAATCTGACGCTTAATGGAACAACTGATTTATTTATGCGCAAAATATCTCCAATAGCTCCAAGAGGTGTTGGACTTATAGCAGATGTATTATGTAGTTGATCTGCATGTTGTTGATGAGCCCCTGGAACTTCTGGTCACACTGTACCTCAAACAGGGTCCAGCACAGTAGCTCTGGCTGGGCTATTTGTCAGACAGGAATACTGGACAAACATAAAGAAAATCCACATTCTACCCAAGCAAAAATTCTGGCGGGATCAAGAGTACAGCATTTTCTTTGGCAATAGTCAAAATAAAAAGAGGAGAACCCAATAGTCAAAAAAAAAAAAAGAGGAGAACCCCCTAGCAACATCATAGCCTAGTAGAGTGGGAAATACTAATTTTCAGAAAGAATTATAATGTGGTTTTGGTATGAATGTGCTCATCTATTTTTGTTGTTTATGTCAAGCCTTTTCATGTCTCATCTCTTCCAGGTACATAAATGAAGAAGTGAGGGTTAGTTTAGTTAAATTAGGGGATTAAATGAGTGAACACATGTATGAAGTTTAAGGTTTTTCCCCTTCCCTCTTCACACCAGAAGCACAAGTTGTAATATGACTAAATATCAGACTTCAGACCAACTGTGCGGTAAGAAAAATCAAGAAGTAAGAGAACCTACAGCTACACAACGTAAAAGGGATTCCGTATGTTGAAGTGGGTGGCGAAGAGATCAGCCTGGAGCAGAAGAAGAAAAATGTATTGAATGGGAAATTATAACAGTTGCCAATCACAATTTTATGTGAAGATACCGACCTAGAAAATACCAAACATCGTGTTGAAATCCAAACATTATGGCTAGATAATCCAGAATTCCAAATGCATAAATCAGTTTATAGATCAGGAGGAAACATCTGTAGACCAACCTGTGGATAAGATGAAAGACTGCTCAAGACCTCAGGTATTTTCTAGAGTGACACAAAATGCCACGTATGTAGCTTCTGCTGAAGTATTCATATAAATTCAATGCAAGTTTTACACTTCTCAATTTCTTGCTTTCTTAAACATGAATAAAAATGAAAAAGCTGAGGGAAAAGAGAAATAACCAAAACCTTTTTTTTTTTTTGGCTTAAGGCTTCACAAGAAGAGGTAACTGTAAACAGATTGCTAACATAATTAAAACTAACAGTTGGGAATTCTGAAGAAGGGAGATGTAGACCAGAACAGGACAAAAGCAGGTGAAAAACAACTGAGATTAGATATAGTCAAGTCAGTATCCTACCAATGAATTTTATCTAAACTACTTAAAAGTTAGCAGAAACAGCATCTGAAGCATCAATAATTGTCTTTGTGAATCCAGCGTAGAGAGGCAGAGTTTCAGAAGACTGGAGAAGGAAGAAGGAGACCTCTCTTTAAGAGAGTAAAGGGGGATCTAATGAATACATTCAGACTATTTGGTATGTATACCAAATTGAGCTATCAGGCTAAATAATACCTGGGATGACTGCTGATGGTAAGAGTCTGAAGAATGAAAAACCAAAATAGAACTGATGGAATTAATTAAATTTTAACTCTTGTGTAAGTATTTTTCATTTGCATGTCATGTTTGATAACTGCTAATGGCCATTTTTGTAATCTATGAAGATTCGTTCCAGGGTGATTCTTATTTGCTCTTCCCCTACAGCTTTCCTTTAAAAAGCAATATCAAAAAAACCCCACCCCAAACTAAGGCAAAAACAATACAAAAGGATGTACTGTTGTGATCTTCCCGAGAAAGGCTTGCAGGTTGCTCTGACAGTGACGTAAACTGAGATAACTGAGAACATTCCACAGATGGACAGGGATCTACACCAGTAGAGTCTGACGGTGAAATAAAGAGGAACAACCCACATCTGCGGCAGTGTGACTAGCTGTTGACAAAATTGAGACAGGCATTTCAAAGTAATGACTTCCTATAGCTCCATTTTGCATGGTTAGGTTTGAGTAACATGTTAATGCTAAACTGTAAAACTCATATAAAAAGTGTGACTTGTACAGCATCTGACACAGGAGGGCCTTTGACCCTAGAATAACAATGTTATCCTGCCTGTACCTAATTACTAAACAGTAATCCCACTGCAGCAAGTAGTTATAACACTAGGATACAACTCATCGGACCCCCATGTCCTGTCCTGAAAAAACTAAACTGTCTATTGATAGAATTAATGCTACTGAAAAAAAGAAAAAAATCAGGTTTATTTTTTAACTCAAATAATTCATGATGACTGCAGAACTAAAGATTTGGGAGCAAGTTTTCTGAAATTGGTGGTGGCAGTTTGGCTTTTAAACCCTGGAACAACTCTTAGAAACCCTCAGAAGGGCACATTTGACAACATTAATTTGGGATGCTGCTCAGTTACATGACCACACTACTGAAGGTTTTCCTTTAAAGCTTTTTCTCAGCACAACAAAATGCTGCGGATTAAACTTTTAAACCTTTTTCCTAAATGAAATTATATCAAATTTAATATGTATATTGGCTTGAATTGCCCACAGTGATGAAATATTCAACATCTTTTCCAATAAGCAAATATTTGAAACCCACTGAAGGGTCAAAATTTGGTTCTCTCCATGATCACATTAATAAACCATGGATTTGGGATTGTGGAAAACTGATGATGACAAAGATAAAGCAAAACTGACTTCGATATGTGTTTGCAGAGTTAGCTCCTGCTTCCTTGAAGAAAGTTTACTAAAAATGATGAAAAAAATCTGAGGGGACATGGTTTTCAAATTTACATTTGGTCTGGGGTGAGGGGATTTGTTAAATGCAAACAAAAAGCACAATCAATCTAGAGTAAAAAGCTATTTCTATGAAAGATGAATCACCTTCCTTAACCCAATAAATAGAATTCTGAAGGAATGTGTTCCTTCCTGTAAAACCTAACACAGTGTTGCAACAGATTTCAAGGGAAGCAGGACTAGATTCTTCTTCTGCTAAGAAAAAGGAGAAACTCTTAAAAAAACATCCCCCAAACCTCAGAAAGCATGAAATTATTGAGGAAACTGGTATTTCACAAGGTAAGTTTATACAAGTTAACAGATAGAAACAACTGAAAAAGATAGTAACACAGCATTATTAAATCACATAGCTACAACTCATTTCTCCACCCTGCAGCCCTTCCTTTGCAGTACCAAAGTATGCTGCTTGTGACCATAAATGTGAAATTGCTCCATCAGTGCCCTTCTGGCATGCCACAGGTCAGTGCTCCCTACATATCCCTGTCCGTGGAGCCTGAGGTCTCTTGGCTTTCACTGGAGGCCATCAAAGGCTCCCAGTTGCCTGCCTGCCTGTCTTGCTACTGTCACCCAATGTGACCCCTCTCCAATGTCTATACGGACTGTGGGCTGGTTTTTTTCTCAGTAGACTGAAAGTCTGAATGTAAGTGTCAGAGCCAAAATTGAAAGGGGCACACATCTTCATTAAAGTAGCTACTTTCCAATACAAATCTGTAACAGAACTTTGCTATCATGTTAGCTGCAAAATGAAATGCTAATTGATTTAAAAAATGGTATCAGGACCTTCCCTCAGGTGATGCTGTTATCAGATCAATGGGTGTATATTGTCTGCAGTAATTGTTTCAGATTTCTTTATTGATTTTTATGTCTTCCAGATTGTTAATTTTAATACTATTAGCCTCTACATGAAATACATGAATATTTTGTCATGTAAATGAGGACAAGGATAGGAATCGAGTCATATAGATGAAACCCACAGTGTTGATTTATTATTAATACTGGAAGGTCACCATCTGGACAATTCCATAAAATAATGCATCTGCATTGCCGCTAAATGGGAGCTTAACATCTGGATTGTATTATTCCAAATTTTCCTCATCCACCCATCATAGCAAGAGGAATTTCCTGACAAATCAGATTGCTGCCCAAAGGTAAAATGTTTTTCTCATTAGTGTACTTTAAATTAGCTCAAAAAGACCTAGAAATGAAGTCAGCATCAGCGTCATAGACGACTTTCCCATTTCTAATTATGCAGATTAAATAGGTCATACAAGCACCAACTGAAAAACATCCATCTGTCCTCTGCTTCCCTCACAACACCCCCCACACACACGCACTCTGAGAAAATAAGAATGCCTATCACCAACAAATCCAACAGAAGAGCATGCTTGCACTACCTTTTCCATCTTACAGCATACGGTGAAAACTGCATACATAAAGAAAATAGCTGTGTAATAATTAGATTTATTGTGAGAGACTGACCTTACTAGAACTCGTTAACTTGGCAGCGCAAGCTACCTAGCTCTCTAAAAATCTAGTTTATTTTGATGTAGAGATATTCAAATACTCAAAAACATATGCATGCAAGAAATAATAAATCAGCTATTTGGGTTTCTTTAAGGTTTAAATTAATATGCTTATACATGGTAGTACATTGGAAATTGGCAAGGATTTCAATATTAAGTAAATCAACCAACCGTATTTTCAAGATTTGCCGCATTAGTTAGGTATAGAAATCAATGCTGTCATAAATATGCTGCTTCATCTTTCAATTATATTCCACAGTAAGTTCTCCTTACTGCCACATGATTACATGACTGCCACATGATACAAGATACATAATCAGTAAAATGGGCAACTAGGCAACTGCATATGGGACAAGAAATAAGGCTTTTGTGTTTGAAATTGTTCTGAGACCATTACAAATCTGCCTATCTCAGATATTTTAAGATTTCTATTATACCAGGGGAGAACAACATTGCCCACATATATTTATTTTTCATTAATGGACAGCTCTCATCAGCAAGCAAATTGTATTATAAGAATCAGATGAGTAGCTGGTAGTTAGAATTTCCTTTGGGAAGATACAGATTCAGAACACTAACAAGCTTTTTCCTTCCTTCCCCATTTGATATGCTAGACTCCTGCCTTTATGTAGAGAAAAATCGATAGAATAGTCTTGGACAGGATAGAATGTTTTTTTCAAGGATGATAATTCTCTGACTGGCTCTCTTTGTTGCCATTCTAGAGCACATAATGCAGTTGCAAATTTATAATTGCCTGCATCTCACTGCATTAGAGCAGCGCAAAATTTGTGAGCAAAATGGAGAAATGAGAGCGTTATGTGAGCACAGATGAAAACCTATTGAAAAACCAGGTTTGTACAAAGTGAATTAGCAGAACACAGGCTCCACATTTATTTCCAAAAATCTCAAATAACAATGCAGAATTTTCAAAAACAGCTGAGGAAAGATCATTTTCTCTAATCTGCTTCCTCATCATTCGGGCATTAACCCCAAACTGCCACCTACCACCTAGAAGAAAAAGTGGCCTACATTTTATTTCGGTCCAAGGCTTATTATGAAAAACCCTCCTGTATTTTTTTGTTTCCCTCCCATGCTAGGGTCATGCCATGTTACTTTATATGTAGCCACCTGGTAAAGGGCAAACTCTTCCCTCTTGCCAAAATTATCCACAGCTGAGCCTTGCTTGCTTTGCTGCAACTGTTTTGCTCTTGCCTCTTTGAAATAGGAGCCTTTTTGAGCAAGTTGGTTTTTTTTCAGGTGGACTTTTTACATTCTCACCAAGCCTGGATAAGGCTCTTTTGGAAGGTACAGGCTGGTGCTGTTTCTTTTGCATCTAGTAAGTAGTCACTGCTTTTTATTTTGGGTTTTATTTTTAAGCAAGCTAATGAATGGGCTTTCCATTTTGGACTGATTTTAGGCTCCCTTTGACCTTTATTTCCTTTCCTTTCAAAAAGAAAGCAAGCTTCTTTCTTTTTTATTTTTTTTTTCACGTTTGCATGTAAGAAACAGAGCAGGGTTTGATCAGAGAAAAAGAGCCTTAAGGTTACCCCCTCCAACTGAAAATAACATGGTCTACCTCTTTGTCTAATTTACTTTGTCTTTTGCTCTTAAGGATGTATTTTCACAGGCAGGCAAAAGCGTTTGGTTTCTTCAGTATTTGCCAGTGTTGTGCCTAACCTATATGTGAACTATACAGGCATAAACCAAGCCGTCAAAAGGTAGATGGCAAGTAAGAGAAATGCGTAAGCAAGCAAAACGAGAGGGCTGTTTTCTCTTTAGTGAGCATGTGGTTGTTTTTCAAATTTGACTTATTAAAATGTTTCCTACCAAATCAAACAAAAATGATATGCACATGAACACAAGCGTAATAACTGCCACCTGGAAGGACTGTAATGCAGAAATCTAGACCTGCCTGTACTTAGGGGAGCGGTAGATGTTTTTTTTTTTGTTGTTGTTTATTTTTATGGCAAATGAACAATTTCCTGTGTACATTAACCAAGTTGCTTAAATCCTAAGTGCCACCATCTTTACAGTTTCTACTCCTAAATCAGGTTTCCTTATTTGATGCAACAATGTATACTAGCTATTTTTCATCTGTGTGTTGCAAGTAACTCATTCATCATTCAACTTTGTGTCTTAGTGCTTGTCCTATTTGCTAGTTTTCAAAGTACAGTGGATCATATTTTTGCAGTTATTATACTGGTAGAAATTTGTGACCTGAATGATGTGCTTTTAAAGATCAACAGTGTGTTTGATAACTATACAAAAGTATCTGAATATGAAACATGAGGACAATTATAACTTACCAGACAAACTTTCAAGTTATTTTGGTGACAGACACTCTTAAGTTACCTAACATGGAATAAATGCAATAAACCATTGGCAGAGACCCACTGTGGGTGATGCTTGCTATTATAAAGTAACTTCATACATAGGTGATAGGTGTGAGAATACATTACTCTCCCAGATAAACAGAGCATGAAGCAGAACTGCCAAAACGCAGTACAAAGTGAACTTCAGCTTCTGGTGCTGCTATTTTTACTGAAAGAAGCTCTGCTTCAGTTCCTCTTTTACTGGAGGAGGCCTTGCTGCTCTCACACAGCTATGTACTGAAACTGAGGTCCCAAAGCATTTCGGGTGCAGATGTTTTGTTTATTTGAAAAAGTACTGCAAACACACAAAACCCATCAAAAAGTCTTATTAAAGGGTTGTGCTGGCTGTAACTGCATTGGAGCCTCCCTAAATTAGACTAAATTTCATTTGTATTTCAATGTATATTTTTTTATATTGATTATGTCACTCTGTAGATGTGGCCGGCTCCTGTAAATTAATAGCTGGGAATGAAGCTTCAATTGCTGAAGGCTAAGTTACCCAAGTAATAGAACTGTGACAAGTGTTGGCTATTGGCATTTTTTGGCAGAAGTTAAGTCTATGTAGTGCACGTTAACTAACTTTAAGTACTGCTAAGGAGTATAATGCCAATGCAATACAGGGTGCATGGTTTCTAGATTCCTACAGGCTTTCCAGGCAGAAAGAGACCTTCACAGCTGCTCATCACTGTATGCGTACTCAGAGTTCAAGTGTGTCTCAACACTGACTCAATACCAGTCTCATCTGAAATACTTTCGATGGAAAACAAAGACATTGACAGTCTGAGTGACTTCAGTCACTTCAGTGTTGTGTTCTATATTCTGAATGTCTGTTGAAATCAGTAACACAAAATTGATGGGAAATAAATACTTGAAAATCTCTGAACCGAGATGCTAACGTGAACAAAAAATGATTGAATTATACAGCAGAACTGGTCTAGAAGAGAAGTTAAAGAGAACATAGTGGGTAAAGTAGTACCGTATATGATTATACTATACATGCTCAGGTAATGTGTGAGCTCAGGGTTGGGTGTGTATTTGCAAAGGTGATACGAAGCTAAAATCCTCAGTGAGCTGTGCTGCCTGTGACTTCATTAGATACTTCACCTGCATATATGTTGTCATGATGACCTATTTCTAAGTATAGCTGAAAAGCCTGTTTCACAATCTCTATATTGCAATTTTATGCTACTGTGAAACTCTACTAACAGTAAAGCTGTCATAGATCAGGCTGGTTTTATATATCCTGTACCAAAACAATCTCTGTAAATTTTATCAAGGTTTCATTCTTCAATGTTTGACAGACATGTCAAATCAGGGGTTATGATGCTTCAGAGTCTGAGGAGCAATTGCCAAGAGATAAAAGCATTGATCATGACAGTTATTGA
This sequence comes from Lathamus discolor, assembly GCF_037157495.1. Taxonomy (NCBI): domain Eukaryota; kingdom Metazoa; phylum Chordata; class Aves; order Psittaciformes; family Psittacidae; genus Lathamus; species Lathamus discolor. The sequence continues at coordinate 119,589,572 of NC_088884.1, forward strand.
TGTCACTGCTATTAAGAAATTCAGTTACCAAAGACTGGATTTCAATCTGCAGATGACTTAGGGCAGATGGAAAAGCTAAGAAGTTGTTTGTCTTCTTAAAATTCTGCCTGTTCAAAATACGTGTGTAATCCCCATTATTTGTTTAACATTTACTTAAAACTCGCATTGCTTTTTAAGGAATGGCCCTTTCTGAGATGCCTGTTCTTTAAAAGAACTGTTGGATAGGGAGGTCAGGGGTGGAAGTCATGTCACTCTAGTTTCCTCAGGTTTGCAGACAAGTCTGTGGTAGGGGAAAGGAAGTGATGTGAAGCACCGTAAGCCCCAGGTTTAGCACGTTAACCACAAAATGAACTTCCCCTCTAATTAAGCATGTCCATGAATAAATAGGTGAATAGGGGCCTTGAATTCTTTCAGTAAACAATCTGTAACATTACTTCAGCTATATAAGAATAGTAACCTTATTCTGCCTAGACAGTTTGAAAACTCAAAGCTTTTTCCTTGAAAGCTTTTACCTACTAAAGACTGACCACAGCATCAGTCTGCATCCACAGAAAAGAAAATACAAGTTGTTTTTAGTTCCTATGTGAAAGCTATTCTCCATCTGACCAAAAGCCATGGCTTGGCGCTTTCCACAGAGGCTCAGCTGTCTTGTTAGATGTAAACTCTTAAGAACCTGTCATGACTCCCAATTGTTACCTGAGAAAAATCATGTCTTAACCACTATGGGTCCAGAATTGCTGTTTTCCTGACAAGCTACTCACACTGTATGATCGACAGTGTCTTTGCTGTCACTGAGGAAGCGCAATCTGGGTGACAGCTAAGGCTGCAATGAGAACAGGAACCAACTCAACATGCATTGATTCACAGCCATTATGCTTTGCATGCATCTTCCAGCGTTTGAAAAGGTTGCTATTAAGAAAAAAAAGAAAGAAAAAAATGTAAATTGATAAATTGATTTGTTATACCTAGAGGTGGCAGTAAGCCTATGTGTGAGGTACCTTATGAAGAAATAGATTACTGTTGCTATACATGAAGATATAAGGCGACAAACTAGATGAGAATACTTGGTCTTTGTAACTGGAACTATTATCCTGAGAAAGGAAATGTAAAGCGATGGGCAGAGTTGTCCTTTTTCTTTTATTTTTCTAGTAACTCAGTCCTGAACATAAATATAGGCACAAATACATGCTGCCTATGAAGTTTAAGCAGACATTTTGTAATTGCAGATCTGAGTCCACATAATCTTTTAGCCCAAAGTTATGCAAATGTAAACTCAGAGGAGGACTTAAACCCCTGTTTCAGCTCCCTTCACTATCAAGTGAGAATTGTAGCTGGTATTTATCTTCTTTCTAGAGTTAATGAATGTTTCCTTGAGCCCCTAAGAATCGTTTGGAGCCGTACAAATCAGCTTCCTTCATAACTAAAGCTGGGTGAGCTTCTGTGTTAGATTGGAGCCTCACACTCTAGTAGTAAGAATCTTGATTTTATCTGAATTTAACTCAGATTAACCTGGATGTCAGTTTTTCTCCGACCTGGAGCTTTCCGGGCCTTCATTTCAGAACTCAACAGCACCTCCTGGCTTCTATTTCTCTGTATGCGCTGTGTCCAGCCCAGCTGCTCTCTGAAACGAAGCTAAAGAGACAGCCATGCGCCGTCTACTCCTCCCCTTCTGTGCTCTGGTCCCTGTGCAGAGAAGCACCATACTCATGGGCTGGAGGGTTGCTTCAGCATGCTCTGATTGACACTTGCCCTGGCTGATTCACAGATCAAGACTGTCCTGCAGGCTGATGGGCAGCAGCTACTCTGGACATAGTCAGTGTTAAATCAGTTGGGATCCAGATTTGAGCAAGGAACTACACAAAAGCCCGAAGCCATTCTTTGCTACTATTATTTGCTATCCCATGTTAGCCAAACTTTGAATCCTATTAAAACTTTCGACTTTGCAGAAATCTGGGCACAAGTTTAAAATATGTGGTTCTTCCCTATCCCTTCTTTTAGCAGGGACACACTTTTATCCATTTAAAAAGAAATGGCTACCTGATGGAAACTACGCTCAAATGCCATAGCACCAAAGTGGGGGCCGATACCGGTGTCAAACATTTCCCCAGCTTTATGCAAGTACCACGGGGCATCACATCTTTGCTGGCAGTGTGCTTGCGTTAAGCTTTTGAAGCAGCTCATCAGCGTGATGCACCTGATGTCCCTCAGGCCGCAATCAAGGGTGCCCCCTTATGGGAGCAAAACTATAGCTGGAGATAGCATACTTAATGTGCATTCTAAGGCAAGGGGAGACGGCAACAGTGACATAATAAGCTTTTCTTCTCCTCACACTCCCTGTTCCCCCCAAGCAGGCATTTAAAAGATGGTTAAAGGACCATTTGTTTATTAGATTTTCAAGGACAGGAAGTGTAATTTTTATTGTACCTAAAGGAAAATAATGTACTAAACAGCAATCTCCGTAACGATTGCTGTAAAGCTGTTCCGTATTTTGTTTTGCCAAGGAGCCAATTAAACTGACAGAATAAAGAGTTCCAGTAAATCTTTTCAAGAAAAGAAAATTCTTTACTAAATACACTTATGTGAACGAAATGTTAAAGGTTTCTGGTGTCGCTATAAATGTACAATTCATTTAAGAAAATATTTGCAAGCTATATGTAAATTAACTTGCTTCCATTGTTCCTCTGTTGATAATAAATCGTTTTCCTGAAACACATTCAAAACAAGTATTATAACTTCACGGCAAACACAGCCAGATGGGTTTTCTTCTCTTAACCCTCACTACCCCTTCCATCCTGTGGGTCGCTGGACACATTGGCAAGTTCTCTCTGCCCCTTTTGCCTGGAAGCTGCTTAGAAACTTGCAGCTATGCTGAGGGTGGTGGCCACGCAGTTTCAATGGCTGGGATGTACAGCGGATGCTGCTAACAAATTCCCTTAGTGTGACTGACCAATGGAAACCACCACTTATTCTACACACCCACAGTTATAGTGTAACTTCAGCCAGAAGGGAGCTTGGCAGTCATCTGGAGGAATCTCCCAGTGCAAAACAGAGTGAAGGGCATCAGATTGACCAGGGCTGAGTCCGGATGAGTCATTAGTATCTCCACAGATAGATATTTTGCTGCCCCTCTGCATCTCCTGTGCCAGTGAATTCTGGTTTTTTTTTTTCCTCAGTACATGGAGACAAAATCACTGCAACAAAATTAACAAGCTGAGGTTTAATCAAAATGTCCCTCAGATTTAATTACAAAGGTCCTGGTCTGATCTTTCAGCTACTCTAATTTGACATCTGTACAGGTACACCATATAGCCTGTGGTATAGCTCACACGAAAAAGGCTAAAAAAGGGGACTTAGTATGCAATGAAGTCTAAAGGTAGTACTTCTGGTTTCAAACTGGGTTCCATCAGAAAAGGTTATTAGAGACAGCGTTCAGTTTTTGGTTTTCCTCAAAATCTTCAAATTCTGTAAATAAGTCTTCAAAATTTTTATAAGAATTCTAAAACGCAAGGGTATAAATTTTTCCAACTTTTATGAATGTTTGCTGGTTTTCAGTTGAAATGTTCATGTTTGGTTGTGGTAGTTCTTAATACCATACTTCGAGGTGGCAAGGTGCCACTTTATATCGGGTTTTGTCATATTCATCTTAGCCCTATGGGTGATGTGTCCTTGCATTTTGCTCTGTATAATTGAGGGTTATGCTGCAGTTTCATCACCTGCCTTAAGCAACTGTGTGGCACTCTGTACTTGTCTAAGGGAGAAACAGCGAATAAAAGTCACCATTCACTTGGGAAAGATGAACGCTTTGAGAAGACTTGGAATGGGTTGCCCAGGAAGCTGTGAATGCTCCATCCCTGGCGGTGTTCAAGGCCAGGCTGGACAGAGCCTTGGGTGGGATGGTTTAGTGTGAGGTGTCCCTGCCCATGGCAGGGGGGTTGGAACTGGATGATCTTAAGGTCCTTTCCAACCCTAACTATTCTATGATTCTATGATTCCATGATTCTAAGACTGAAAATACCAAAAGATACAGCTGCACCTAACAGAAACTTCAAACGCATCTGGATGCCCAGCTGCCATTCTCTGTTTTCCCAGCTCCATTTGCTGCTTCTTTCAGAAAAAGTATGAGGCAAGTGGCTCCTGATCTTTCATCTTTAGAGGTCATGAAGACAAAATTGAGTGAATAATGGGAAAAAAAAAAAAACATAACCAAGAAACAAAAACTAAGTATTCGCTGTAATTTTGCAGAGTCAGGTAACCGTTGACAGTCTAGTCTCAGTCAGCAAATACTGTAAATGGAGACTTGCTTTTGTAGTTGCAATTTATGGTAATGTACCTTTACAAAAACACTTGACTACACATCTGCAAGCTCTAATCTCATTAGAGCTGAATTAAATTTCAACAATTACATTATGTAGCTTAGGGATGAATTTCAATTCACACTGCATGATTTATTTGTTTACCAGCTAGCGAGCGACAGAACTTGCAGATTCTGAAAATGCATTCATATCTTGCTAATTGGATCTGATTTCTGTTGTTACTATGCAATAAAACTGGAAATACTCTTGGGATAGCTTAGAGCCCACTTTTCTCAACATTGTACATGGTAACATTTTGGCTCTGTAGCAAGCTAAGGACCAGTTAAAAGGAAGCCTACTGGGCTTTACAGCTAAAATGGGTTTTATTTCAGACACAGCAGACCATTTGCTAGTATTTCATCATATTCCATTAGAATGCTTCTTTCCAACTATTTAAGTGAAGAACTTGTACACTACTGATTTTTGCTGTCATTGTTTTTCCTCCCCAACTCATACTGATAATGACACATTTTCTTCAAATATTAGCCTATCTGTGCCAGAATTTTGATGTAGAAGTAGTTAAAAAATGAAAACAAAATTATACAGTATGTTGCATGTCATAATGTTAGGCAGTCTCATTGTAGGGCTTCCATCCTTGCCATTTAACCCAGAATATTTATCAAAACCTTCACAAGAAGCCTAAGACACTAAATGTTTGTTATACAAGTAGTAGATTTATATTTCTGTATAGAACAGCAGCAGATTTCTGTATTTGAAAGTCAGAAGGCTAAAGACCATTTACCTCTGAGAAGCAGGAGTATTCAAGGCAAAATTTGTACATGTTGTTATCCTACCTTTTCCACTCCTTTCTTTGGTGTTTCAGTAAATAGGGCCAAGCAGCCAAAATGAGACTAGGGTGTAGAGGACTGTTTCTGGATAAACTAATAGTCCTCACGTTCAGAACATGCGTACTGTACCTTTATAATACTTATCAAACAAGAGCCTCAGAGCTTTTGGCAGAAATCTAATAAAAGTCAAGGAGCTGTGGAAGATAGCGTAAACCCAATCACAGCAATTTAAGTGACACATGCAGTTAACATCTGGGGCCCTGTTTTTCCATCTCGATCTCTTGATGACCAAGCAGCCTTGTCAGTTGTTGGCTTTACCCCACCATTCAACAGAACATAACAAACACTTTAAAATCTATTCCTTGATCTCCCCCCAAAAGACTGCCTTACTATGTTCATCTGTGTTTTCATAAACTTGATATGCTTCAAAGGCTTGCTTTGGCCTTACAAGGGAACAGGCTTTCTGGCTGACTAGGCTGGATTCTGGGGCTCCTGGGAAGCAAAAATTAATGGGTTTTCTTTTTTCTTCTTGAACTTTTGTGGGAATTTCTGAATTGCAGAATCTCCAGAGCAGGTCTGTCAGATAATTCTGGCAAATTTTCAATGTGATGACTGTACTTTACTGGAAAGGAAAACCCATTAGGAAAATAATACCAACTGCTATACCTCTTTTTCTCTCTCGTTGTGCACAATTCACCAAGAAAATAACATAAAATTATTCATTGGACACCTTTACGATCAAAGAACAAAGCAGCGAGGATAAAGCAAGATGGACATCAGCTAGTTTCACTGTAAGCTTAAAACACGGAAAATTGTTCCCCGACACAGGCAATAAAATTTTGGTTTTGTAACTACCCTGTAAAATGCAAAAATGGGACTTCTTGCAAAAGTTAAAAGGCTATTGCTTTTAATTGTCATTTGCACTGGTTAAAATTAAAAGTGCAAATTTCTATGCACTGAAATATGCATGCTCACGCTGTGCTCTGTGCATTGTCTATTTTATGTCCAGCCTCTGGTTATTGTCAGATAAAAGAAGAACACTTTTATTTTGTGAAGGAGGTGCTCTTAAAAGTCAGCAAAGCACACCAGGCAAGGGAGAAATAGTAAGTTAATCTGCCATAAAGCAGGACATGAAAATGTGCTTCTCCTCATATCTGCAAAAGTTAGTAAAGCAATCCTCTCTACTTTAAATGAAGAAAACTCGTTGTTCCCCCAGTGGTGTGACTGGTTTAGGAATAGAAAAATTTTCAGCATAACAATACAATTCCTCTTAATCACTTTTAAATTTTTCCTATTAGGGTTCTCTTTATTTTTATTTTTATTTTCTGAAAAAGTCTAAAAATGTGCATTTTGTAGAATGGAAGCAGCGAGGCCTTTATCATCCCAGGATCCCAGAATATGGTCACCAGTAAAATGTTTTGAGAGACTGGTGGTGGGGTCATGGTAAAAGCAACCCATGCAGACCTGTTTTACAGAACAGCTCTCACTCTCTGCCATCTCTCCCATTGTATAGTTCTCATAGAGAAGCAACATGACTTTTGCCTCCAGTAGTGCTTATGTTGTCTAGGGCATCTCTTTCTAATGCATCCTATTCCAGGGGATAAATAGTACCAGAGAGTGGGCAAGTGGTGGAAAGGCTGATGGGCAGTGTGGCCATGGGAGCAGGATGCTATGCATTTGCAAGCTTAAAATTTGGTAACTGAAGTAATGTGGAGCTGCCTTTCAGGGAAGCTCAGAAAGGAGCAGGATAGCTGAGGGCTACAGAGAAAGCTGAAGCTGGATGACAGCATGCTGTACTAAGTAAAGAAGATGTCTGGGGATAACAGACGTATTCCAGCCAAAGTATAGCAAAGAAGTGAGTGATACACATGTTCTGTTGCTGGAGCTGCTGTCTGGTGTAGGAAGTCTATCTGAATGGTGCAGAGTTCACTGAACCCAATCCCTTTATGCCTGTTCAGCTTGCAGTTCAACATACTGTGTCTTTCACCTCATCATGTAAAGCTCTGGTCTTGCTATTGCTCACTGAAATGCAGTGTTGCTCCCACTGAAGCTGACAGGGTGGATCTTGGGAGTGATGTGATATGCCTGCAAAAGCCTTTGTGGCGTGGGCAAGGAGCGCGCCAGCCCGTGGTGTGCTGGGGAGGCAGCTGCTGAGCAGCATGGTGTGTATGCAAAGTAGCTTCCCCAGCTAAGATCTGACAACTGAAGCCACTGCAAGGTCTCTGGACAACTGCCATATGCCTTGTGTCCTGGGTCACATGCCGATATCTGTGCCACAAAGCAGTCGTGTGCGTGCTTTAGTCTTGCTGAAGTCAAAGGGAATTAAGCACGTCTTCAAAGTTCAGCGTGCGCTCCAGCACTCCTGTGTCATTGTGCTGTCCTGCTGCAGGGAGGTGCATTTCTGTCTCACAACAGCTCTGAGACAGCAGCAATCAAGTCAAAGGCTCACAGTACTTGCTGCTGTATTTTAGCTGTATTGAGAAAGGAGCACATTCCGGCTGAATGTGTTTTGCACCTCTGAGCAGCGACTGCCGCAAAGCTCCCAAATTTTCAAAGACTTACATGGGGATTTGTCCAGCCAAATCCCATTAAAATCAATGAGAGCCGGGTGAATAATTACACTGCAATTCTTTGTAAATGACAGGGAAGGTTGCCAGTTATTGTTGATTATGATGCTGACTTTTTGTAGATACAGATCCACACGTCTATTGGAACTGCACTTAGACCACCAGGTTATTTCACATATCGGAATAGTTTTCGTGTTTACTGTGCACATCACTTCAAAGAACCGAGGTTGATGACTTCTGGTCCAGTGTGTTAGCAGTCCGTCTCCTCTCCATCTCCTGTTGTTTCCTTTCACAATCTGAGTAACAAAAAAATGGTGGTGTAAATAGAGCTCCAACAAAGAGGTCTGTTGAGCCTGTAATGCTCCCCTGAAAGGAGGCTGTCTAGGGGATGAATGGAGCAGCCTCAGCCTAGCAGTAGCAGGGAAATAGATGACTTGGCATTGGACAGTAGCAGCCAGCAGGGTGCATATGCCTAGTGTAGTGGCAAATAATGGTTAAGCTAGTCAGTTGAAGGGCTAAATGAGAGTACATTGTCTAACCCTGTAACCGTAACTAAATTGTAACCTGAAAAGAGTTTATAAACATCTGGCTGCTAGCCCATCTCGAAAGCTTAATAGCTAAATCTGAGGTGCAGAATTTCTTAAGGCTGCAAATTATTACTTGAAAGTATTACCGTCTTAAGCAGATTAATCGCATTTCAGGATTGTAGAGTGTATTAAATTGTGGTTTGAGCATCTCAACTGAGTTTTCCCATTAAATTAGTTTCCACGAGATCAACATTTATGATTGAAGCTATTTCCATTTGGAAAGAGACCCTCATTTGGAAACTCATTTTGGTTTGCTGCTGATTTTATAGCTCTGCTCAGTGTCTCATACAGAATTCTAGCCTGGTGGTACACCTTAACTTCACTCATGATTGTATTCATGTCTTTATCGAGATGCTTATCTGTTTAAGCTCAAATGGAGTAAGCGACACATCTGTAACTTTTCATTTCTCACAAACTTAGCAGTGCAGGAGCACATTTCCCTGCACAGTCCTATGTTATTTTAATATTGCTATTCAGTGACAATGAAAAGCATATACTGGTTAGATTAATAAGCATGCGACCTCCTCTGCAGACTAGCTTTTCAATCTTTTTATAGCTCCCATTATTAATAGGAGGGCATCTATGTGCTCTGCATTTGTGTTGCAAATACCTATAATAGTTGGAATCATTTTCTGATTACTTAAACAATGCACTGTAGCAGCACCAATTGAAATTCCTGTAGGCTACAAGCTTGCTAATTATTTCCTTTAGTAAACCTAATTTATAGGGCTGTGCAAATAGTTGGTGGGTTTAAAGTATTTTGGCAGCTGAACTGAAAAAAAAAATGTTATGGACTGAATGGAAACTTCATTTCTTTAGAATTGTCTGCACAGAAACAAGGATTGATTCGAGGTTATAGAAACATTTTTTAACACCTGGCAAACTGTTTCATTTGGTTTTCAGGTACTTTTAATAAAAGCAAATGACTGGATCATAAACATGAGAGGGAAGTAGTCCCAGCTCTCCCGTTTTATCTACTGCTTGAGTGAGTAGGGCAATTTACCTGGGATGTTAACAACTTAAATTCAAGATGCCAAACTGCTTCAAGCTTTTAGTAAGGTTCACCTAACATCCAGATGAAAGTCTTAACACTGGAAGTACTCTGGGATGGCGCTCTCTTTCTTTCCTAGGACACCTGGATTAAAATGTAACCCCAATGGATCAAGCAGGCAAAATTAGAATTTGTGGGTAAGGTTTCTTGTGCTGGATCTTCTTTGTTTACGAGTCTGACGTAGGGTCATGGCACACATCTGCAAGGGCAAGAGAAGATAAGGATCAGAGATGGGCTCTGACCCACCTCCTTCGCATCCTCCTGCTGATTTGAAAAGTGAGTAACCAGTTACCAGGCCATAAGCTTATTCTTTATCCTATTTAGTCTATGATTATTTATAATTTGGAAGAGCTTCAGTAACCAAGTTGGGAGTGGAACACGCGGCATACTCCCCATTCAAGTGTGTAGCTATCAAAATCTCTGGTTACTGGTTGAGCTCTTGATCTGAACTGGGACATGGGCAGGAAGAGAGAACAGATATAAACCTGGATCTCCTACAGCCTAGATGAGTGTTTGCCATCTGGTCTCATGTGTCTATTTGAGTGTGCATCAGTGAGTATAGATAATGCCTGTGACTGTGCTAGTCTGCTGCCAAACCTGGAATATTTCATTTCAGAAATGTCCACTCCCAACCTTGTGGGAGTCAGAAATGTCACCCAAACCAATAAGCCGTTTAATGAGATAGAGCTCTGCCAGCTGTACTTAGTTAAAGAAACATACCATAATGTGAGAACTGATAAAGACTTTGGGTTTTCCATGTATCTGAAATTGCTATCAATACTGTAACATTTAGAACACTTTCTGAAGAGGCTCTTGCTCTGGAAAATCTCTGAGCAATATTGTACGTTTGGTAAAATTTACTAAAAAACACCAAAACTTGAAAAAGGCTTTATATTTTTTTTATTGTTTTCTAGTGTCTTTACTGTATCTGGGGTACCAGCTACTAACAAGGTCTTATTTCTCTCTTTCTGAGGACTATACATTTTTCATAGTCCTCAGGTTTTCTTCCTGTTCTTTAACACATTTTACTTATCTCACCTGTGAACCTCTTGGATATTTTCTCCCCTCTATTTTTATTTTTCAGGACCAACTAAGATTTACTCAAAGGCACATCTGCTGTGCCTTTGTTGATTTACTCTGAATGCCTCCAGAGGAAAGAAAAATACAAAAAGAAAGTGCTTTGCCAGGCACAGACCTAAGCGTATGTAAACTTTTGTCATTCGTATTCTCAAGGTCAAGTTTAGGGAATCTAATCAAATATGAGCATTTTCTTCTCCCCACCGCTTGCTTTCTTCCTCATCTGCAACCTCCCTGCTAGCTGTAGCATTTATACCATAACACTGAAAATGAGCATGAAATGTCAAACTAACAATTCCCTTCTGGGGTTAAGCTAGCAGCAGATGACTTTGAGAACTATGCAAGCCTCTGCCCCAAACTGGGGGTTGGCTGTGACCTGTTGTATCCCTATCTCTAAAGATAAACTTGAAGAACCAACCCTCCTCTGCCTTCCCAGGGATCTGCACTCTTATCTCTGTCGTGGCTCACCAACACTTTCATCTGTCAAAACCCTCTCTGCTGCCCTAGCAATAGGCATCCAGGCTCTTTTCCAGCTGACATAAGCTTCCTGCCACCTCCTGATGACAAGTGCTTCCAACATTTCCTGCTGTCAGACTTTCAGCATCTGCTCCACATGTCACCAGGCTGACTCCACTGAACCTCAGGCAGCTTTGCACTCGGCCAGTTGCCTGATGCTATATGGTGATAATGACTTCATCCTGACCACAGTCACTTGTCTGCCTGTTTATGTGCTGAACCAGTGGCAATCAGGGTTGCTGTTTTTCCTTCCAGATAGCTTCTGCTACTCCATTTACATATAAGTTCATGTCTTATTCAGACTTAGTCACTTGTTGTATTAATACTATTTTAGAGTAGTAACTGCAGTAGGGCTCCGTTAAATCCATTCAGAATGCTTCTCTTCTAACCGGAGCTTGAGCAGGAGTGGCTCTTCTGAATTCTTGGTGTCCTTAACTTATACATAGCATGACATTTGGAAAAGAAATACTCTCACTGTTAACAGTCAGATGTTTCTAAAGTGATCAATACTGGATTTACTCTGCTTCTGTTAATGTACCTGAAATTTTACCATTGATTTCCCTGGGACCAGCTCTAGGCCATCATTTCACACTTCATAAAGTCTACCTAGAACATGTGTTGGTACCAGATTCCCTGGCAAATCTTGTCCTCTTTTTTTTTTTTTTTTAAATCCCTGTTTATACACCACCCTTTCAGTAGTGTATCAGAAATGGAATGCGTCAGCCAGATGAGACTCTCTCACTGAAGTAGATTATGCCATTACAGTATTCACCAGCACCTTCTTCTTATCTGTTTTTCGAGTGCTGCTGTGTGTAAAGTTTTCCACAAGCTCTTCTAGATCCTTTTTCTCCTTGAGAGGATCAAAGATAGAATGAGTGTGGCAGACAGGCAAGCAGGAGGAGAGCCTAGTTTGCAAATGCAGCAAGCCTGGGCCTCAGGTGCAGAGCCTTACCAAGATTAGTGTGGCGCAGAAAAGGTGTATTTTCATGTCTGAGATACAAGTGTGCTGAGCCTTGCCCTGTGGTCATTAGGCTGCCATCTGAAAGGATCCAGTCATCTGTTTTCCTGCCCTGTGGAAGCTCAAAGGGCTAGAACAGCACCCCAACCCTTGCTCCTACCCTCCTATACCCCCAGGGGTATGTCCCTGGGGGACCCTTTCATGTGCTGTGGGGACAGGCTGAATCAAGAAAAGTTTATACTGGAAGCTCCTTAATAGTCCTTACAAACTTCCCTCAGTCCTGGGAAAGCCATAGCAGCAAAGTGAAACTCAGCCTGCTGTAATATACTTGTTTATTTGCAAATATCTGGGCTGAGAGCCCATTTTTAGGATGTGCTTTGTGTGACCTACCTGGCACCTGCATCACCTGCTCCCTGTGCATCAGATGGTGCAGCCATGGGCTGGGAAGGTCTTCTGCTCAGCTGCTGAACTCACCACAAATCACTCATTGTACTCTGTTGTTTTCATTCTTCTTCCAAGGGACTTTTCACAGCTGTATGTAGTGACAGGACAAGGTCAAGTGGCTTTAAATTGAAAGAGGGCAGATCTAGATTAGGTATAAGGAAGCAGTTCTTTACTGTCAAGGTGATGAGGCACTGGCACAGGTTGCCCAGGGAAGCTGTGACTGCCCCATCCCTGGCAATGTTCAAGGCCAGGTTGGATGGGGCTTTGAGGAACCCGATCTAATGGAAGGTGTCCCTACCCATGGCATGGGGTTGGAACTGGATGAGCTTTAAGGTCCCTTCCAATCCAAACCATTCTATGATTCTATGATTCAGGGCTCATTTAAGGTTGAGTAAAAGAGCTGGGCTAATGCACTGTCTACCTTCTGTGATTGACGAAGGTGGTGGGAGCACACAGCTGGGGGGGGGGGTGGGGGTGGTAATATTATACAGAAAATGGAGCCTCTATGGAGCAGCAACAATATGCACAAGTTTATTGTAGTTATTGCTAGGTGAAATTCACCCTAAATTAGGTTATGACACTACTAGCATAGGAGATCTGCTGTATTGCAATCCATATTCTAGATCTCTCCAATGGTCTTTTTGAGTTTTGTATGTATCCTATATTGCTGACTTTTATATTACTCCTTGCTATGTGCTAGTTAGTTGCAGCAGTTCCAAGGCAAGTCGTAACAGTTAATGTAGTTTCCTGTTACACTGTGTTGTAGAAAGCAGTGTTTTATAAATACCTTTTTTTGTTCACTTAATGTAGCAGTACAAGTTGAGAATGATACTAATGCTTCCTCCAAGACTTCTGAAGTTTAGTTCTGGATTGAGGAGCTGATTTGTATGCTATATTTTGCCATTAAGGAAGAGATAACTTTAGAATTCAAGGGTATGAATGTATAAAGTCTGTTTCTGTGGGAAAGGCGGGACATCTTATTTGTGCTCTCCCAGTAAATCGCATATTCTAGTCAAATGATGAAACAAAAGGGTTAAGGCAATCTTAACCTTTCACGCGTGTGGGACAGATTATGATACCTGTTAATATTTACACTACTTGCTAATATTTCAAGAGCCTAGATTCCATTTCCAAAATCCTTGGGTGCAAGTACATTAAACTCTCTAAAGATATATGTGCTGCAGCCAAATTTTAACTGTATGTGGGCACCTCAAGCAACAGATAAGCACCTGTAAACATCTAACAGGACTCCGAGTACATTGCTCCCAACATCTTATTTTTCTTTATTTGTATAACTTACTTAAAAATCAAAAGGTAATAATACTTTTAAAATTGAGCTGATGCTTTAGCTTCATAGAGTCCTTTGAAAACCCTACTTAAAAATCCATATTGTGTGGAACCCCCCCCCCCCCCAGCATTCATATCACAAGAATGATTGCAGTGCTACAAATCACAGAATGTAAATGAGAGTACTGCAATGTTTTCCCATATTGAAGAACACAGCATCTAAAGGAAAGGCTGTGTGAGGCTATAATGTTGTCTTCAAAATGATTTCCTTCTCTTGTTGAAAAAAAAATGTATTAAGCCTCTTAATTGTTAAATGATGGTGTATTTTCTTGTCTTGCCTGATCAGGGGGGTGAGCAGGTTGCTCTAATTTCTGAAACTCTGCCTCTCAAAGCTCTTTTGCCTTACCTATTACAATTAAGCTATTATTTTGCTTAGGAAAGTGGCCCAGCTTAATTCAGGTTTGTGCCTCAGAGTAAACTGAAATGATTAATAGCTCTGTGTGTGCCTAATGAAGTGAGCCCTCCAGCCACTAAGGCACCTGTCTCAGTGTGTAACCAGCCAGGGTTCACTATTGTGCATGGCTGGAGATTCACATAACAAAAAAGACAATTAGACAATGTTAGGGATTTGAAGCAAACGAACAATGCAGGGAAATTGCAGGGAAGGATTAGTTATCTCTTGCCTGATAAAGGCAGGTATCAATGGAAAACTCTTAAATTGTCTTTCTATAGTGCCTCCATACGGAAAGTTTAATGCCTAATGAAGACTGCCAGGGTTAAGCTCTGAAAACAAAGACCTGGAAATTTGAAAGCATGCTTAAATTAGCATTTCTGCTGCCTTTTCAGATCACTCCTAAATCTGGGGGTTGCTAGTTTTGACAACCTGCTTTGTGCAAACAGAAAATTCTCAATTATTTTAGAATCACCTTTGCGGACTAAAAAGGGTGATCTGCGCATTTGGGTTTTGAAAGAGCTGCATTAATAGTATCACATTATTGTGGGTCTTAGAAGGCCTATATGCTCTTTTCTTGTGTCTGTTCTGTAAGACACTGAGCATACCTCCCGACTCGTGCTGCTCTTCCTGGCCGGACAGCTTCTCTGTATGTGCAGTAATTGGCTTTGAAGTTTGCTCCATCGGCTGCTTGGCGACACAGCTTTTTGCCTTGGTTGGCTATTTTGATCAGTCTTGAGAGCGATGGGCTGGCTGGCTGATTGCTGAGGTGTTCCTCCTGGCTGGGTGACAGGCTTGCTGGCTGACCTCGGCCAACTGGCTTTAACTCCAGAGGGGGATAGCGGCTAATATTTTCCAAGCATCTAGGTGATTTAAGAGCCCATGGCTCACCCTGAAGGGGGTTGATGCATTTGGAAAATGTTACCCTATTACACTCACCCCAAAGGGATATATCATGGGCTAATTTATGTTTGTAAGACAGCTTAGGGTCTTGGATTCCTGTACTGTGAATATCTTGCACTCTTCTCTTCGTACAGAGGCAAATAAGATCCATTCCTGTGGCTGTTTCATCAGACACTCAGGCTGTACAGAACGTACATCTGCTGATAAGAAAGCGGCTTCTAGATAAATCTTACAGGAATGTCTCTGAAGCCTAGAAATAAGAACTTCTGGCTCCAATAACAAAATCCTGGGCTGCCCAACCTAAGGAAGGCTGGGCAGCCTACTGCTCTAATAGCAATCAGACCATAGCACTTCCCCTGGTATTGCCAACTGCGGACATATTGTGAGGTCTCATAGGGCTGGTGGGTTTGTTGAGGTTGGCAGCAAGCCACAGAAGCAGTAAGAAAGGAGCTGCCCTGCAAATTTCACAGGGGTTGCTCATGCCCCAGAAGGTACCCTGGGGATGATGAGGTAGTCTGTTCTCAAGACACAATGGCTCTGCTCTTGGCTGATGACCTTGATGGCTGAAGAGGGGTAGTAAGACATCTGGAAGAAGGCTGACAGAGGTGCACCATGGCCCCAGTGGAGGAACACAGGGTTATAACAATCGGGCTGAGATGTGTGGAAGACGGGGCCATGCAAGGGGAAGTGTACTTTATCTGTGTGTTCCTCATGCTCACTATATTCTTTACATTCTCCCGCTGCGGAAAAAGAATAGTGGCTGTGCCTGGGGCAACCAGCATGTGTCTACGGTGCTCCTTGTGGCACCTAACCGCCATCCTGTCCTCACAGAAAATCATTAATTAAATTTAAATGCCTCTTGCTGAATTTCCCGCATGGATCTTTTTGTGTCTTAAGCTGGTCATTAGGATTTTTGTGGCTTGTGTGTAGTTATACTGCATGAATTCTTTAATAAACCATAGCAAGGGCGAAAGTGTCTGTGTGAGAGGGCTGAGAGAAGCTGAGTGGCTTCTCTGTGAGTGTCTGAAATGAATGAGAAGTGAGGGAGAAAAGAAAGGATTAAGAAGTAATTAAAGGATAGAGAGAACGATAAATAAGGAAGAAAGGAAATGGCTGTGAGGAATATTGCTGATGAGCTGTAAGTTTGAATTTGGGCAGTCATTTTTTTTTTACACATTCATGGGGAAGAAGTTGGAGGGAGCCTTGGCTGCTGTTTTGCTTTCAAATTAAAATCTAAGCGCTGCCTTGATTGTACACAACTCTAATTGCGATACTATCCTGGTTTTGACTGTGATGAAGTCAATTTTCTTCCTAGTAGCTGTATGGTGCTGTGTTTTGGCTTTAGTCTGAGAACAATGCTGATAACACACTGATGTGTTAGTTGTTGCTAAGTAGCTTACTCTGATTGAGGACTTTTCAGTCTCTCATGTTCTGCCAAGACAAGAAGTCAGGAGGGAGCAGAGACAGGACACCTGACCCAAATTAGGCAAAGGGGTATTCCATACCACAGCACATCATACTTGGTATAAAAACAAGACAGAGTTACCCGGAAGAGCAGATCGCTGCTTGGGTCAGGCTGGGTATTGGTTGGCAGGTGATGAGCGATTGTATTGTGCACCACTTGTATTTCTTGGGGTTTATTACTTCCTTTTTTCCTATTATTATTATAAAATTTTACTTTATTTAAACTATAAAACTGTTCTTATCTCAACCTGCAGGTTTTGCTTTTTTTTCTGGTTCTCCTCCTCATCCCACACTCCAGGGGATGAGTGAGTGGCTGCATGGTATTCAGTTGCCAGCTGGGGTTAAACCACGACATGTGGCCTAGTGATTAGAGCATAAAACTTGGAGACAAAAAATATGCTGCTTTTCATGACTGTAAAGGACTTGCTGGGTGGTTTTGAATGAATTATTTCACTTCACTGTGCCTCATTTTCTTGATCTACAAAAGAGGGATATTAATGCCTATTTTTGTGAAGGCAGTCTGAGAAACTTAAATGGAAACTTCTGTATAAATGTCAAGTATCATTATTATTGTTCTTAAACTAATCCATTCTAGTCAACTGCTTTTATAGTTTTTATGAAAGCAAATACAATGGGAGCTACATAATTGGCTGCCTAACAATGTTGTTTCAATTAGAAGAAGACAAAAAGTGTCTGAAAAATGCAACAGCGGTTGCTCTTTTTCATCAACTGCAAAACAAATAAATAAATAAATTGCTACAACTGAACCATACCGTACCAGGTAATAAGGTTACTCTGAAGTGTATGTGGCACAATGATCAAAAGTAACGGGCTTCGACCACTTTTTGTTACATGTTTGGTTCACTGTTTGCCTGGCACCGTTGAAGATTTTCAGTTATTGTTGAGCAAGGAAGAGTAAGGGTAAAAATGTGAAAAATGTATGTGTTTACTTCTTTACCAGCATGTGAGAGATGAAGTTTCCTCAGGCTGTGACTTTAAAATCCTGATTTTCAGTTGAATAGTTTGCAATGTCTGCCTTACACACCTTTGGAAACAGATAGTATAACAAACACTGACACTCTCTCTCCTTGGTGAGGTGAATATGACCCGTCTTTTAACACAGCACTGTTAGCTGGGAAAACACGAGTCCCATTACTCTTCATATTTGCCTAAATCCTGCTTAACTGAAAGGTAACCCTGCATTTGCCAATTCGCCCTGAAGGTGGATAGTCCTAGTGATTCAGCCCAGCGCCACGTGCAGAAGGTGCAGAAGGCTTTATCAGTAGGGGTACGCTGTATGGCAGGATGCTCTTAATCCAGGACACTGATGATATTAGTAAAGTTGAATGTCTGCCAATCTAGTTTATTCCTCTTTTCCTGAATTTGTCTTGACAGCAACAGGATTTTGCTGGTGAAATGGTGTTTATTTTGTGATGGAGGAAGGGGATTTTTTTTAAAGACAGAGTAATGTTGGTCATAGGTAATGTGTCCTTATAGATTTAAAGTGATTTGGCAAAACTCTGTCATGTAGTCTTGACCTCAGCGTGACCTCAGAGTGAGTAACTTGCGACCTGTCTGTCCTCATCACCATCAGTACTGCTGTCGTCTAGGACAGCCCAATTAAGATAATTTTATGGTTGCTGTAGGAGGACTTCATATATCTGTAAGGCAGGCTGAGTTGAGCACTCCTGCCTGTTTGTTTTCTATCCCCAGAGACTGCATTGCAACAACTGCATTGCCTCTTTGAAGTGCTTTCTTCCACCATGCAGCACAAGCCCATTTTCTGCAGGCTCGTCTTCTGCCAGCTCCTCTTTATCTGTGAGTTTGTTCCCTCTAAACCCAAGGCTGTTCAGGGACAGGTATTACATTATACACTGAATGAGATGGGTAGAGCTGAATACTGATGGCTCTGTAAGATGATGGTCATAGTGCTGGTATTAAAATAATTATACCATGGCATGAAAAGACTCAAAATCTGTTTCCTGGGAAGCCAGGTCTATTCAGAAGAACAGCTTTAATGACATTTCAGCAGTGTATTGGCCTTTAAATAAAGATACTGTTTCACAAAAGAATTACATTTGGGCAGTTTGCAATACAGCTTTTTTTTTTTTGGTTTTGGTGGTTTGTTGCTTTTTTTGTTTGTTTTATTAATTGTTATATTTTTGAGGACATTTGTGAGGACTGCTCTCATCTTCTATGGTCAGAGCCCTACCATTGCTTGTACCAGGCATAGTGAGCACATTAAGACTCTGGGAGAGGGCAAACAATTAATTTTACCAAAACAAACTTGACAGGATGGATCGTCAGATTTTATCTTTTTATCCTGAGGGTGAGAAAAAACCCAGCACTAAATATATGAAATTAACATTATTTTTTACTTCAAAGAAAAATCTAGTGTTGGATTTGTATTCTGTCTGTGAATGGTTACAATTGCACATTGTCCTTGGGAACATTGGGCTGTTCTCGTGTGTGGCAGCACTGGGAAGCAAGGCTATTTTTCAGGATAAGTACAATAAAATTCTTCCAGGTAATGCTCTTCATCAAAATAACATTGTAAGAAAAATGCTGAAAAACAGTCCTCCAGTTGAGCTCTTATGTATGGTCTATTTTCTTTCTCAGTAAGAGTCGTGAGTATACATACACACAAAACATGCTTTGCTCTACCATTAATCTGAATTGTTAGTTGCAAATGTTTTTTTTTCTGTCTACTCTTGCACTCTACATGTATTTTTCAAGTGTAAGAAATGGATAAATGGGTTTGTTTTTTAAGCAAGTGGCCTTATTTCTATTACACATCAGCAGAGTCTTCTGAGAAGATGAGCTTGAAACATTGGCTGTCCAACAAAGGATTCACAGACAACTCTTCATCTCAAAGTGCTTAGCAGACACATGTTAAAATGAGGTGGTTGAGACCCAGTTCTGTGTCTTGTGGGTTCATCTTTGGGGAAATGAGGTCCACTATGTTTTTGCTGATTGCAGCACTAGATACTTCCTCTTGCTTCTCTACTGGCCACTTGGGTGGAAGGCCAAATTTTACTTTGTCATGGCAAAGCCCAGTTGGACAGTTTTCCCCAGTTCTCCCGAAACAGATTAAAATGAATGCAGACCGAGACAATGGGTAATCTATGATGTAAAGTTTATGTACAAGAATATAACATTTATCTGGAGTATTTACAAGGTTAATTAAAGCAATATTTTACAACTCTTTCAGGTTAACCACTAGGTATATTACAGTTAGGCTACAGATGGTTTAATTTTTGAAACAATAAGAATAAAAAAAAAGTTGCATTCAGAATAACCAGCTCCAAAACTTGTACATTTTTTTCTGAGAGAAGGGCTCAGACTTGTGGAAAATAAAATGTGAGAATGGTTAATATACTCTTACTGGTGCCTATGTATCACATGCAAGAGTCGTAATGTGACCTTTATAGTGTTAATATAGATGGCAAGCCATTTCACCTCAGTGAAAGAGTCGTACCCACTGTGACAAGCCAGTCACACGTGTGGCTGTCTTTCTCTGCATCTCCTACTTTTGCACAACAAACATGCATGTATACAGAGAAGCAGCAATATAAATGAGCCAGCATTACCAAAAATGAAGAGGGAAAAACCTCAGACCAAAGTCACATTTGCAACCATAAAATAACCCAAGCTTTAAGCAAGATACTTTAATGCTTCCCAAAAATCATCATGATATTTTTTGTTTATTACATTTTAACCTATGTACAGGAGTGGAGGGCTCCCTCCCCCCTCGGAGAGCGGTCACCATGTCTCATGCCCGTGGCATCTCAAGGCTCAGAGGGGCCGAAGCAAGAAGGTGCTGGAGGCCCGGAGAGCTCAGGACAGAGGTGGCTGGTGGAGGCAGCCAGAGCCGAAGCCACTAACACTGCAGTTTGCGGATGCTGCGGGAGAACCGCTTGAAAGCCCGCTGCCCTTTCTGCCATCGTTTCAGGGACGTGATCACCAGTTCCCCAGCTTGCTTCTGCCCCATCACCAAGTAGGGGACGTTGATGTCATTCATCTCGTCGCAGGTACACTGAAGGCCACCTTTGAGCCAGAGCACGATCTTCCTCAGATCCCTTTCCGTCAGCCCATTCAGCTTGTAGATGGTTTTGCTCTTTGTTTCGGGGGTGATCTTGGTATCCCCATTGATGTAGGCAATCTCCTTCACTTTTATCTTCAAGGCTAATAGAGCGAGAGGAGGGGGAAGCGGGAAGAGGGAGAGATTGAGAGGCTTTTTCCCATTAGTGCACATAAAGAGGACCTGGGGAGGGAGGTGCTCTATTGCTAATTAAACTGTCAGGGCTGACAGAAGAGGCAGCAGGTGGCTCCATTTCTAAAGCCACAAAGGGCATGCAAGTCATTTCAGTTTGAATCAACCTCAGGGCTGAGGGGTTTTTTGAGCTTCTTTTCTCCTCTACCCCCTCCCCCTCTTTTTCCTTCCTTTCTAAATTAATATTTTCTCCAGCTTTTCTCCTGTTTGCAAACAGGGAGCGGGCAGGATCACTGCGTTAAGCAGAACTCCTGCGTTTTTTTGGTGGGAGAGGTCAGTCTTCCTGAAACTAGAGTTTGAAAGGGAGGTGGGGAGGCAAGTACCTAGACCTAATCTGAAACCTGATCTCTTCTGCAGCTGAAAACGTCTAAACTTAATTTATTAGGCTGGAGAGGATTTTAGGCAAACCTGTAAGGAAATAATATTTCACATGCATTGTTTTTTTGAAAGAATAGATCCCATGGAGGGCAAATTGGTCCAACAGCTGCATTTGATTTGGTAAAATAACTAGGAGGGGGACACAGGGCTCTGTAAGAATCCGTGGGGCATGTTTAGCTTTAGGAGGATTTATCTGAGCGCAATTTGCCAGGCCAAAGCTATTGGTTGTTTTAGCAATTATGTCCCACAGTCATGGTTTCAGGTTTGGGGTGGTGGGTTTTTTTTGTTGGATTTTGGTTTTTCTTTCTTAAGAAAGACTTTTGAACTGTTGCAGATATTTATACTACAAATCTGTTTCCAGGTATAAACATTGACCTATTATAAAAGGATTCCCCTCCTTATTCCCTATTTCTCTTTAAATGCTAATGTGTGGATAATGTGCCGTTCAGTTGTCTGTGTCGAAGGGGCTTTCTTGTCCTCTTCTAACCCCAGATCTTCCCATTAAGTTTATATCCCCAATTGTCTGTGCATTACCTTCTCTGTCAAATGATATATAGAGCTTCATTCTTAATCTGCGGGGAGAGTCTTTCTTGCGATACGTGAGATTGGTCATGCGGCTTTTTCTCATACGTCTAAATGAAGCTTTGCTCTACTTCTCCCCAGGCAATAGTCTGGATGAAAGATCCTTTCTTTTTTTTTCCATTTTACTTTCTACTTGGCTTGCCAGCAACATCCACATAAAAGAGCACTACTTCAAAACAGCAAACAGAAAAGGACTATAAAAGGGACCACTTTCTACTCCAAGGTGGAATTCTATGTTTCATGACTCAACAGTCAGAAGGGTCCATCTGCAGATAAGACAAAGCCCTACCTTTATCCAGGCACATCTCTCTCTGACTCCACTGGGAGTTTTACCTGATCCTCAACTCTCAAGTTTCAACCGAGGGGAGTTCCGCTTCCACTTACCAAAGTCGTTTTTGCAGAGGTTTTCCACGATGTCATTATCGTCTTCATTTCTGTTTTTGCAGGCATCGCAGACCTTGGGCGCTGGAAGTGCAAGACAGTCCCCGTCAAGTCCGGGGAGAAAGGAACAGCAGGTGGCGTTGGGAGCCCTTCGGGAAACACCAGGTTCCCATCCCTCCACACCAGCCCCTTCCTTTTCCCCGCGGCCCCGGAACACTTTGAGGCGCCTTACCTTGCTGCAGCCCCTCTGGCGGGGGCGCGGTGTGTTTTTCAGGTCAGACCTCAACCAAAAGTTATTGAGTTTTTGTTTGGTTTGGGGCTTTTTTAATCCGGGGGAAAGAGTAAAGAGAGATGGGCACATAAAACAGCCCAACGCCGCGACCTTCGCATATGGGGATTGTCCCTCTGGAAGCCGGGCGGCTAGAGTCCGGCGTCCCGGACCTTTGCTTTGGGCACGGAGACGGGAGGATGCCGTGGGGTGCGGGCTGGTACCAGTTCCCCGACGGTGCCCGAGGTTTTCCCCGTCCCCTCGGGCAAGCCTCCCTGTGGCTCCCTCCGCGGCGCCCCGTCCCGGAGCACCGGGCGTGCTGTAACGGGAAGGAGCGACCTCCGCTCCCCAGGGAAAGGCGGGGGGTGGGCGACCCCGCTGCCGGGGCGGCTCATGAGGGCAGAAGCGACCCCTCTTACCTTCCCTGGTGACGGGGAGGATGTGGTCGCTGCTGGCCAGCGGGATGCAGAGGTCGTTGTCCTTGGGGAAGCGACTGCAGTCCAGCATGTCGGGCCAGGGGAAGCCGAAGGCAGACATCACAGGAGCGCAGCTCTCCTTCACCTCCTCGCAGAGCGAGTGGCAGGGCTGGATGATCTCGTCCAGGTCGTCGATGCAGACGGGGGCAAAGAGGGAGCAGAGGAACTTCCTCGTATCGGGGTGGCACTGCTTCTGCACCAGCGGGATCCAAGTGGAGGCCTGCTCCAGCACCTCCTGCACCGTCTCATGCCCCAGCAGGTTGGGCAGCCGCATGCTCTGATACTCGATGCCCCGGCACAGCAGCATCGGGGCGGGGATGGGCTTGCAGTTGGAGCGCTTGTAGGAGAAGTCGGGCTCCCCGAAGGGGAAGAGCCCCGCGGCCGAGCCCATGCACTGGGACGCCAGCAGGAGCAGGGCGCAGAGGCGGCGCTGCATTTTGGGGCGCGGAGGAGGAGGTGGGGGGTTGGCGAGGGGCTCGAAGGGGCCGGGGTGGCAGGGCGCGGAGCGCGCGGCGCGCCGCTGCCCTCAGCAGCAGGCAGCGTCCCCCGCTCGGGCTCCTGCTGCCAGCCGGGGACGGAGGGTCTGAGCGAGATGTGGGGGCAAACGGGAGTTTTCTGGATTTTTTTGTATGCAAATGGCAGGGGGAGTGGGGGCTGGGAGGAGCCTGGTGACAGCCATCCAGAAAGGATTGGTCACTACTTTCTCGGTCTGCTTTAGCTCAGGGGGATTGTCTTTTGGCAGGAAATCCTTGCGAGAAACGTTACCGTGCGAGCACGGGGAAGGGGGGAGAGATCCCCGCGAACAAAGAGCCACGGAAGCCGGAGACGCTCCTGGGGAGAGCAGGGGGAGAGAGGCCGCTCCAGCCCGGGGTAGCTGGAGGTGGGCTCCGCCGCTAACACAGCCACTGAGGAGCAGCGGGACCCCCCTCGCCCCGCCGGCCCCCCTTGCCCACGTTCCGTGCTTTCGCTGCCAGCGGATGTGTATGCGGCCGGGCCGGTTCCTCAAGCAGGGGGCGAGACTGCTGCTCCCCTATCCCCCGGGGGGTGTCTGGCACCTCTGCCCCTCGCCGCGATGCTGGGCAGGGCTCGGCCAGGCGCTGGAGCAGGAGGCAGCTGCTGGGGGCTGCCGGTAATCCTAGCCCCCGGCTAGGCAGGGTCTGCCGGCGGGGCTTCTGCTGCCCCCCCGCCCCTCCTGCCCCTACGAGGAGCGGGGGGCTGCAGTGGACCCCGGCCCCACAGCCCCTGGATGGCCCCCGACCGCCAAAAAGGGGGTTCCCCGGGCGGGAGGATCCGAGTACTTTTGCAATACGGACACCTGGCACGTTTCTCTGAGGCTAGAAATGTGGCCCTGGCTCTGCACAGCACAGGCATGTCCCTCTGCCTTCGATCCTGTCTTCAACTAGAAGCTCCCTTAAAGAATTATGATTGTGTTGATTTACCACAAAAGGGAAGACAACAGACAGGGCACTGGGATCATGACGCAGCTTCAGTGAGATTTGGATTTCTTGAAATTTTAGTAATGTTATTTATGGGATTATTATTGAAAAGAGTAGGTCTGTGTAGTATCATTTTGTGGTAAGCCACATTCATTAATCAGCTACTGAATATATCTCCTGATAGACATGTTTTATGGGAAGCTAAGCTTAGTTGTGATGACTTCTGTAAACTACAGAATTCCTCTGTGTCCAGTTTCCAGGCTAGGCTTCCCAGAGGTTTGAGTTGCTGCTTGGGGCATATAGGAAAGAGATGGAACTTGCAGCATTCCCACTGGGAAAGCACAGGGCTGCCCTGCTGGAGTGCCCTGGTAGAGTGCAGTGCTGCCCCACGCAAGCGGCTGTCACACACTGAAGCCAGTGCCAGCTCCTTCGGAGGAGGTTTCAAGATCCTTTCCATCAGGCCATGCTGGTTGGTGTCATCTCCCTGTAAGGTCAGCTTCTCTCTTCTTGGAATTGTTTCATACCTGGAAAATAAATGTCCTGAATGTCTAATATCACTTGTGGAAGAGCATAAAAGTAGTTTATTTCTTACAGCCCCACATATTCTTACCATCTATTTTCTGCGTTCAACTCATTCTTTTAAACAATAAATCTGCAAACTCTTGGCCTCAGTTGACTTCCATAGCTCTGAGCCCTGCTGGTGACTTATGGTGCCCATTTCGAGCTTGTTTTGCCAAGTCTTGAGGATTGCCAGAGGTTGTAGCTGTTGCCACTTGCACAAGACACCCCTTCCAGTTCCCAGTGCTGATCCCACCCACCTCTGTCCTCAAACTCCTCTTCTGTGGAAGAGGACCTACCAGCATGTATGCTCTTACCCTGAATGGCTGGGCTATCCATCAGGTCTTTGTAAAATGGACAGGTTTGTAGCTGGGGTGTCTGCCTCCCTATTTTTCACTGCTTCTTATTGCTTGGAGTAACTGATGTTGGAACTAGATGACCTTCAGGTCCTTTCCAACCCTAACTATTCTATGATTCTATGATTCTATATCCCTTCAGGTGGATCTCAGTATGATCGGAAAACAATGTGCCGCTCCATAAAAACTTCTGGTGGCCCCGTATGCTGCTTTCTGCAGATCCAGTCAGCTGGGCTGTGTGAAAGCAAGGACTCAAACCTGAACAGACTTTGTTTAGGCTGGAGATGATAACCATTTATTTTCTGGGGTGGAGGGTGAGACATATCCAGCAGAAATCTGCTCATTTGTTTTCACCAGAACAGTTTGCTTGTTTGTTTCCAGCCCACAGGAAATAAAGAGGAAAAACACATAGTTTTCCCAGGGTTAAGCTTTGATTTGAAACGAGGCTTTATGAGACCTTACTGTTTCCACTTTTAATCACCCTTGGAGAACTCATTTACTATAAATTTCAAACGATCCGAGGTCACGTAAACAAAACCAGCCCAAGCCTGCAGACCGGGGCAACCACTGCTGCCCTGGCTCTGATCCCTTGCAGGGGAAAGTGCCGGA
Source organism: Lathamus discolor (assembly GCF_037157495.1). Classification (NCBI taxonomy): domain Eukaryota; kingdom Metazoa; phylum Chordata; class Aves; order Psittaciformes; family Psittacidae; genus Lathamus; species Lathamus discolor. The sequence goes on from NC_088884.1 coordinate 119,615,334, forward strand.
GCGGGAGGTGCCTGCCGTCCGTGCTCCTCCGGTGCACACCGGGCACGGCGTTCCCAGCCTGCAGCCCTGACAGGCTGGTGCGGGCAGCCTTCGGGTGGCGTTTCAGGCTGCCCCGGGTGCGGATGCCTTCCCCGGATTTAGGGGCGCACATCGGGGCCGGGGGGACCCAGTCAGGAGCTGGGACTGGGATGGGGGGGGGGGGGGGTGTCCCTCTGCACGTGCTCCATAAACAGACGCTGCTTCACGCTTAATTGGGAATGAAACTAATGAGCTCCTTAGGGCAGCTGGCCCAGAGAGGTTTAACCCCCCGGGCCCTGCCCGACAGAGGCCGCTGCCCTGATCCGGCCCGGCCCTTTAACCGTGGGCTCGGACCCGTGCGTATGGGAGTTCCAGTCTCCCTGGAGCTTGCTGCCATCAGGTAAGGGCGCTGTCACCCCAAGAAAAGCTGAGGGGTTGGGGTACCCCCTCTCCCAACCTGGGGGAGCCAAGTAGGAAGACATGCTTAAAAAAACAATGATAGTTTAAGGTAGGTTTTTAATGTTTTAAAGGGAGCATAGACTTTTGAGCACCCATAAATTCATCAAGTGGCAGGGACAGTTAAGCCGCTATAAACCCCTGAAAGTAGCATAAGCGTTTAAGCTACCTTAGATGCTTAAAGCAATATAAGCTGTTAAAACGCCTTTAATCTTTAAGTGCTTAAATCACCTTAAGTCTTAGGAGTTAGGTGAGAGAATGAGCTGCATGGATAAAAGACCCTAACCCCAGTTCTCTTTCCCCCCCCCCCAACCTCTCAGTAAATGGTAACTGGTGGATGGTGGTGAAAATGAGCTATGGGGAAAATGACTTGACTGCTGGGTGCTTGAAGGGAGTTAAGAGTAGCACTGCCTTGTCTGCACTGTCTGTGTTACAACCATACTGCTGCTTCCTCTTGCTCTCAAGCCTTGGTGTGAATTTGGACCTTTCGTACCTTTTCCTGGCCAGACCTAGAAGCTGAGAACTGGAAAAGAGAAACACTTGCCTGTCTGTGAAAGGGTGGGCAAGACTTGCCTCAACTCAGGCAGCAATAAATACCACCACTCTGTTAAACTGCCTTGCATGTTTTTCCAAATCCACTGTCTTGAGATCACTTAATCCCTTACCTGGGTATGTACTGCATGTAGGAGCCTCTTTGCACCCCAGACCCTATGACTCATTCATGTGCTTTTGCTGATGTGATGAGCTTGGGATGAAAACCGCTATCACTGATGGCTCCCCCAGTCTGAGCCTCTTACTTGCTTGTCACCAACCTGCAGGCAACATCACCTTTTCAGTTGCAGAATCATAGGCTAACTGTGACAGGGACCTCAGAAGACCATTTAGTCCAACCCATGCTCCAAGTTCAGAGTTTGTCTAGGTGGTTTGCAGCCTTACCCAGCTGAGCCCTTGCTTGCTAACACCTGGCACCTGGGAGGCTTGATTCAAGCTTCTATTGCAACCTCCCTCCTCTCCCCTTCCTGGACAAAACTGAGCTTTCTGTCCCTGAGCAGCTCACAGGTTGGTTTCCCACCGTGGAAGATGGCAAGACCAGGCTGTGTTATCAGCCACACTGAGAGCAGTGATTTGCAGAAGGAGGCACACACAAGTGGAGGGTAGCCAAGCCTTACCCAACACAAAGCACCCCCCTTTCCCAAGCAGCTTGGTGCTGCTTTCACCCTCAAAGGAGGTCCAGCCTCACTGGCCACTCACTGGTGTGTGTAGCCAGGCCAGATTAGGGAGATACTGGCCTCAGAGGCTCTCTGAGCATGAATTTGAGGTTGAGGGATTACCCTCTGGTTAGTAACAGTGTAAAGGAATGGAAAAGCTGTGGCTTTTTAGCTTGTTCTTTTCATCCCATAAAATGGCAGTGGTGAAGACAAAACTGGCTTTCTCCCCATAATGAAAAAATATCTGATGAGAATGTCTGCTTAACCTTAAAAAATGGGCTCCAGCATCACACTACCAAAATATTATTAGTATTTGAATCTCACAGTTACATTTGATAGGAAAAAAGCAGGATTGCACAGGTTTTGAGGGGAGGCAGCGCAGCAACAGACCCCTCCTGACTCTGTTTTGGTGGCTGATAAGGTGGAATTTAACATTTTCCAGACCCAGGACTGGGCAGCGGTCTTGTGTTCTGTTCCCACAACATTTAAAAGCTCCTTTGTCAAGAACTGCATGTGCTGCAGATGCATCTTCCGTTCCCCCCCGTGTTCTGAAAGGAACCCTAAAAAAGTCGTTTATCCTTCCCTCTGCATTTGCAATGCTCACTGAGAATGCAGCAGTGAGCGGCTCATGCTCGAAGGGCGCTGAGCGAGTGCCTGAGCAATCCAGGGTGCTGCTCTGGGGGTGGGGAGAAAATCCTATTTGGACGCTGGGAAGAAGATCCTCTTGGTGGCGCTTGTGCACACCATGTCGTCTCTTAATTTGCCCAGGGACACCGGGTATCGCTCTCCTAACGCTCCGTATTGCTGCTTGCTGCCGTCCTGCTCCAGAAACGGTATGTTCGGGGGCCAAAACTCTAGACCATCTTTAATCAGGGTTTCGTGTCATGAGGGGAAAGATCAAACCAGGTCTGATTACTTTCACATGGAAACCAAAGCAAGTCGCAAGGAGTTTTCTAGTTGTTTTCCTGTTTCATTTTTATTTTAGTGGCCATTCCTGCAATAGTTTCCCTGTATCTAGTAGCTTAAAATTTTCAGGCAAGTTTTTCCAAGTTGGAACTTTTTCCATAGGAACATTCTTAAATATTATTGCAAGCCTCTGTTTTTCAAAGTTGCATTGTACTTTCCTCTGTTTATGTTAAATGGTAAATATAGGTGCTTGGTTGCTGTATTACACACACACAGACATATATATATATATAAATTAGATTTATTTATGTGCTAGTGCTTTAGCAAGTTATTATTCTTCAAATTTATCTGACATGCATCTATATCTAGCTACAGTTTTTGTCATAGTGAGCATTTTTGTTCATGCAAAGTGTCTGTTTGCGATGACCGCTCCCTTTGTTCTGTATCTAATCTAAATGCTGGATGACAAAGATAGCAGAGACCATGGCTAGAGGACTACAATTGCATGGTACCTGGTGTTTCTAGTGTATTTTATTTAAAAAGCTATCACGTAACAGATCTTCCTCCTCCCCCTTTTTTCCCCCTGTTGTTTGCAGCCTGTTAGTAGCTAGCACCTTGAACAGAGAGCAGGGCCTTGCTATGTGAGCCATACAGAAAGACAGGGTGTTTATGTCAAAATGTTGAGCTCTGGCTAGGGCACAGATGCTGCAAAAGGGAAAAAAGAAGAGCTGCTGCCTCTGGGCAGGGTGGCATGGGACAGAAATACTACCATCATTGGCCACAGCAACAGTTTGCTGGTCATGAAGGGTCCAGCTCCAAATTTTGCTCTTCACATCAGCATTTGGGTGGGTTTTGACCATTTGCATTCAAGCTTGCTGTAGTACTTCCCCTGATGAATGGCCAAAGGTGTGGATATCAGTGAGCTTTGGAGTGGGTCTACATGCTGTGGAGTCATACAGTTCTGTAGATGCTTTTGCAACTGCCTAACAGAGGAAATGACTGTAAATGAGTGAGAGAGGCAAGCACAGAAAGTAATTTTCAGAACTAATTGCTACTTGTTGGGAAATGGTCAGATTTGCGGGTAGAGGGCAATTCTAATGGCTTCAAGGGTCGGGCACCTGTTATTTGCTGAAAAATTATTTTAAATACTAATTTGTAGTAAAACATCTTCAAAAAACAAAATCAAGGAACTTCTTGCCCAAAGCTATGCTGCTGTAATATTAAGCCTGACTTAAAATAAAGCAGTGAAACAATCTGCTCAGGATGACAGATTGATCTAATTAGCAAATTAGTCTCTACACTGGATTTGGGTTCAATTACAAAGTGATTTAAGTAATCAAACTGGTAGGCACATAATCAATGATTAAAAAAAATATAAAGTTGCTATTTCCAAATATATAAAAAATCCAGATGTGTGAAGAAGCTGACCCAGGAGCAGTTTGGGTGACATGGCTCGTGATGGTATTACATCTCCAGTTTTCACAAAGTTCAGAAATGATTGGAAAAGGCAGCAGCAATGTTCACTTAACATGCATTCAACAAAGAATATATTCAAACTTTTGGTCCTCATCTCCAATCTCTTCTTTCCTCTACTATTCTGCTTTCAAACTAGAAATTTACAGTTCTACCTTCATGAACTTGACACAGAAAAGTAAAGCTGAAGAAACTCGTTTAAAGAAAACAAACCTGTTAATGTACATTTTGAACACGGTTATCTTCTCCATGTGTATTTTTGCTTTCTCAGTATGTGCAAATACTTACACGTAACATAGGCTGACATAAGTCTAAGAACCACCCAGTACATTTATTTATTATTTCGGGTTTTTTGCATACCTTTAATTATTGATTTGTTTCTATTTATTCCAATATTCTCCGTTTTTCTTTGTCGGTGTGAATAATACATTTCAGCCTCCATTTACTCAAATGCACATCTCCTCACAACATTTTTCCAACCCCGGCTTGGTTTGATCAAGTTCCAACTGCACCTAGTAGTGCTTGGTCTAGTAGTTAACATTTCTATTCTGCAAGCCTGTTGGGTCACAGCTGTAGGACTCTGCTAGCTGTAATGACTCTGGCCAAATAGTTTGTGAGCTGAACCGTGAAGCATTGTGGCCGAGATGGTAGCTGGAATGGTATGTAGGTAAAGCAGGTTAACAGCATGCTGAGGAAGGGTGCAATTCCTTGCCATGCATCAGCTGGACTTCTTTGCTTGCAAAAAGTGAGATGCTGTCCCATCCCAAAGCTCATCGTGGAATTGCAGCAGTAGAAATTCTGCTCCTGACCAAAGGGGTGCTTCAGTGTGAGTTAATAGGGCTCTTCACACATGGCGTTTGTACTGTAGCGAAGGAGACATGACGTAAATGTCAGGAAAAAGAATTGTTGTGCTTTTCTCTTACCTTGCTATCTTAATTTCTTTCTTGAGAGATTGCATTGTGCTAGAGCAGGAGCTTTGCTAGGCAGAATGCTTGTTTGCCACTTTTATTGTGCACCTTTATTCACATACTCTTGCACTGTTGGTATGTGATATGGAAATGCTGCAGGCTGAACTTGACAGTGAATTAAACATAGCCAACAGATCTGACCTTGGGATCCAAGTCAATGCTTGGTCTTCTGGTCTGGTTGAAACTGCTAGTTCTAAGTGATGACAGTGCCTTGCAACCCACGTTCCCAACTGATATGTAGCTGGCTTGATTGACCCCCTGCAGGGAAAACTTAAATTCATGTCTGGAAAGAAAGGTGAGAATGTAATTCTCTGGTTTACTTGCGTAATATTACTCCCCCCCCCCCCCCCAGGTTTCTGGGAGAACAAGGTTTGTTTAGTCCCTATAAGTAAAGTTGTGGCAGAAAGTGTGTTAGGGTCAACTTAGAATTAATATTTACATCTGTGAGTAAATGGTGAAATTATGCTGTTTTGAGTAGTTCTATAAACATTGAAAGTAAAGGTACCATGGTTTACGGACATGTATCCTTTGCTACTTAATAATGTGTAGAGTTAAACATTTGGATCTTGAAAGTGTTCACACTGAAAAAGACAAACAAAGCTGAAACCAAGTTCTGTTATCTTCATCTGGTTTGGCAAAAACTGTGTTGAAAACGATGCTTGAAATATCAGAATAAAGCCTCAAGAATGGTAATACTAGGTCAGATCAGTTTCACTTTAGCCTCGTATTCTGTCACCTCTCTTGCTCTTTTTTAACTTTCTTTCCCTAAGGATTATAGGCCTCTGTGGATACTAGGATTTCACCTGGTGATGTGTTTCTGTCAGCCTGGGTATGCCCTGAATAAGAGCAGCTGATTCTGGGGTAGGTTCATTACCCAATTTGAGAGAGCATCTTATGTAGCCAAGTTCTGCAAACAATTGCCATTCCCTCATCCCAGCCTCAAGTGTTTATACATGCTGAGACCCTATGCTACAGTTTTCTGACAGAAGTCACTCACTGGTTGGGATAGCCCCCAAACCACAGAGAGCTATCCTAGGGCATCAGCCTTCCCCACCCCCAGGAAAAGGATGGGCACGATGACCCCGGGGGTAGTGAAGGTGTCCTGCGTTGTCCTCTTGCAGGCTCAATCTACTGCTCTCCAAGTGCACATCCTGTCCTAATTGTTCCCAGTGCAGGGTCAGTGACCTTGTCCTGCTGTTACACCATCTAATCAACCATCTTAACAGGGATGTTTCTCTTCTGCCTGGTTCAAAAGGGACATTGACAGTTCCTTGGGAAACTTTGTCCCTTCTCCAGCAGATCCCTCCCTCTGAAGCCTCAGTAGCTTGCCTCCCTCTGCTGTAGGATTACTCCCTCTGCTTTCTGTCGCTGGCTATTTGCAGTACAGTTGACCTCCCCTTTTTACTATAGCAATACCATCTTCTAGCTGTGGCTACTAAAATCCAGAGTGCCATGGTCAGAATGTTAAAAATGAGGAGGACAGCCTTAGGGGAATTCAGGCCCTGGTGAGGTGTGGTATCAGTTAGTGTCAGCCTTGGCTGCTGTGCTTGCACCAAGTGAGCTTTGGTACTGAAGATGATCTGGTTGCCGTCTGCCTGAGATGTAATTAGCCTGCTAAGTGATCGGAAGGAATGTGTGACATCTGTGTATCTGGGTCTGTGATTGCAGTTCCTGCATGAAGACTTGCCAGCTTCTGCCCAGATCTGGGGATTAAGGCATAGCTCTACACAGGGGACAAGGAAGAGCCTAATTCACACAGAAAATCTCTTTTGTTCTTTGGCCATACGCTGGTCTCCATATCTGTGGTGTAATTGTACTTGGTTATTTTAATATCCTTCTTACTCATGCTTTGGGTGGGGCCGGCAAGACTAAAAGGAATCTGTAGGTCTTCTGACTGCAAAGGGAAAATAATAGGGCTTTACAAAGTAATCTCGTTGGATATATTCATCTGTGCTTTTGAACTCTTTTGACAATAATTTTCCCTCCTTTGCTATCTGCCAGAGTTCCAGATGCAACTAAACTCACTCCTGCTTGCTAAAAAACAGAGCACTGCAGCACATATTTCATTAAGGGGAAGGCAGGGAATAGGTTAAAAAGGAAAAAAAAAAGTAGAAATAAATATGTATTATGGTGTTCAAAGCATTCTTTTTTCCCCTGAAGTATTTCTTAGACCAATTATGTGAGAAATTCATTATATGTGAGGATTTTGTAATAGCAATGTGAATTAGCTGTTTGCAGACCTGCTCCCCTCTGTAAATGGGAGCATGCCATATGACAGTGGGCCAGATTTTACTGTTCTAGGCATCACTGATATAGCTGTTTATTCTCTGAGCCTGGAAGAGATCCAGCAGGATTTAGTTTTATGAGGTTTAATGTAAAGGTGTTGTATTTCATGAGATGAAATCATAACACAGTGGGTTTGCAAGAATTCTGAAAGATTATTTTTTCAGAGTGTTGGCAAGGACGATTCTCCTGTGAATTATGTGTCCAAAAGAGAAATATAGATCTTCTTTCATTGAGCTGAAATGATAACTAATCCTTAATCCTTCCTAGATGGCCTGTGTCATTAATACTGGCTGTGCATTCAGAATGTGTGCAGGTAACAGCTTTAATTCTGTAATGCTATGCAAAGCGCAGCTGTGCCTATAGCCATAAGAGCTGGCCATATACTTGAAATGCCTGCTACTATCTTTGTGATATGTTTCTGAATTTGGGTTTTGTTTTTTTTTTTTTTCCCCTCACCTCTTGATTTTGTGAAGAAGAGAGAAAAGCATCTGGCATCTCCAGCCTATTTAGAGATGTAGAACACCTATTAGCATTTTTAAATGTATCTACAAAATGTCCATGAATACTTATCTTGTGCTTGAGCAGAAAATTTTCCTTTGGCTGTTCGATTGTTGAGAATGATGACTATTGTGCAGTTTCTTGAGGTTTCCTTTCATATGTTGCTTAATACATTAAGCAAATGAGATTGCACTGATTTAATGGTGTCAGTTCGCAGCTACTTTTCTATCCTTTACAGCAATGTATGCATATGCCCCCTCTTGAACTTTTTTCGTTCTGGGAAAGCAGAGGGATGGCTCTATGAAAAAGGGCTGGGACAAACCTGGCTTCTATTCTCAACTTTGCTTAATTCAGTGTGATTTTGAACAAATCATTGCAACTCTCTGTATATGTTTTCTTTTCTAGTCAAGTGAAATTATTAGAGTCAATTCACCCCCTATGGCACACCAAAGCCTGGAACTATGGCACACCTGAGCTCTGGAACTTAGCTTATTATTTAGCCTATCCCATGGGGATGCACAGCCCTGTTACCAGTCTAAGGAAGGCTTGGATTTGACTGTACAAGTGTTCTTACATAAAGCAAAACCCCTCCGTTGTGTCCTTCTAGAACAATATGTCTTCTGCTTAAGGGGAAAGTTGGCACCTTGCTGCTTGCAATTCATCATATTTAAGCATACTCAGATTTTTGCATAGGAAGAACATGTTTCATAAGGAGGGGAAAAATTCTAACAAACACCTCTACACAGCTCTATTTTTAAGAATATTTTAGGAGCATTTACACCATAATGCATATCTGAACCAGGGTCACTCACTGGTAACATCATGCTGTTGGTATTGCACATGGTGAGAAGAGACTATCTGTTACTTCCTTGACACTCATCAGTTACTTAACAATTGTGTTCATGCTTAAATTGCAGGTGATAAAAATGTGCATCTGTGTGTTACATTTTGGCTGAAATTTACATAAATGGAAAAAAAGCCTGACTACTTTTGATGGCTTTAACAAGGTACAGCTTTTTCCCGTCTGTGGGTAGCAAATCAGGATTGTCTTTTGAAAGTTATTCCCTTCCCTAAATTGGTGGTTCGTTGTGAGTGATGCCATTCAGTATTTACAAACATATTCCTTTGGAGAAGGGGACCTTATGCCTTACAGTCTTCACACGGTAGCCTAGAGCTTAAGCGTGAAACATCTTCAAGTTGGGAATCTGTAAATTAAGCAGTATTGAAAGTATGTCTGGATATCCCAAACTGTGGCTCACTACATATTGATTTCAACACAGTGTGTTCTGAATTATTGGGTGTCCTTTGCAAGTTGCTAGTCCTACAAATGAAGTGACAGGAAGAAAGGAGATGGGCTTGACTACACAGAGATGTATTTCCTGCATTAGATTTTATTTCTCTCATATTCTGGCGAAGAACCACTGCACAGAAGCATTTGTGGAAATGTCACAAACTACAAACTAGTATGAATTTAATAATATTTTTAACTGTGACCTACTGATCAAGAAAAAAAAGGTGAGGCTTTCAGACAGTCTTATGTTCACAGGCCCCATGGGAGGCTTCGACCACCCTAGTTACCTGCTGAAGGGCCAACACAGCAGGACACAAGCAATGCAGGATGTTTCTGGAGTTCATTGATGGTAATATCCTGATGCAGGTGATTGAGGAGCCAATGAGGGGAGATGCGCTGCTGGACCTCATATTTGTAAAGAAGGAAGAGCTGGCTGGGGAGATGTAGGGTGGTGGATACAGAAATGACGACTTCATGTGAATTTTCACTGGGGGCTGATTTTGTTTAACCTGTTCCTTAATGACCTCCTCACACTGAGACAGAGTGCACACTCAGCAAGTTTGAAATAAAATGTATCACCACATCAGATGATACAAGAGTCGGAGGCATGGTTCATAGACCAGGCACTTGTATTGTCATTCAAAGGGTCCCTGTTAAGCTGGAGGAATGGACCATAAGATTCTCATGAAGTTCAGGAAAGAAAAATGCAAAGTCCAGCACCTGAAGACAAATAACCCTAAGTACCAGTGCATGCTGGGGGCTGACTGTCTCAAAAGCAGCTTGGCAGAGAAGGACCTGGCTGTCCTGGTAGACACCAAGCTGACTGTGAGCCAGGAATGCACCCTTGTGGCAAGAAAACCTAATAAGTACCGTGGGATGCATTAGGAGTGTTGCTGGCAGGTTGAGGGAGGTGACCCTTCCCTTTTACTCAGCACTGGTGAGGTCACTCCTGGAGTGCTGGGTCCAGTTTTGAGTCCCAAGTACAAGAGAGATGTGGGTGTACCTGAGAGAGTCCAGTGAAAGGTGGTGAAGATGAAGGGATTTGAGCATCTCTCCTATAAGGAAAGGCTGAGAGAGCTGGGACTGTTCATCCTGATGAAGAAAAGGCTCAGGGGTGTCTCATCAGTGCTTATAAACACCTGAAGGGAGGGTGTAAAGAGGATGAAGACAGGCTCTTTACAGTGGTGCCCAGTGGCAGGATAAGAGGCAATGGGCACAAACTGGAACACAGGAGGTACCATCTGAACATAAAAATAAACTCTTCTACTGCGAGGGTGAGTTTGGAAAACCTGTTGGCAGAGGTTTTCCGAAGAGGTGGTGAAGTCTCCCTCTCTGGAAGTATTCCAAACTTGACTGAACATGGTCCTGGGCAACTGGCAGTAGGTGTCCCTGCTTGAGGGGGTGGGTTGGACAAGAGGGTCTCCAGACATCTCTTTAAACCTCAACCAGTCTGTGAGTCAGTGCATTTTTAAAACCATGACGAGTATGGCTTCATGGGATAGATGGAGCCAGTAGTACCTCAGGAGAAACTGGTTGTCACGAATCTAGAGTCAGAATTCTTGAGGAGTATAATCGACAGCGGGTTTTGACTACATGGGCTTGTATTCTGAGAGCATATAAAACATAGTGCTGAGCATCCCCTAATAAAAATAAAACAGTCAAGCTGAAAGCCTGCCTGTCTCATAACAACATGACGAACCATGAAATGTTCTTTTCCTTGGAATTCCAATTTTCTGTGATTTATCTTGCCAGTCTGTAATCAGAAATAGCTGCTCTATCAGAGTAGAAAATGCAAATAGGGATGAGGTCAGAGTTTGACACCGAAGTGATGTATGAGCTGGAGTCAAGGAGGAATTCTGATCTCCTAAAATAGAAAACATAAATAGAAAACATGCTGTAAATAATACATTTTCCTCGGGGTAAGAGGAGTTACAAATACTTCAAATTATGGGTTATAGGTGAAAGTGAAAACATGATTTCTAGAAGGTACCCAGTGTTAGAGCCATCATTTATCTCTACTGGCCATTTAGAACAGCAAGTTGTTGTCTCTTGCTAGAATTTTTCCATTTTCCCAGTCAATATACAAGAAGATAATAATGAAATTAAACTATAATGAAAAGTATTAATTCATGTTTCTTTGCTACTGGGCCTGAGAGGAGACCTGGACTCTAAAAATACTGGGAGGGTGCAGTAGTTTTCAGAAATCGGATTTCTCTTACAAAAAATTTACTTTTGAGCATGGAAAAATACTGCAGCTTAATCTTCTTTGGGGATGAAATATATAAGGCTTCAGAGGAGATGAAGCCACTTGATTGTGCTGAATTCAGTCCTCACCCTAACAAATCCTTAGGCCATTTGTTCATACTGCTCGCTCCAGCCAACCCCCCTGGCTCCCTTGGGTAATGGCACCCTTTGGGCACAATCTGCCATTCATTAAGTGTTTTGTTGCAAGGAGCCCTTTTTTATTACACTGAATCACTCGAGCTTTGCTAGAAATCCCAGGTTTTGTTTGTGTGCATGTGCATAGATATACTTGCAATAATTCCAGTGTTTGACTGTTCCCCGGTGTGTATGCGCACATATGTGTGTAGTCTGTGTGTATACTCTGTTTGTGTGGGTGTGTATGTATTCTGGTTGTGTGCACATATGTGTGTGAGCACACACACACAGCGGAAAGGTTGAATACAGAAGTTTTCTTCCCACTTTACACAGCTACAGGTCACGAATACTCATATTCATCACAGTGCATCTCTACAATTGTTTCTCTTCCATTTCAGGGGGGAAACATTTCAATTTTTAGTGCAAAGATGCACAGAGATCTGCTCCTGAGCAGTGTAACCAGCTTTCCTACCAAGAATCCTACATCCCCTGCAGAAATCTCAGGTCCTTAGATTGCACGTCACTTCTAGTCTTTCCTGCCCTCCCTCTGCCCAGGGAGAAAGAGACTGCATGTGGAGGTTCCCACAGTTGCTGTTAGCTGTGGGATCAGTTTGAGGTTTCTCTCCCCTGCTTAGCTGCCAATATTCATATAGATATGTAGTGCCTGAGCTGATATCGTTCTGTCAAATGTTAATACAATTGGCCAGCGGGGAAAAAAAATTAGGGGGGAGGGAAGTGGAGACACCTTCTGTGCTACTATGTAAGCCCCATCCCTTTCAGGAATCAGCATAAAGCCTAGGGTTTTGAGCTGGAGAAAGTCAAGGAGCAGTCATTGTGCTGGCATGGAAGGAATCGCTACTGCATGAAATATATAAGTGACAGTCTCATTACAGTTTACCTCAGGTTTTCATTGTTTCCTTTTTTGTTTCCTTGTCCTAGCAATGAATCAAAGAAAATCAGAAAATTAAATAAATGGCATATGTCTTTATTCTGTAGTTCATCAGCTTTTCCATTGCAAGAACATCCCAGACTTTTGGAATGCATCTGTTCAGTTACTGTAAACGTGGGTTTTAGGCTCCTGTTGCCATAACAGTTCTCTCTGCGGGAGCAATAGGAGCTAGAGTGATTGATGAGATCTCAACGTACTATCCTTATCCATCCCAGGCAGAGCACAGCACTGTGATGACTGAGCCATCATTTCAGAGCAACGTGTAGGAAGTCCAGGAGATAAAAGACATTTGATCTTACAGCAGTTCTGCTCTGGTGGAGCTGCGCTGACTTGAATTTGGGTTTATATGTGTATGTGTGGGAATTCAGAATCCGGATCCTTTATTTTAGCTGACACAAAATATGTTGCTATAGACAATCATAACTCCTCAAGTTTGGGAATGATATCTTGGATAACTTCTGTGGAATAAGGGAGGAGCTGTGGATGATTTAATACTGGATGGGAACCTCTTCCCCCAAGGTTTCATGTAGAAATCTTTTTTTGCTGTAGTTGTATGAGGCAAATGGGAGTAGGTGCACTCAAGAAAATACTTGATTCCTTATAGCATCATTCACATTGGGCAAGAAATGTCCCAGATGTGGTGTTCTGGAGGTTATGAAGGAGCTGGAAGTCTCACCTCCTTCTCTTGTTTGTGACTTTCTTCTTTTTCTTTTGGAGTGACTTTCATTTTCTCCAGCCCTTTGACTTTGCCTATACCTTCCTGGCTGTATTATGCAAAGTTTAGGAGCACTGTTATAAAAGGAGAGCTGTCAAGCCTTCATTAAGAGTATTAGCTGGTCTGTTTCCAGCCGTTCCTCCACAAGCACTATTCCTCCAAAGCCCCATCCCTGAAAAGGGGTATTATGACTCTGCATAGAAGGTTCTGGGAGGTTTGCTTGGGTTTGATTCCCCATATATGCATGGTGACACAGAAGCTGTAAGGTCATCATGTAGTCTGGGCAGGAGGGTTTTGGCTCCTGAGTTGCCATGTGTGATGTGAGGTGGCTGCTATACAGATCACCAGCTGGCATCATGAAAAGTCAATGGGAAGCAAAGCATGTTGGTAAGATGCCATTTTAGCCCAATCTGTTCTCCAGTGGGATATTGCTAGCTATTACTCTAGCATTTTAAAATGATGTAAAAGTTAAGGATTTCAGGCCTAATCTCAAGTTCTGTGTCATACTTCCAAGGAAAAGTGGTCTTTCTACTTGTGCAGTGGTGCTGGCCATCCAAATCTGTGCCAGAGCTGCACAGGAGAATTATTAGGCCTTTCCCACAGTATTCGGAGTCAATCACATACCTCTGTAGACATTTAGTAGAAGCCAGAGGGGCTGCCTGTATGGGGCTACTCATGGGGCTTGGGGATTGCTGTGGGAGTCAGACTTGACCTCTGCTTAGTAATTTCTTGGACTCTGCAGGGGAATGTGAGTGAGTATTAGCCTGGAAGGAGAGGGAAAACCAGGGTTTTAAGGAAGATCACAATCTGACCTCTCTTCAGTCTGTGAAACTAATGTACTTCTTATGCAGGGCACCTCTAGCTGTGGGGTTTTCACTTCCCCCTTGCTTCCTGTGATGATGTTTGGAGTGTTTTCTTTATGGTACAGCCTGTGCAAGGTTCTGTTGATGAGTCGGGTAATGTTCAAATTTCATGTGAAAATTTGTGCAATTATGTCTCAGAGCTAAGGAGGAGGCCAACACGTCCATCTTTGATCAAATGCACATGGTTTCATTATTTTCCGCTCTTCCACACATGCAAATTTTAGTGCTTTTGAAGCTGTACCCATGTAGAAGTTGCTGTATGTGCCATGCAAGCTTTTCAACAAATGAGGCTAGTACGTGATTCAGTGTTAATGAGCCACTGAAAATGTCTGCAATTTTTGATCCAGAATCCAAGTGCAGTGCCTTTGGAAGCATGAGATAGCTGCTTGAGTTTAGGTTTTAATTTCCAAAATGTGCTAATGGAAGAATTCAGTTCTTCTAGAGTTTGGAGAATACATCTTTGGCTAACAGAAATTCTTGAAACCAGTTTCCCTTTGCAAACCGCACTCTGGTGAGTCAGACTGAAGAATGCTTTAAGCCTTTTGTCTGTAAGGTACATGTCTTATGTAGGCTTCTGTTTTAATTTAGGGCAGTTGTATGCAGGTTTTTCAGACTAGTCACAGTGGTCTCTTATAAATCACACGAAATAGTCCACCCTCAATACCCTTTCCAGCCCTACACAATGAGTCAAGACTTGTCAAAGACCATTTTAGAAATCTTGAATAAATCTGACGTTATGTTGAGACAGCTGTTAAATATATTTCTTTTTTTCCCCCCAGGTTTCCTTTCCCTCACTGTGAACAATGCAATTGGTTTAGTGCTATTTTTAGCCTGACTTTTCATTTCAGTCATATGTATTCCTACCTTCCATGCACACTTAAGTTAATTTATTCTAACATGAAAAATACTGGGAAAGTCACTACCCCCCACAAAAAGATTTTACAAGCTGAACTGGAGACTAGCTGTAGTGCATATATACTCCAGATGCCCAAGCCCACCATTACAGGAGTAAAATCTGATTTCAGGGTGCAGTCTGACTCTTATGCATGTCTTCCTTGAAAACAAATGCCTCTTCAAAGCAAAAAAGCTCAACAGATGCGTATAAACTAAACTTGTGTCTGAGGGCAGCTTGCTTCAGTGTGAAAGGGAGGGTGAAAGTCTGAGGATCTTCCTACTTTTTTAATGGGCTTTTACATAGCATGAGAGAGCAGTGGTGGTGTGGGGCTTTTGAGTGTGTTTATTTTGTTGGGCTTTTTAAAAGAAAGCTGATAGTGAAAACCAGAGGCGTCCTCCTGTTCATCGCTGATAACCGAGTTTCTCTCTGAAGCTTGTGGGAGTATTGGTGCTCCTCAATGAGAGCATAAGCAGACCACTCTGAAGTGGTGACAATCTCCCTTCTTTTTGAAAGTGCCCTTTTCTACTCCTGATTTTCCTTTGTAGGTTAGCCTGGAGGTGAGAA
The DNA here is from genome assembly GCF_037157495.1 of Lathamus discolor. Lineage (NCBI taxonomy): Eukaryota > Metazoa > Chordata > Aves > Psittaciformes > Psittacidae > Lathamus > Lathamus discolor. The sequence continues at coordinate 119,630,803 of NC_088884.1, forward strand.
TTTCAAACTAGTGCAGTGGTGCATGTGGGACAAGACACCTACAGTCTCCTGGAAGCTTGTTTCTCAGGGCCAAACCTCTGGTGCTCTTCAGGAGTGATGAGGAAAGGTGCACTTTTGCTTGAGGGCAGAGATGCACCTGCTGAGGTAGCTAGTCAAAGATCTGTGTTCCCAAGTGATGTACCAGTGACCAGTGCATCACTTATGGTGGCTGGTGGTAAGTCAGGAACTGGGAAAGTGTGGTCACATAACTCGTCTGTGCTGGTAGTTAAATGCATGGTAAGCTCCGCTTTCTGTTTCTAAGTAAAGGAATAACATCACTAGCTTGGAAAAAAATAATGGAGAACTAACTCCTCTATTGTTGCATTTCCAAAGGGGATTAAATAAGACAATAACCAATAAATAATACACAGAACTTACGAGTCTGTCTTCAAATGGAATTTAAACAAAGCGGTCTGAGCTTTTTAAGTGCCTTCTCAAATGTGCAGCTCTCTGGAAATGTTTCTTGCCAGAACATCCCTGGCATTGCAACAGGGCTTCCTTCCAGGGCAGCAGTGGCCAGACCTGGTGTGTCAGGGTGAGCATGGGACATGATGGGGTGGCAGTGATAAATGTGCCACCATGCCATCCCCATCACAGCTCTGTGTGTGGGCAGCACCATATGTATGCTGCCCAGTGCTATGCTACTGGGGCACTTGTGCCTTAACCCTGTCCACTAGCAGTAGGGTGGCCCCTGCACTGTGTAAAGAGGACCATGGGGGTGCTGGCTGGCTCCCAGATGGGGTGACTAGCAGGAGTGTGTAAGGTGATGCTGCAGAAAGCTGTGCTTTCTGGACATAAAGTTAGAGAAGTAATCAAGGCTATATGTGAGAAATCAGGTTTTCACCCTTAATCTGGGCACTTGGGGAGGTGTGTGTCCTTTTTCCCCTATAGACCAGAGAGAGGAGCTCACCTGCTTTTTGTTTGCTGCCACCCTGCTTTCTGCACTACAGTTCATGCTTTCTGCAATACATAAGGAAGGGTGGGAGACTTAGACATCATTTGTGTTGTGTCTATGGCCCTCACAATTGCAAACTTCCTGAGATCAAAGGGAATAAACCCTTGCCAATTAGAAGGCCTTTTAATGTCAAGTTGTGACTAATAAACATCTGAACAGCAGATGTGGTAGTGTAGGTGTACCTGTTCCCTGGACCTTTTCTAGCATTAATTACTCAGGCAGTTGCTGGTCATGGTTATGCACCTTAGCTATTTCTGAGCATAAAATAACACACCTTCTCTTTGTTCCTTGCCCATTTATGGAGTGCAGAGATGTCAGCCTGGTTGAAAAAGCAGATTTCCATTTCAGCCACCATTTTAAACTGTGTGTTTACAATGGCAGAACTCCATCATTTACTTATTGTATGCCTTTAAGGATACGTTTCTGCAGCCACAAATACCAGAATTCAGCATTTTAACTAAGGAAAACCTTAACCTGATGAAAATTAAAAATGGAGCCTCAGCAATGCACAAAAAAAACACACCTTATATAGAACTCAGATGTTTTTAGATGCCAGTAGGTATCAAGATCAGGCATCAGTGCTCCTATGATAAAGTTCAAATTCATTATTTCTACTTCTAGAAACAGTTTGGGACACAAATAGAAACTCTGGATCCTGACTCTGAAATCTGAGACTACCTGGCATCAGCTCAAACTTTAATGACTTGACATCTCTTTGTTCACACCAATATCCCAAGGCAAAACAGCCCCATATGAGGTACTTTTTACTCCAAATTCATATCTTAGTTTCATGGCTGTGGTAATGACTGAAGTAGCTGATTAGTAATGGCCATCCCTTTCTGATTCCCCTGACCTTGATTCTCTCTTGAATACAGTTTATGCATCACTTTATACTTCACACACACATACACCCCTTTCTGTTTGGCTTTAGAGTACTGCATCAAATGGTACCCATAAACTTTTGTTCTAAGTATTTCAAATGTCTTTTGTGAAGCCAGGAATGCCATGCTATGAAATACTGACCCCACTGTGGTCCCATCTGCAATGTGATTTGAGCCCTAGCAGTCTCTTCCCCCACAGGGATAAGGGACCATTGCTTGAAATCTGGTCTTTTCTCACTCTCTTTTCTCCCCATCATCCCAAATCCTGTTCATTCTGACTCCTTAATTGCAAAATTACCCAAAGCATTCTTGCACAGTATAACACTGCTTGTGAATTAAACCCCACCTTCTATTCATGTTAAGTCTTCCTCTTACTATGCTAATATCTGAAAAATAATCTGTAGTAGGCCACAAATTGGTTTAGAGTATTTTCTTTGTGTTATTTTGCTCTCTTCTCCTGGATCATCAAGAATATAGTTAGAATATTAATTTTATGGTGTCTCTCTTAAGAGCGGAATATAATGTTCAATTATGCATTACATCTGCAAGGCTCTGGATGCACAATCCTGCATTAAATAATAATGATAAAATAAAACCCACAAACCAAACCCCAAAACAACAGTGTGGTTTAAAGAAGAAACAAAAAGAAAGGATATGCTGCTTAAAAGCAATGGAAGAACAGCCTTCCCTTATAGAATCATAGAATAGTTAGGGTTGGAAAGGACCTCAAGATCATCAAGTTCCAACCCCCTTGCCATGGGCAGGGACACCTCACACTAAACCATGTCACTCAAGGGTATGTCCAACCTGGCCTTGAACACTGCCAGGGATGGAGCATTCACAACTTCCCTGGGCAGCCCATTTCAGTGCCTCACCACCCTAACAGTAAAGAACTTCCTCCTTATATCCAATCTAAACTTCCCCTGTTTAAGTTTTAACCTGTTACCCTTTGTCCTGTCACTACAGTCCCTAATGAAGAGTCCCTCCCCAGCATCCCTATAGGCCCCCTTCAGATACTGGAAGGCTGCTATGCTTGATTTTGTGTAAAATCAGAGGGAGTTGTGTAAACCAGAGAGAAGTTAACTGTCTTAAAAATGGAAACGGTACGTGCCTTAGATTATGCCATGCCATTAAAAGCTTCCTGCATCATACAAGTTTAGAAGCAGACTGATGCCTCAGATAAATATATGGGAGACCTTATGATGAAGACATTTCATCCACTCATTACACACACACACACACTTTTCTCCATAAGCCCCTTAAAACTCTGCCACTGGAAAGTATCGTTTTACTCTGGGTCATGGAGAGAAGCGCTCTAGTGTCTGCAATGGCATTTACTCCTCCTCAGGGTTTTCCCTACAGCAAGAAATCCTGGACAGGGCTGTGGTTTCTGTCTCTGTCTAGACACACGAAAGTATAATTATTTTGAATCCTTATCCTATTACTCAGAGCTGGTGCTTTGGGGTGACACCATCTTTGGAGTTATATGGCTTTGTGTCACTCAGCATCTACCTGAAAATGCTTCCCAAATACTGTGTGTCCTCTCAAGCATCTCTGGTTTTCTTATAGTGGTTTTCCACTGGGCTAAGGGATTTTGGTGGATATGGCACTTCTCACCATGGGAGCAGCTGGAACTGGGCCTGGGGCTTTTGCTTGGGTAAAGAGGAGACCTAGTAAAATCTGTGTTGAGCACTGGGGCTCTGAAGTGCTGCTAATTGATACAAGGTAAATGCAGGGTATTAGCTTGAAATTCAGCAGGTGAGAATGTGTTCAAAGTGAACCCAAGGGCAGAAAACGGTTGGTTGCTCTCCAGCGCGGATGCCTTGAATGCTATTGGGAAAGGGAGGGCAAGTTATGGAGAGAGAGAGGCCCCATGGAGCCTGTTCTCCACTCTCCCTTGGTATAACAACGCAAGGGCTTCTCCACATGGGCGCTCAGCCATTCAGGTTTACTAGAAGGAGTGTTTCAAGTATTCCTCTGCAGCATGTCTGCTTTTTTCAGGAAAGCGCACTGCTTCTTTCTTTGGCACCTCACCAAGCGCTCTTGGCAAAGCTGTCAAATATGTCATTGTAATGGGAGGCCTCTTTGCCGCGGTTTGAGCAGTGAGAGCTGGCTGGGAAGCGCGGGGCCAGGCTGAGGAGGACTGGATGCAGAGAGCTCTCAGCGGAAATCCTTTGACTCTGGAACTTGTTTGCTCTGGCAAACTCCCTGTGCCTGTCTGGACACAATGAGGGTTCAGGACACATGGCTTTTGTTTGGTTTTCCTGGAGGGAAGGCTTTGCTTTTCATTTGGCTGAATTTCTGGGTGGTAGAGAAAGAGGGAGAGAGAGAGCATGCTTCAGGCTGTGTCAGTCTTTGCCTTGTGTAAGGGTGATACTGGTGATTTTTGGTGACCTTTTGCTTTCTGAATCGTATGTTAGTACCACAGGGGCAGGCTCTTCCTATGCCTTTGACAATGGCATAGAGGTTTAGGTGCTTGAGGAAAGTGCAGGTTTGCCTCACTGCTTGGCTGCAGGTGGAGATGAGATGGATGTTCTATCTGCAGCTCCTGGCAGCCTCTAGCCCTTTTTCTACTACTTCTGGGTCTTCTGCCACAACTTCACATGGCCCTGACTCACCTTAAGAGCTCTTAAGCTGTTAGGAAAGGAAAGTTGTTGGAAGGTGCAGAGTGCAGAAAACCATAGGATCTCCTGAAGAAAGAATGACCCAAGTTTAGGGAAAATGAGCTTAAGAAGACGACACACACAGTCTCTACCATAATGCTAAAAGAAAGGTGATGGTGGTGGTGACAGCTTTGCCTTCGAGAAAGCATAATTATTTATTTGTGAAATACTCCCACATAAGGCCATGCTTTGTAATTGTAGATTAGTCCTGAGAAGATAAGCACAATGTTGTTTTTAATCCATGGATGTAAATGCTATTCTATTCTATAGAATACTAGAATATACATAATAAACATTCTCTTTTTTAAAAATGCTTTGAAACAGTGCCATGCGAAGAATGAGAAGACACACAAATTGGAATGTACTTGAGCATCAGGTCTGATCGTTTTGTCTCCCCAGATAAGATCTGCCAGGTCCTAAATCATTTCAGTATGCCTTAGAGGACATGATGCAAGGAAAACAATCCACTTAAAGAGCACAATAAAATGCTCTAGCAAGTTATCACAACCTCCACCAGCCAGCGATGTTGCTGAAAAAGAAATCATCAAGAAGTCTGTGTTCAGCAGCATCACATGAATATTGGCTGAAGGTTTGCTATTCTGTGAAGACTGCAAATGGACAACCCTTGAACACTGAGGAGAAACAGGAGTCCTATAATTTAAGATTTATTCCCCCCCCCCCCCCAAAACCACTTTTAACCTCTGGAAAGGAACTTCAAGGAAACATCAAGTTAGAGCACTGAACATCTAGAGCTAGACTGCTGACCCTCTGAAATCAGTAAGAGATCTTTCACTGATCTTGTTGCACTTGGAGCAACACTCCTCCAAATTCTCAGAAGTCAGATAACAGCATGCAATAATTGCACCTTCCTCCATGTAATAGCTGGTGTGATTTCTAGTGAGTTGCACAAGTTGCTTTAAGCACATTCCTATTTCCCTAAGCTACACTGCCGTTTCACTGGAAATCTGTATGTGAGATCACAGCCACTTATGAACCGAGCGGGTGCTCCCAATGTGCTAGCACTTCATCAGAAAATACGGAAGTGATAGAAAAGTAGGAAGAGATTAAGTAACACCAGGGAAAGGTGCGAAGGTGCACGATCCTCCTGACAGAAATGAAACTATGGGAGCTAGCCACATTTTTAAATCAGCCACAGTTGCTTAACTATCACCCCAAAATACATGCCTGGGAAGTGCATCAGGTGTCTCCCTGCTGCTGTTCCTAATTTGCTTTTCGGTTTATCATGCTACTTGGTCTTTGTGGGTATTTCTTGGAAGGGCTAAGATTCCTGTTTTGGCCTTGTTCAAGCATGGAGTGAGCTGCACATGCTGCAGAGCAGCATCCCCTCTGCTGAGCAGTGGCAGGTGATCTCATATGGTCAAAGCTTATCTGCCAAAGGCATTTCTAATTGTTCTGAATAATTGTGATCTCCATGAGGTGAGGATGGTAACCTGTGTCGTGCTCCAGGGTCCTGGCTCAATTCAAACTTGGATAATTCCACTCTGCCTTTCTTGCAAGTTCATCCTGCAGAAGTATATTCCTTTTCAAAAGAATATTATTTACTTCAAATGTTAAATTGATGCCTCATGTATTAGTGCAGCTGCAGTATTTCACCCTATTGGAAGGAGAATGATTTCTGTTCATGAAGCCTATGTTGGTGATCCAAATTTGCAAAGCAAATGAGGGTTACTCATTCCAACAGCAACAGCAGCATCTTTGCACAGTGTCTTTTATCCAGGAACCTCATGAAGTTCAGTTAGGGGAAAGAGCAAATTCCTGCACCTGGGGAGGAAGAACTCCAGGCACTTGTACACACTGGAGGCCACCCAGATGGAAAGTGGATTGGCAGAGAAGGACCTGGGAGGCCAACAGTGTGTGCTTGTGGCAAAGAAGGTGAGTGGTACCTTGGGCTGCATTAGGAAAGGCATTGCCAGCAGGTTGAGGGATGTGATCCTTCCTCTTTGCTAACACTGGTGAGGCCCCTCCTGGAGTGCTGGGTCCAGTTCTTGGCTCCCTGGTGTAAGAGAGACATAGACACATTGATAGTGTCTAGTGAAGGGCCACAAAGATGATGTAGGGACTGGAGCATGCTTCCTATGAGGAAAGGCTGAGAGACCTGCGACGGTTCAGCCTGGAGAATAGAAGGCTCTGGGAGGATCCGATCGATTTGTACAAATACCTGAAGGGAGGGTGTAAGGTTCATGGAGCCAGGCTCTTTCCAGTCATGCAGGCAGTGCCAGGATCAGAGGCAAAGGGCACAAACTGGAACAAAAGAGCTAACTTTTTTTACTGTGAGGGCAATCAAGGTCTGCCAGAGTTTGTCCAGAATGGTTGTGAAGTCTCCATCCTTGGAGGTATTCAAAACTTGACTGGCTATGGCCTTGGGCAACTGATGCTGGGAGCCCTGCTTGAGCAGGAGGGTTGGACAAGATGACATCCAGAGGTCTCTTCTAATCTCAACCATTCTGTGACCTAGGATGAATCCTTTTTTTTTTCTGGTATTTTCCTGCAGTGCCTTGAAATAAAGCCATGTGAAGAATGGGGACCCAGCTAAAAGTGTGATTTGGCATCACATCTTTTTTGTGCCACCCCCCCTCATTTTACCTCCCCAAATGAGATCTGCCAGATACACTCTTCAGTCCTGACCTTAAGATCTTCAATAGCACCAGAGCAACAAGAAAGCAGGTGCCAAATGACTAAGTGTGGGAGTTTGGCTGGCCTCCCCCTGGTACTCAGCATAAGGGTGGTTGCAGTGCTCTGTTCAGCCTTTGATGGAAAACTGCGAGTGCTGCAGTCTGCCTGCTGTCTTCGCAGTCATCTCATCTGCTCGAGCCTGTCTGATGGCTTATTTAGTCACCAAAGTGTTTATTCATACTGTACAAAGCTGCTGGGTGTGTTTGATGTGTAGAGAGCCCACCTGGACTGTGTGTAGGTCCTGATTCTTGTCTATATTGACAGCATTGCTAATCTCAAGAGCCATCTCAGAGGATCTGTGAGGATGGTCTAGATAGAGCTAATTCACTGTGCATTCCGCTGGACAGAAATGAGGAGCCAGTCAAGACACAGTCAAAAGAACCAGCAGGTCTGTTCCAGCCTCCTTGGGTAGTGGAGGGGAGTTTTAGACTCCACAACCTGCCTACCAGCTAAGCAAGGAAAATAGCTTCCTTCCTAACTTGGACGCACTAAAGGCAAATGCATTCCGGTGACATGATTCTTCCATGAAGCAAAATACTTTCAGAGCTCCACTGGCCATATGGAGCTCTGCACACACAGTTTTCCATGAATATTGCATTAATCCATATTCCAAGTTATGAACTGCAATCAAGCCATTCTTGCACTAACCAAGCTGCAGCTGCTCCCAGCTGAAAAGTCTTTTGAACTCTGCCAGACTAAGTATTCCAAGTCTCGTTCCAAGGTGCAGTAATTGTCATTGTGGCTCTCAGATTCTCATGCATATTTAATTTAGAGTACATATCGAAATGTGTATTCTGCTGACGCTGAAGCTGGTGTCAATGCTTACAGTGATGTTGTATGAAGACTAACAAAAGGCCAAAATTGTTTCAATATATGGTAATATGCTGATTTCAACTTTAGTAGAGTTAAGCTGCACTAGTAGTAAATCATTGAAAACCCAAAGCGAATGCTCTGCATGATAAATTAAAAGAAAGCATTGACTGTAAAGTTTCAGGGTTTCCTCTGGGTTTCTGGTGTTTGGAGCTGGGAGACTGCTTTCCTTTCTTGCGAAGACTAGAACCATTTGTGAGCGAGAATGAGAACTAGGATCCAAGTTTTCTTGTGGCTCCCATGTTGTCTAGTTTTGCCTTGGCTGCTTGTGAGGAAAGAACATCCTTGCACTTCAGGTGTGGACTCCAGTGATCTCACAGAGTGTTCAAACAAGCTATTTGATTTAGAGGTCTGGTTTGGGTGTTTTTTCTTTTTATTTTCTTTTTCTATCTTAATATTAGTGAATTATATTTAAACTCAATAACAAATAGACATTTTGGTGACATAATGTGGGAATTCTCTTCCATTTCAGTGAATGTGGACAATGTTGTGTTATTCATATTGAATCCTCTTTCATGTAGAGGGGGACAGAAGGACATGATTTGTTCACTTCATGAGCTCAAGACTCTCATGTTTAGTGCTAACGCCTGAATAAGTGACCTTTCCATTTTTAGGCTACTTCCTGGGGTTATTTGAGCACTGGTTGTTTAATGTTATTTTGAAAAGAAATTATTAATGCCTTATGGTTGGTTTCTAGTGAAGTTGTGCAGATTGTACCAGGTTTGAAAACTATTGTGCCTTAGTCACATTTTGCCAGTAGCCCTCATTTCTCAGAATATGGGATTGTAAAAGAGTTTTCTTCATTTTATTATAACACAAGTATTTTAAAAAGGAGTAATTTGGGGATTTTACAGGGACTCAAACCCCATTATTCATCCTCTTTCTCCTGGACTTTGCATCTCTGCGTATGTAGAATTTTTGGTATATGCACATATTGATATATAAAAAGTAAAGGATGTAATGCAAAAATCTGAAAAATAACAATGACCCAGCCAAACCCTTGTAGAGTACTGTAAGTATTGTGCCATTCTCTGCTCTGGGAAACCCTGAAAACCAGGGGTAAATGCTGAGTAGCTCCTATGGTCATGCTATGGTCCTGCTCAGGTAGAGCTGGGATTAGGGACATGGACGGCAGTGGGGAAGAGGTGCTGTTAAACCTGTACTTGGCAGAGGCTCCCTGCTTGCACTGCTGGTGGGTTTAAAGGTGCCTTGGGGTTCCGATGCATCTGAGACTCTCTCAGGAGCATCTCAGGGTTATAATAGTAAATTGGATCTCATATGCTTACTCAACAAAATTCCTGAGGAAAGGATAATTAGCCTCTGTCATTCCTACCCTGTTTCTGCTCCTTGAATTCCCTTGGCTGCTCCCAGGAAGGACAGTCCATTTGATCTGAAATGCTGAGACAACAGGCATTTTATGTTTAAACATAAAATGACATTTCTAACCATATATTTGCAATTAAGTTGTTGTTTTTATTAGTCACAAGGGATAATTGCATCCAGAAATTCCTGAAGAGAATGTTTTACTGGGCAAACAATATTACACTGATGTTTCAATTATATGAGTAATTTTCTAGTATAGATCAGCAATAAACTTCCCTAAAGGGCCTATTAAACAGGAAGCAAGAAAACAGAGATGGGGCAATTGCCAGACGCTAGTGTGTCTATCACTCATATGTCAGCTTGTGCCCTTGCTTCTTTTGTCTAGGCAAGTCAAGCAAAATCGTGCTTCACCTGTAGACATCAGACATGCACAGGAAGGCGTTCTTCAAGGAAGGGGATGCCTGGGGCTTGGATCCGGGAAGAAAGAGTCCGTGGTTCCCACCTTGTTAAAGTCTATGTGCTGAATCTCCTTGCGATGGAAACAAGAGCATCCCATCTTTCAATGAGCTTTGGTCAGTAACTGGGAGAATAACAGAAACGCCCATGGTGCTGCTCCTGTGGCAGTCTGGGTTGATGGACAGCAGGGCAGAGTTCACCCTCCCTTAACTGGGGTACCAATGCTCCTATGAACACAGACTTCGAGATACTATCAGAGGAAGCAGGCAGGAGCCAAGAACTGCTTTATTCACTGATCAGGTGTAGCAAACACTCTTTTTTCCACTGTAATTCTTCTCTTCACCTTATTGCCATACAGCTAAAAGCGCTACCATAAATTTCCCTTAGCCTATCATAAGAATGCTTGTATTGGTAATAGCTTATTTCACGCAAGTTATTCTGGCAAAGCAAACAACCCATACGGAGGACTTTTCTGAGAAGGCAGTGGTGGAAAAAAAGTACTTAGTATTTCCTAATGCACAGCCAGGCAGATTAAATGGATCCGCATCCCCCAAGCTTTTCTAAGGGGTCTGCTCAACAGCCAGCAAGAATACAAGGGCTTAGTTCCTATTGTATCTGATGGCAGGGAAGAGAACCTTCAGCAGTTGCACAGGAGCTGTCATGGCTGGATGTTTGTAGTGAGTTACGCTGGACAAAGCAAAGGGGTACATATGTGCTATAACATAGAGCTATGAGGAGGAACTTGAGCTGGCAGGAATGCCGGAAGCAGCACAGCTTAACTAGTGTGGCATGGGCTCATGTCTCTCAGTTTCTCCCCAGAGTGGTGGTGGGGGTGAGGTGGTGGTGAGCATCGTGTTCTCTGGGCATACTCAGCAAGAGAAACAATCTTGCTCTGGGAAGAGCTTGCAGGATGTAATCTGCCCTCCAGCAGCCATTGCTCTGATTCAGGTAACTCCTCCTATGCTCCAAAATTACCTTTCCCTAATATCAGAACCAGAGCTGTATTTTTTAATTTCAATTTTTATTTTAATTCTAAAATTTTATTTTTAATCTTTTAATCTTTTAAATTTTATTTTAAACTTTTCTACTTGCAAAATGCCTTTTCTGAGCTCTTTCTCAAAGAGCTCTGCCTCTGGCTCCTACTTGGAAGCACTGGTAGTGGGACATGCGCTTTCCAGCACACTCTGTGTGGAGCTGCTCAGGGGCTCCTTGTCCCAGGGCTGGGCTCACACTTGGCTTTTGGGAAGGAGAGAGCAGCACCCTGGCCAAGGTGGGAGCCTTGCACACATGAAAGGTGGCTTCAGCCCAGGAGGTTAAATGTGCTCTTCCCCACGCTGCACTTGCCTGTCCTCTCTCCTCCAGCTCTTTCTATACATTTTTTTCCTTCTTATGTCCTTCAAGGGGAGCTGTTTGAGCTGCAAAAGTCTGCTAAAAATCAACCTCTGTGCACTCCTGATTTAAATACGGGCACACTGATTAACTTCTAGCTCCACTTCCACTTCCCCTTTCGCTCCTCACAAATTAGCCTCTAATTATCTCAGTTGTAATCACCTGGTGTGATAAAGTTAAAGTAATAATGCTTCTTTTTGATAGTACAATGTTTTCTGTATGAAAGTTGTAGCTAATAAAGACAGAATGCCAAGCTGCTTATGGGAAACAGATTTTTACAGATCCTAAACAAATGCCCTGC